>NC_081432.1:6624091-6924091 GCF_949786415.1 Peromyscus eremicus | reverse complement strand
GTCATCTAAATATAGTAGTTTGTGTTCTGCCTTTTCATATATGATCTAAACATGTTAAATGGAAATTTCCAGAAGTAATTCCCAAATTCAAGTAACTTTCATTATTGTTTTCATATATTGTTACAAACGTTTTATTTTGTTTAATATATTGGGTTTTAATTTAAATTTTTTAATTTAATTTTATTTTTAAGTAAGCTCTAAGGAGCCATGGCTGTGTGGCTGGTCTGGAGCTTGCCATCAGCCTGGACTATAATTTGTGGGGATCCTCCAGCCTCTGCCTCCTGAATGCTGGAATTGCAGTCATGATACTCAGCTTTCTACTATGTTATTTGGTATGCCTGATTTATATACTAAGCTTCCCATGAGGAAAAGCCTGTATTCTAATTTCAGGTCCACTGTACTCAGTGCTTTTTCTGGTCTTCTGTTCGCTTTTGTCCTCTCTTGCTTCGACTGATTAGAGGAAGCAAGCACAGATTATGGTACCCTTCCCCCATCCCTTAGCCTCTCTCTCAGTGGAATTCTTGGCATTTCAGAAGGTCTTCCATTTTAGGAAAGACATCTATTGTCCGCAGCTTCAGTCCTTAGCTCTTGTTAATCATTTTGAAGACCCCGCCCATCCCAGGTGTTTAACCCATGTAAGCTTGGGTATCACCACCAGGGCCCTTCCTAAGTCCTAACCGTCCTTGTTCCTGGGCACATGTCAATCAGTGAACAGAGCTGTCTATTTAGAAGCTCCACGGGAACATTAGGTGGAGTAATAACATTTTCATGTGATTATTTGCCAGATTGGCATTGAGGCAGAGAAATCTGTTAGAAAAACTGTTTGCTCTTTTCCCATGTGTCCGTAGTAAGTGTGTGAGCTGGCTCTGTTGTCTCTATTTTAAAGCTGTCATGTGTTATAATAACTGCTTTGACACTTATTATCTTTTTAATGCAAAGAGGAAATTGCTGGAGTTCACAACAGTAAAATAGATCCTTTGTTATTTGTATTATTTTCATTTGAAAGACTCTCTTGCCCTTCTTGTCTTGATAAGACTGAAGTTTATGTGGTAAAAGACTATGGTGTGACAGAAACTACAGGGATTTGGACGGTACCGGAGCAGAGCAGCATTCAAATGAATCACTAATTGTTGCTTTTTAGACCAATGTTTCTAAGCAAAGCTGTCAGCTCAATCACAGCCTACCCTCATAGGATCCCAGTGCTTTATCAGAATAATTATTTGTCAGTGACTTGAATATGTCTTCCTGGAGTTGTTAAAAGCACCCTCTCCATCCGTTTGTAAGCACGTACCACATACCCTGGCTTCACTCAGGCCTGCCTCTGTTCTTCCAGAGGTGCTGGGAGGGAGGAGGTGGCCTCTCAAGCGCCCTGAATTATGCTTTTAATTTTATATCCCTCAGAGGGATTTGAACGAGATTATTCTGCCTTCATGCTGTGCTGGCTGGAGAACAGCTTGAAAATGCCTAATGGTTGAACTTAAAACTCTGTCCATCAGGCCTCTGACTTTGATATTCAACAGTTAGATTATTCACAATGAAAAACACACTGGAAACCCCAAATAAATTTCCTCTAGCCTGCCAAATGGACATTCAGGAAATCAAATGGACCTTTCCAAAATGACTTGCCAACTCCTGTTCTCTGAGGAGTTGGGGAGAGGTCTCTTGGAGTCAGCTGTGTGGAACAAGCTGAGAAAGAAGACATGTAGAGTCAGGCGTGGCTAGACTTAGCTCTGCCAGGGACCTCAGAGAGGTGCCTGGCTTGAATCACACCTAGGCCTCTTCTCTGCTGTGACCATCCATGACTTGAAACAGGGTATAATGGCAGCTTTTGGCCACCCAGCAGCCTCAGCACAGGAAATCCCAGTAGAGCTATTCTGGGGCCTGCACAGTGGACTCTGTATTGGAACAACTTCCTCATTCTGAACCATCAACAAACCACAGGCCACAGAGAAGGTGCTGTATTTAGTTATGTGGGGCAGGACAAATGAATAAAATGGAACAAACAATGAATTTGACAGAAGATGGACGAGTAGAGGCTAGTATGTTCTCTGTGGGAAGTGCTCTGCTGAAGCTGAGGTGAGCTGTTGGGAATGGCGGCTCCAGCCTGCTGGGTGGGCTGTACACAGCCAGAGTGGCTGGCAGGTCTGTGGGCCACAGCCAAGGCTCTGTGTAAGAGATGCCTGAGGCATGGGAGAAAGCTGAAGGTCTTGTCTTGTTTTGTTTTGAATGGAACAATTACTGGGAAATAGTAAAAGCATTAATATGAGGGCTGAAGAGATGGCTCAACAGTTAAGACACTGGCTGTTCTAGAGAACACAGGTTTGATTCCAGCACCCACATGGTAGCATACAGCTATCTGTAACTTGACTTCTAGGGGATCTAACACCCTTTCTGGACTTTATAGGCACTGTATGCATGTGGTAAACAGACATACAGTATGCAGGCAAAAGGACTCATACATATAAAATAAAAATAAAGGTAAAAAGTTTTTTTTTGAAGTATTAGTATAGAAATTTAGAAAATAGAAAAACATTGAAAAAGTAAAACCACCAATAACCTCATGGTCTGTAGATCACTAATCTGATATTTCTGTTTTGCTTTGGTCATGTGTGTGTTTGTCTATGTTATTTTTTTAAATTCAACTTCAAGTTGTATTTTTTATATATATATATATATATATATATATATATATAAAATATATAGTAATGCCCCCCATATTACTAAGTATTTCCTGAAAACATTTTTGTGGACTGTTTTCTATTTCATTATATAGAGTATAGTATAATTTGACCTCTGTATTGAAACATGTATAGATTGTTTTGCTTTTGTAAATATTGTTGTGATGAATATTCTTACAAGTTCTTTTTGTTTAAAAATTATACTCCCATTTTCATCTAGCACTTAAAGGAGCAGTTGAAGAATTTGAACTTTAAGTTGTAAGCATTAGATAGCATGTAATTTTCTTTTGTCATAATGCAGGCTAAGAACTTGACTCTAGAAGATCAGTGTCATTGTTTTTAATGAAGAGACTGGACCATGTCTTTTTCCTGGAATGGGTGGGGGAGTATCATAAAGAAAGCTATTGAATGGACTGTGGTAGTTATTCATTCATGGAGCTAGGACCTGGGAATTAAGATGTCCTCTGTTCCTTAGGTCACTTCCAGGTCTTTCTAGAACTCGTAGAGCAACATCAGAAATAGTTGTATAGTTTGTCTATTTTTCTCTTATTATCCTTTACTTATTTATACATTTAGTGTGTGTTTGTGTATGCGTACAACCCACATTAAACATGTGGAGATCAGAGTATAACTTGTAGGAATTTGTTCTGTCTACCTTGTAGGTTCCAGAGATTGAACCAATCCAGAGGTTGATGGCAAGCGCTTTTACCTGCTGAGCCCTTTTGCTGGCCTGATTGATGAATAGATTGGTTGATTGATTGATATAGAGTCTCACTCTGTCTTCTTGCAACTACTGCTGTTACAGGAGTGTGTCACCATACCCAGGTTCTTCACTCCATTTTTTGCCTATGACTAGAATATTCATATAGAATATAAATCAGATCATGTTTCTAACTCTGAGTTTCCCTGGAGTGGGGAGACAAAACCCTAGCCCTGCTACCTTGCTTGTATGTCTCGAACTGTTCAGAGCCTTTTCTATTCTTGATCTTCTTACTCATTACCATCTCTTACCTGCAACTTGGTGCCTACCCTTTGGCCTCAGTGCAGCTTCTATACCCGAAAGAAGCCTCCCTGACCACCGGCTCCTGCTGTCTTCATTAATTCTCACCGTACTTCCTTCCTTAGAAGAAGCATGTCCCCCTGAATTTCTCAGTGGTTTGCTTTGTGGAGGACTTGGAAATAGTTTCAGTTCAAAGGAAGCACCATTATTGCCTTAATAACCATTGCTTCACTTAGCACGGTTTGTCATTCTGCTTTTATTTACTGTGTATTTCCCTGAACTCCCTGCGACAACAGGATCAGAGCTGGCTGCAAGTCATGAAAAGTGAGCAGGACAGACATGAGCCCAGCCTTTGTGTTAGAGTGTCTGTTTTGCTCAGGGCAGGAGAAGAGAAGAGATCAGAAATAATGATGAATGCGGGCATTCAACAGGTGGATAAAGACATTATTGACAGAATTAGCCTAAGATAAGTTGGGTAAGGAGAGAAATGATGAATGCAGTCTCAAGACATGAGACATTTAAGGGTTGAAAGTTAAATGACCCACCAGGAAAAAAAAAAATCCAGAATGCAGTAACATTCTTGTCTTAGTAAAACAAGGCTCTATTGTTCATCTTATTTGGGGACATTATTAACGAATCTGGGAATTTTTAAATTTTAAGGTCCAACAACCCATTAAAAAGGAATATTGCATTTATCCTTCTGAATTTCAAATAAATAAATAGAAAGGATAAAGCCGTCATTTTCTTTTTGCTTGAAGCCGTGACATTCTGCCATCTTCCTTCCTGAAGTCCTGATGTATGTCGTCTTGTTATATTTGGAGGAGAAACACAGGTGGACTATTTCTTCCTCAGCCCTCCCAGCTATTCCTCACTCCCCACATTTTCACACACTGGGCTTAGAACACTTCAACATCGAGCTTGCCACCGTTAGGTTGGGGTACAGGCTTGAAGTCTACTTCCCAAACTTGGAGAAATAAATTAATTGGGAGAAATAATGAAACAGTCCTCTTCTCTTTGAAATGTAAGTTGTGCAGGAATGGGTTCAGTTATCCCTGAGCCAGACTGTGATCTGAGAAAGCCAGGATGGTACAGGGCCAGCAGAGCCTAGAGACATGACTGAAGAGCTGAGGGAAAGCCTCATCTCATGTGGGTGGCTCTTGGCCTCATGTTAGCAGTAGTGAGACACTGGTCTGTGGACTGGTCTGTGTCTCATGTCTCATGTGTTTCCTCATGGAGGCTACCTTTGACACAGTAAGGTGCAGTCTGTAGGTCATTTGTAGTTTTCCAGGTGTTCTGTAAAAGCCACAGGCTTACCTCGTGCTGGTTGGGTGTCTTTCTGACAGCGTCCACATCTCCTTTTCAGTAACCAACCAACAAGCCCAACACAGTTATACTTGCTGCTTAACACTCTGTAAAATGTTATTTAAATATTTCTAACTTATTGTTTCATGCTGGGTTTTATGGTACATAAATTTCTATTTAAGCCACTAATTTACAGTAGAAGTTTGTTACTAATATCACTGCAGGCTCCATCCATCTAAAAATATTGCTCATAACCTATGCTAAAAATATGTTATATATTTGCACTGTATGTAAACAGCGTTGTGTTTTATTGGTGTGCGGTGCTTTGTCTATGGAAATGTTGGTATTGCAGCATATATTTAGTGGGGTAAGGAGCACAAGTATGGTGGAAAGACTGTAGAGAAATGAAATCCCTGCAGGATGGGATTTATGGAATTTTCAGGGCACTTTGCAGAAAATCTACATAGAATACATTTTCCACAAAGATGAAGTGGAGTCTTACAGAATGTTCAGGGAAGCGCTGTTGTTTGCCATACTCCCGACTTGTAACTGCTCTATGTTTGAGACTGCAAATATGTTCAGCTCAAAAGAAGTATCATTATTGCTTTAATAACCATTGCTTCAAAACTAGCTATTTGAATAGGCCAGAAATAGCAAAAGTTGGATCTTCTTTTTGGTAATGAGGAAACATAATTTGAAGATGTGGCACTTTGATTTTTTTCCTCTGGTGTCCATTGCTGAGGAGATAGTTTAGAGAATGGGAGATCTGGTGCTGGGAAAACTCGGTGGCTTGTTTTGATCAGCTTGCAGGTTTGAATTCACTGGTTGCCTATGCTCAGGTCCAGATTGCATCGTCTCTCACTGGAAATGAAGGAAAGTAGACTTGCCCAGCTGCTCCTTGTTTGCACAGGACAGGACCTGATTTCCTCAGTGAAACTGACTCTGCAGACCTGAGCTCTGGGACAGAAGCACCGCTTACTACGTGTTGACCAGTTGAAAAGAGGATTGTACATCAGAAACAGACTGAAGTGGCCGGTTAAGCGGCCCAAGCTGAGCTTTTATCCCTTAAAGTGTGTATTGAGGTGTGTGACCCTGTTCATAGATCTTACAGCTTGTTTAAGTCACTGAGCTGCTGGGTATGGTGTGTAATCCAAGCACCAGGAAGAGTGAAGTAGGAGGATTATCCTTAGTTAGACATTGTCTGCATAATAAATGAAATATTATTTACAGAAAATTAAGGCTGTCAGTTTTGCCTCTAGAATAGTGATGTGATGGTAGGTATGTTTGTGTCCTGCTGTATTTCCATGGTTCTCTAGTGCTAGAAAAGTGCTGAAAACCAACGAGGAACAAGAAAAACTCCCGAAGAATGTTAGTGTAGCAATGAGTCTTGGAGACTGTTCTTGCTGATTTCCCACTTCATTCAGAGCGTGCTGAAGAGGAAGCAGTGAGTCATTAATTAACTGCGACAGGTCAGGGCTCCACAGTGGCACTCTCCACTTGATGACTCACTGGCAGTTTGCTTGGCTTGTTGGACAGAGGTAGGAGGGCTCCCTGTGCTCTGAGGTCACAGGCGCCACCTGCAGCACAGCTCCTCCCGCTTGTCCTCTAGTCTCTTGGTGACTGTTTGATTTGGGAACATCACCATGTTCACAATAAAAGGGTAGTGTTCCAAAAGGTGACCGCATTGACGGGGACAGAGAAGTGGAATCTGAACAGTCAGGTTCTCCATGTGGGTCTTTCCTGTGTTCACACCCAAACCAGCAGATCCTGCTGCACACTTGGCACCCACAGGCCTGTACAGCAGTGTGCTCCTCTCCCAGAGCTATCACTCACACCATCTTCAGCCCAGCCTTTTATTTTCTCAGGCTTCCTTCTGGCCTCCATCATGGCTGCTGTCCATTAAAGCCTGCTCTGGTGTTGCACCACCGTGCTGGGCCATGATGGCTTTGAAAATGGAGCTGCATTTCATGCCTGGGCTGTCTACTTTATTTCCTCTTCTCTTCTGGTTATTTTTCCTTGTTCTTACAGAAAAGAGAACAATGCCCATTTAATAACTGCAAAGCTTACTGCTTGCAGATACCCTAAAGATTACTAGCAACAAAATGTATTTATGTCTTTAATAAGGATTGAAATTTACTGTTCACTAAGTATGGTTCCTTCTCTTTTCTTTTTGTGTTCCTTCTCTTTGGACATTTTGGTGTTGTGTAAAACTGGGCTACAGGATATTATCTGCTATTAGCAAACTTTTGAGGTAATTATTAATTTTTTACACACATGGACAGTTTTGTGTTAAATATTAGAGTATTTTGTGTAGTTTCCAAATATCAAGATGGAAAGAATAGATTGTAGTGAATGATACTGACTGTGGGACTTGATTATATAGATCAAATGGGCTATGGAATAGAGGTATATATGTGGAAGTGAAAATTGACCATTTGTGCAGTCCAAATTAAAATGGTTCCTATCAAATTACGTTATGATCTAGCAAGGTCTCTTACAAGATGATGAGGCTGTGAGGCCACAAGAAACTATTTCCTAGGTGGACTCCTTAAACATCCTGATCTCCTTTTTGTACACTACTCAGGATGTGTGGGTAAATAGGTGCCAGAGACCCTCTGGAGACATGAAACACTTTTGAGAGTCACTGGCAAATGGCGGGCCATCTGCTGCTTTTGCCTCAGAATTTTCTGCTAGTCGTGCATTTCTGAATAGCCCCCACCCTTGTTTCTCACCTCTTTATGAGCCCCAAATCCATCCTCTTGGGATTGCCTATGCATGGTTAGAAAAGGGTGTATGTTTTGATTGGGAGGGAAGGCTAAAGGAAGCTCTGCTCGGAGAGAGAGTCAGAGGCCCTTTGTGTAGTAGAGAAAGTATATTTTTACTTGTAAATACTCTTACTCTAAGTTGTGTGTGGGGGTTGTGGTTATCTCACTGACTAAGTGTTGTAGGTCTGAGCCTGCAGTGGTACAGTGTTGAACAGGGGCTCGAATGTCTTGAATGGGACAGGAAAGCACTAGTCCAGGAAACGCAGAGGTACACAGGAGAGTAGGACATGATTCCTGCCTGCAGGTGGCTTCTACTATTAATAGATGCAAAATCATCCAAGCAAAACTGTGTTTTTGAGGGCACAGAAGTACTGGCTAGTCCGGGAAGCTCGTATTGCAATGATGGTAAGAGGAGGCTTCCAGAAATGCCTTTACAGCGCTCAGCCTTGGAAGATGCTCTGCATACATTTAGACAGAAGAGGCAGATAAACATGTCTTTGGCAGAAGGATGGAAGGACCATATTCAGGAAATGGGTGCTTCTGACAGTACTAAGAGTTATGGATGTGGATAGTAGGACATAAGGTTAGTATCCAGTGGACGTTAAACTCCAGAGCTTTGAATGTGCCATACAGGTAGGGGAGTAGAGGTTTACATGACAGCTCATCCTGGAGCTTGAAAACTAGGAGTGACCCAGTTAAAACTGTGCTTTACAAAGACGTTCTGGAAGGCCATGAGTAATGTAGCTTGGAGTGAAGGGTAGAGGGGGTAGAAGAGTAGAATTCAGAAAGTCTGCTTTGAATTATAAATAGCAAACTAAGGTCTGTTTTAAGTATGTGTGGTTTAGTAAATGCCATGTGAAGGTGCAAAAAAACAAAAACAAACAACAACAACAACAACAAAAACCACCTAAGGGAAGCTGAGTGTCTGAACTTGGGAAATGTAAAAGAAGGATCAGATTCGAAAGACATCCTGGAAAGGACTCTACAGACTGGGCAGTTGTGATGAGTGGATGAGGGAGGAAGAGTTAAAGAGGAAGAGGTAAAGAAAGTGAAAGAGGAAGGCATCCATGGGTAATTTAGGAAAATACCGGAGCCAGGATCAAAGTCATTTGATGAACTGATAAAGTTTTTAGACTGAAGTGCCAGCAAAATTTCTGGGTTGCTTTGTTGTGGTAGAAGTGACGGTGTGGAGTAGGGTAGGCTTTTGACTGACCCCACACAAGGTGGTGCTGTGGATGCAGATGGAAATTGCAAAGAAATTTCTTTTGTTGTGCTCTGTGGGTTGAGTTAAACTGTTCATAGTATTTCTCATTAATATCTAAATTAGCATTGTGGCCCGATGTGGGTAAAGGTCGTTTCTGTGATTTTTACACTGGATTTATTAATGAGATTTGTATGCAGAGTTGCTGACCCAGCATATGTTCAGAAATAGACAAATAATTGTGTATTTGTTCCTATGGAAGTGTTAGGTATCCTCTTCCCAGAATGTGTGTGGGGAAACGGAGGAAAAAAGGGCCTGGCAGTTTCAGGAAAACAAAGTTAAAGGAGTAAAACCCTTTCTTATAGTTGTCATTGTCATCTTCCTAATCAAAGTCAAGCCCTCCTTCCCCCCCCCCCCCCCCTTTCTGGAAACTCTCCCAATAACTTCTACTCCTGCGATTCCAGGTTTCTGATTCGGGATCCCAGCTGGGAAAAGCTATCATGGGCGTTTGGTTGAAGCGCATTGAGCATGTTCTGTGGTGCTGCAGTTTAGTGGCTTCTGAGAGATGCCTTGGACTTGTTTCTATGCTTGATATTACTCTTGAATTTGGATGTTGTTAATTTACTAGCAATATATTCTGGGTATGAGGGCTATACCACCTCTAAATTGAGTGGCCCATGTTTGCTCTGGATCTGTTTGCTCAGATGCCTTTCCTTCTTTGGGTATTAGCACTGGTCTAGCCTCCCTTTCTACTTCTGCACTTTGTGAAGTAGTGAGCGGTTAGCCGGGCATAGTGATATGCCTGCACCTTCAGTCCTACACTTGGGAGGCAGAGGCAGGCAATCTCTGAGTTCAAGGCCAGCCTGGTCTTCACATAGGAAGTTCCAGGGCAGTAGAGAGATCTTGTATTCCCCCGCCCCCCAAAACGTAAGCCATTAACAGAGTACTTTCTCAAGATAGTTGTCTATTTTTCTGTGAATATTTTGTACCTATAGCAATATATTCTGAAGTTCTAATTCAAGGCTACAAGTAAACAATACAAACTTTTTTTTAACCCTTCCTTAAGGAAAAGAAATAGAGAACTCGGGCCTTCAGTCAGCTTTAGAGAGATGGATATAAAGAAGTGTACATATACATAAAGAAGAATAAAGAATATTAAAAACAACTTTATGCGGATCAACAAGAATAGGCAACTTGGATGTAATTTATTTCAAGTTTATTGAAAGACAAAAAGTATATAAGTCACTTAGAGATGAATGAAGTAGCCATATTGGTTAATGAAACTGAATATAAAACTAAAATTGTTCCCACACAGAAATGCCAGGCCCTGATGACATCACTTGTGAGTTCTACTAATATTTAAGGAAGAAATGATGCTAACTCTATCTCTATATATGCTCTTCTAGGAAAAAAAATCAGCGTGGAGTAGTATTTCCCTATTCAGTTTCTAAAGCCAGCTTTATCCCAATATCAAAAGCAGAAAAAGGTATTATGTAAAAAGAAATGACAGACTAGTATCCTTCATAGGACAAAAAATTAACAAAATATTAGCAAATAAATCTGGTAAGTCATAAGGAGAATTTATCAACGTCAAATGGATTTTTTCCTCTAGAATGCAAGGATGATTTCACATTCAAAATTTTATAAACTCTAGCATCCATTCCAATAAGGAATACCAATTAACAAGAAGTAGAAAAAACAAAAAAATTCCAACAAACTTCTTAAAGTGATAAAAGGGCATTAAAAAACAAACAAACAAAAAACAAAACCCAAAGGCAAACAATATTCAATATGAAAGATTGAATGCCTTCCTCTGTATGTCAGAAGTAGATCAGAATAGACATTTTTGCATCTAGCATTATACTGGAAATTTTAGCTGGTACAAGAAAGAGAAATTTTAAAAAAGCACCCAAATTGGAAAGGTAGAAAAACTCATTCTCATTGTTGTACACGTTACCTTTGTGATGGTTGAAATGAGACTGCCCCTCTTAGGCTCAGATGTTTAAATACTTGGACCCAGTTGGTGCAATTGTTTGGGTAGATGTAGAAGGTGTGGTGTAGCTAGAGGAAGTATGTCACTTGGGTTGGGCTTTGAAAGTTCAAAACCACAGGCTGTTTCCAGTTCCTTCCGTGCTTCCTGTTTGTGGTTTCATGTGTGTGCTGCTGTGCCCCCAGCCATGGCAGACACTCATCCTTCTGGAACTGTAAGCCCAGATAAATTGATATTCTGTAAGTTGCTTCTGGTCATGCCATTTTATCATTGCAATAAAGAAGAACAAAGACAACCATGTGTGTGGAACAGCCAATGGAGTCTGCAGAACAGTTACTCAAGCCAGTGAGCGAATTTAACAAGACCGCAGAATGTAAATCAGTAATTGAACCTTAAAAATTACCATTTAAGCATCATACCAATCAGAGCTAAAATTCTGAGGAAAAAAAAAGTGACAAAAGATATGTAAGAAACTGAAAATTACAAAACAAGAATCGTGAAATCAAGTGAGATCTAGACTGTGTTTATGGGTCACGAGACTCGGGGTTAGAATGCCTTCTCTCTGTAGATTTATCTGTAGATTCAGCAGGTTCCTAAGTAAAATCTCCAGAGATGTTTTGAAGTAAAGGACAAGCTGGTTTTAAAACATATATAAACACAGAAAACTAAATTAGTTAAAACTACTTTGAAAAAAAGAACAGAATTGGTACTTTAACATTGCCTGACTTTGATTTACTATAGGGCTACTTTACAAAGCCAATTGTAGTGCTACTATAACAGCTAACAGGACAGATCCAGTGGGTCTAGAAGTAGACCACATCACAAGGACAGCTGCTTCCAGAGAGGTGAGAGACATGGCAATAGGAAAAGGGAAGAGTTTTCACCAAATCCAGATCTTTTTCCAGACAGAAATGATCTCAAAATGGACGTTTCTCTCTAAATATAGACTCTAAAAATCTATAACTTCTATGAGAAACTCAGAGAAAGGCTTGTGACTTTGGCTTGGGCCTAGTTTATAGCTACAGCACTCAAGGCATAGTTCATACAACAGAAAAATTGCTAAATTGGACTTCATCAAATGTCAAACTTGTAGCTCCTATAAAAGTATTTTTAAAGACTTTAAAGGCAAGTTACAGGCTAAGAAAATATTTATGAGTTATGTGTCTGATTTAAAAATCTCATATTTAGAAAATATGAAGAGTTCAAGTTCAGTAAAGAATCTCTGTCAGGAAAAGCTTGGAACAGAAACCTTTCCTCAAAGGTATGGAAGATGTTCAATGTCGTTAGTCAGTAGGGAAACACAAATCAGAAACAAAATATGATTAATCTGTTGGGCTCATTCAAATGAGAAAGCCCATACCTCGTGATATCAAGTACATGAAGACCCCTGGCTCTCAGTGCTGTGCTGGTGAGACGTGTAAGTACCTCTCATACTGGAAAAGAGATGGTAGTTTCCTTAAAAAACTAAGCATGCATATTTTTAAAGACTCAGCTGAACTACTCCTCAGGGTTTATCCAGGAAACTGAGCATGTGCCGTTCTAAAGATTTGCTCCCATGTTCACAGCAGCCCAGTGTTAGTATCCTAACTGGAAACAGTACAAGCGCCTATCTCAGTTGAATGGGGGAACAAACCACGATATCAGTCATGGCAGGCAAAGCACCTCTCAGTTCACAACCCCAGACCTGAAATCCAGGACATTTTCAATGTCAACATAACATCTGAGAAGCTTGTGTTTTGTATTTTTTAAAATTGTGAATGTTTAACTAACATATTCTGTGCAGACACTCAAGAATCCAAGAACCTTTTACATCTGAAATGTTTCAGGCCACGGAGACTCAACCTGTTTCCCATTTGCCAATAGGCAGAGTGCACTATAGACACCTAATAACATGGCCAAGCCTCAGATGAATTATAGTGGTTAAAATAGCCCAACCACAGTGTACATGCTTTGTGGTTCTTTTATCTGAAGTTTCAGAGACTTTAAAAAGGCAGTGTCTAGAAAGCACTATAGATTGGAAACAAAGTAGGGAATGAGAAGGATGGTCAGGGAGTGTCGCAAAGGTGACCAAGGAGACATGTAGTGTCAGTAGGTAGATCGTTATGTGGAGTTAGTGATGGCTCATCATTTCTGAACATCTGCACTTTGTGCCAGGAAAAGTCAACACAGCTATTGAAACCCCTGAGGACTTGGCTTTCCTTAAGGGAATGGAATTATGTTGTTCAGAGTTTAATCAACCTAGAGGAGATTTTTGTAGGACTTGAGCCTTTCACCCTGGAGCCATAGAGGCCTGTGCCTGTCCAACTTCCCCAGTTATTCCCCCCACCTGTAGAGGGCATGGAGTGTGAGACTGAGGGTCCTAGGCAGCACAAGGAAGATGATTTCTGGAAGCAAGAAACTTGGATTACTTCATTGTTAGGTGACAAAAATTAGACTTCATCAGTTACTAAGTCAGCTAGATTTTTTAAAAATTTGACTGAAATGATTAGTTACAAGTTCTGTAGGTTGGCCGAGTCTGCATAGTATATGAAGAACATTTCCTTTTAGTTACTGTGCGTTCACTAGCTGTTTGTTTAGAGTATCCTGTTGTTCTTAAATTTACACTAGTAAATTGTGTTTCCTTTCCACTTGGAAAGGGGAAATAAATATACAACTACAACATGCATAATGATGTTCAGACTAATGTTACCAACCAAAAAACAAATAGCAGTGTGCTGTCAGCTCCCAGAGCACAAGTGACAGAAGGGCACACTGGTTTTGTCATCTCTTGGATCCAACTGTTTGATGACTGCTGTGATGCTGAAAGGGAAAAACACCACAAAACTTAAATGCATGTAGAAAGTCGGGAGGGAAATGGATTGCTGTGTCTGCTCACTGCAGAGGGTTTAGATGCTCATCCATAGCAGGTTTGTGTTGGAGTGGAGCGGTCTGCTAACTTGTGTGCTAATGTACAGATGGATGTATAACTCCTTGAAAAGGTATTAGCATTGATTCCCTGTTTTGTTAGGCTGTTTGGGTATATCTTAAGCTTGCTTGAAGCATCCCCTAAAGAGGACGACGAAACAAACGCAAGGACACAAATGACTCTATAAAGTGCTGCCAGCCAAGATCTATGCATTTCGGAACTGACACTCAGGTACCACACCTGTGACTGCCGCAGAAGAAATTAGTCTCTGCAAATAGTTATACTTTTTTTTTCTTTTTTTTTTTTTTTTTTTCCCCGAGACAGGGTTTCTCTGTGTAGCTTTGCGCCTTTCCTGGAACTCACTTGGTAGCCCAGGCTGGCCTTGAACTCACAGAGATCCACCTGGCTCTGCCTCCCAAGTGCTGGGATTAAAGGCGTGCACCACCACCGCCCGGCCTAGTTATACTTTTAAACTAAACATGCTTTGTGCAGTGTGAGATGGGTTTTTGGAGACGAATTGGTCTTTGAGCACATCTCCTTCAGGTTACGCAGTCTGTGGACATGATTTTAGATGATAAAGGCTTATTTAGAGGGATAGGCTAAGCTATGTTTCATAACAATAAGGAAAAAAATCTTAGTACAATAGCATAATAAAAGTTTATTTGACATTAAACATCTAAAATAGGTCATGTACTCAGTGGTCTCTAAGGACCTAGACTGATGGAGTCTCCACGAGCTTACAGCTAGCTGTGCATGCAGAACATGGAGAAACTGGAGTTGGGGACTCATTTTAAAGTCTTCAGCATAAAAGTGACATGGTTGTTCATTTGCAGCCTATTACAGAACCAGTAACATGGCTCCACCTAGTGCAGGTCAGCTGCAGGGTTGTTGGGGAGTACCTAGTATGCAGTGATAGATAATGTCTTTGCTGTAAAAGGAGAGCAAAGTTTTAAATATAATGACTCTACTGGCATTTTGAAATAATACCTTTAATAGAAAAGTTAATGCTATATACTTAAAATACTAGGCTCGTAAAGATACTTATGTAAAATTGCCATTTTTTGTATATTCTCATTTGTTAATGAAGGAGAAAGGGAATCAATGTATTTTTCAGTTTACCATTATGTATGTAATGGTAAGTTGCCAGTTTCCATTTTCCAGATAATCAAAGTGACCTTGTTGTGACCTCTAAGTAATACTTCATGTGTTTATATAGAAATACATTGCTGTAGTGAAACTCGAACATGGTTGGGAAATTATCTGCAATAGGGATAGGAACCTATCGCTTCCAGATGTTGCTTGGTTACATTTCATTTTCCTTTCAATAAAGCTCAACAGTTGAGGAAGGGAATCTAGTATCCTGGTTAGATTATCTTGGGCTTGTGGTTAGGCAATTTCTAAGACTTTTAGTAGTTCCAAAAGGAATTCAGAGTAGCATTGGTGGGGACTATTGGATCCCTGGCATTCCCAGGGACACCAGTGGGTTATTTGTTCTTAGATATGAAATCCAAAGATATTAAGTCTCAATTTAGCCCAGTCTCTGACCCTTTTATCTTGTGAAAGTTCATAAAATAGGAGAACTCATTTTGAAGATAGGAAATGAAAATCAGTAGCAATGCGAATCCTCTGGGTGGTTCTAAGGTGACGAGTGGCTTCGTTGAAGCTGTAAACAGCTCTTTTAATCTAGAGCTGCAAAGGGCTCCTTTTGCTTGAGATTCTCACTGCCTATTATGGGAACTGGAAACCTGGTATCTAAAGCTTTGTCTCTTGCATTACAGTCCCTTGGAGTGTCCAGGCTCTACTACACATGTGTTGTCATGTTGGTGTGAACCTGGGATTGGTGGACATCAGGCACCAAGATTTATTAGACACAGTTAGGAAAAGAGTACGGTTCGTGTGCTGGTGGAATGTACAGGCCAGGTGGGGGAGAGAGCCCTGGAAAATGACTGTTGAGGTAGGATGGGCAGCGTTGTTGGTGTGCCAGTGCGAGCAAGGCCCTTTCTTCAACACATATATGCTTCTAGCTCTCACATGTGTGTCTCTCTCCCAGGCTGTCCTTTGTGTTCCAACCATCATCTAGAAATATCTGTTGGGATGTCTGTTAGGCATTTCAAGTCTAATGTGTCCCAGATGGAAAGCTTGACTTTTCACTCCTCTAACCAGTCCTTTTCCGTCACAGTCAAGGCCATGGTCGCTCATTCTAGTGCTTACCCTCCAATTCCTTCCTCTCTCTCTCAATGCTTCCTCCTGTTTTTCACTGTCCACACTACAGGCAGCCCACTGTGAGTCTTCCAGCGTTAACAGTAAGCTCCAGCGTGGCTCCTTCTGCATGGCCCTGCTCTAGTTGCCAGCAGCATCGTTTCTTGCCCAGAGTGCAGCTCTCTCCTAACTGATTGTCTTCACGTTTGCTTCTGGTGAATTCTTTCTAGTAGCCAGATGCATTCCTTTGCTTCTATGATGAGATTTTTAATTTCCCCCATTTTTCCTTTTTCTTTCTTCTCTTGGATTTTGTTTTATTTGGGGGTTGGTGGTGCATGGGTGGATGGCTGATGCAGAGGGAAAGGGAAATGAATGGGATGGGGATGCATGATGTGGGAGATCTAAATGGAAAGAGAGAGAGGAAAAAAAGATAGTTACTGTCCGTGTGCTTCTCACCTTCAGACTGCTCCAGGGAAAGCTTAAATGGCTCAGGCTCTGCCTCTGCTGAGTATTTTACACACACACACACACACACACACACACACACACACACACACACACACACGCCTTCTCTTCCTTGGTCTTGCTGAACTTCCCCAACTTGGGGCTTTTGCGTACTTCCTCCTCTCTCCCTGATCCTCTTCTCTCTAGATGCCTCTGGTTTGAGTCGTACTTGAATCCTCACCCTGTCGGTCTTTCCCAAAAACTCCCTCTTATCATGATGCCGTGCTTTTTGTCTTTTAGGGTGCTTATTATAATTCCATGCCATATGATTTAATGAAAAGCTGTGCTAAAGGAGTTGAGCCAGGAATTGGGCTTTTAAAAAGCTGATAGTTGGGGCTGGAGAAATGGCTCAGTGATTAAGAGCACTGGCTGTTCTTCAGAGGACCTGGGTTCAATTCCCAGCAACCACATGGCAGCTCATAGCTGTCTGTAACTCCAGTTCCAGGAGGTCTGACACCCTCACACAGATATACACACAGGCAAAACACCAATAAACATAAAAAATTTTTGTTTTTAAAAGCTGATAGTTGAGAAGATCCCTTAAGGAACAGTATGGGGAGAGAAAATATCTGCAAATCAAATATATACACAGAATTTGTAGCCAGAATATATAAAGAGCTCTCCAAACTCAACAATGAGTAATCAGACAACCCAGTTTTGGAGGTGTGTTTGTTTGTAAAGGGCCTCACACATGTTAGGGAAGTGCTTGTCCATTGAACCACACCCCCATTCTTACCAGTTTTACTTTTTAAGGCTGAAGATTTTGAGCAGGTCTTTCACCAGAGGCAATATTCAGGTGGTAACTAAGCACATTGCATGATATTCAACTCCATTGGTTATCATCCAAACTTCCCTAAGACACCACTATAACACATAATAATTTTTTAAAAACAACCCATAACACCACATCTGGGAAGGATGGGGGAGGGAACATCTGGAGTTCTCATCTACTGTTGATAGGAATAAAAAAATATACAGCCACTTTGAAAAACAGTTTGACAGTTTCTTATAAAATAAACAAACATTTGTTTGACCCTATTATTTTGTGTTATAGACAAATGTAAACTTTGTTCACCCAGAAAACCTAAGGAGGATGCTTATAGTAACATTATTAAAAGCTGACAAAAATGGGATATAACCCTTTTACTGCCTTGCACTTGGCAGCTAAACTGTCGTCCATGAAGTATTGCTCATCGTTACAGAGAAAGGAGCTTCTGATAGGATACAGAACCATGGATAGCTCCTCAGAGGTGTCATGCTAGGTGAAGGAAGTAAACTTCAAAAGGCAACACAGAGTGGTTTCATGGATATGTGTTTTGTGAAAAAGAAGCTCTACCAATGGAAGACAGGCCGTTGTTTGCCAAAAGAGAATTCTGGGCTATGTTTGTGGTGTTGGAACAATTTTGTGGTTGCTGTGGGTGGCAACCACAGCACATAAGAATGGCACATAATAAATCTGTGCTGCTTTCATCTCAGAATAGCATGGCAAAGGGTTAATCCTCTTGTCTGTAAGGGTTAACACATACTTAAACTGAAATGTCGTGGGCAGCATTCTGGGAGTAGTGAGCCAGCATTTATTTTGTCTTTGTTAACTGTTTTCATTCATGATGGTTTTACTGCAAGGCTGAAAAAAAGTTTCAGTTGTATTCCTCTTTCCGGAAAAGAGGTATTTGGCTGTAGGAGTGCAGGTCTCTTGTGGGCAGCTCAGATGGCAGTGGCGGTCTTTAAACTAATAATACTGTATTGAGTCTTCTTGTCTTTAAAATGAGCTTTCGTTAAATGAATAAGCCTTCATTTTGTCAGGAATATGCAGTATTTTTCCAGTATTCAATTTCATAATAATGATGCTTTTTAAAAACCACTATGGAAAATTTTTAGATTTTTCCTAAGAAAGAGGTGATTTTCAGTGCTTTGTGTCCAACATTCTGTATATGAACTTTAAGGTCTTTAGTCTCAAAAAAAAACCCAACCAAACAAACAAAAAACTAAACTAATAAATCTAGCATAGCATATTCCCCCAATTTTTAATACTCGGTGCTTATTTCTAGTGGAACAGCTCTGGCAGTGTAGGACATGAACATTGAGCTAACCTATCAGATGACACTGGTTCTTGAACTTCATTGTTGTTCGCACTGGTGCATTGTGCAAGTGATAGCTTAGTTACTTGAAACCAAAGCCTACTCACTCCAAGTTTTCATTTTGCAGTACATCAGAGTTATTGTTGGCAGCACCTTCAAAGTGCCTTTCAAAAGCACCCCAACACTTACTTCTCTGTTACTCGTCCAAAAAAGGAGCCACTCTTGGCGCTACTGAAGCATGACCTGGTGTGTACAGCACTGTCCTGTGAGCATTCAGGATACAGGGTTAGGTCCTCAACATTCCATCCCACTTGAAACTTAGCCATGTTCTAAATTTTTTTTTTTTTAATGAAAAAGCAGCCTTGTTGGTTTGTGTAGCAGTCACAGGATCAAATCAATAAATCCTCTGTCCTGTTTTCTCCACTTGAGTTGAAATTCAGGAGGACATTTGCTGTTGCAAAGAATGGGGAGGAGCCAAGTTAGGGAACCTTCTTCACCCAAGTCTTGGCCTGCTGTTGGGCTGCCCTCCAGCATAGGGCCAGGACCTGAGCTGCCCTGGGCTGGGTCCTCATCCGTGTCATAGCTCTTCTTTTAGAATGTGCCATGTAAAACTGTAAGACCAAATGTTTAAAATCATTCTTCGTGTTTACTTTGCTGAGCCTTACTGATTTTTAAGGAATGCTGTAGAGGGGCCCACTATTAATCATATCCTAACCCTATAAAATATGTAACAAGCTGTTGAACAGGATGATGGCAGCAGATAGAGGACTAAGTTTCATTTGAATTCATGCAAATGTGGAGGTTTCCCAGAAAGCCATTTTAAAAGTATGAGCCACATTTTGAAAATAAAACAAAGAATAATGCCTTGGAGTAGAAATCTGTAATGAAACCCATAATAGCTGAAAGAGTACAATAAATTCTGCAGGGAGAGCTTTCCATTTTTTGTTCCTTTTCAAATTCTAATACTAAACTCTATTAGTAGTCTGTATAAAATGATGAGACATGAAGCCCTGCTGGTGTAAAACTATTACTAATCTGTTACTTTGCATAAATTTTCCCTCAGACAATTGTCTGTGGTCTTCTCATGAAGGACCTTCTCCATGCTTTCCAACTAAACAGATGAGACCTATTAACCGTCTCCTTCAGATTGAATGGGGCTGGAATTTGCAGGCACGGCATTTTGTAAGTTGAGGGGAGAGAAAGGTTGTATGCAAGAGATGGCAGGCTATTTACTGTGGCCACAGGTCTTTTCTTGAGTGAACCAACATCCCTTTCGTCGGTATTATTGTCACCTACGGGAGTACACAGGCATATTTTTACTCTTGTTTTGAAAACAGGCGAATTCTGAAGTAGTTACCTTTCTTTATCTGGGTCACACTGTTGTTTTATTCCAACAATTGTGACAAATTCATCATTTCTTCCCATAAACTTGACCTTCTGTATTTCAGCTCAGGGTACCCTTTTTGCTTCATGGTTACACAGATACACAGTTTAAATCAGCTTTGATTCCTCTTTTCTTCCTTCAAGTGTTTCAACCACTGCCAGGTTATTTCAATTTATCTTTCATCATTTCTGTTGTCTTTGTCTTTTCTATTCCCATTGCCAGCATCTGGTGCAGACCAATATGGCCTCATGCCTAAATTATTACATCCTTAATTGCTTTCCCAACCTCAAACTAATTTCCTTCCAATTCATCCAGAGCACTACTAGTAGATTTATTATGCTAAAACTATGGCATTGGTAAACTTTTCAGTTGGAAAGTTCAGAGACATCAGAGTATAGTGGTATGTTGGCATTAGAACCAAATAAAATGGGTTGTTTCTCCACATGCATCTTTGTGTTGTGTTCTGATTTTAGGAAATTAATTACTTGACCTTTTGGGCTTCAGGGTCCATTTGACCATCGGGAAAATAAAACCATAATCAAATAGCAGCATGTAAAGTACATAGGTTGGTGGGCCTCGTTAATGACCGACCGCTATTAGAAATGTTGTGGAGAGAGGCGGTGGAGGCGGCATGGGACTGCCTCCAGTTAGAAAGCCTGGGCAGGAGCCTTTCCAGAGCCATGAGTGCTTCTGAAAGAGGGGAGATTGCAAATCTTTCTGACCATGTTTATGATTTAAAATGCAGCTAGGTCTTTTCAAATAGACTGTATAGTATTTAAAGATACATATAAGCTGAAACTTCTTTCCAGTGTAACACTCAAAGACCGCGGATTTGATTATTAGAAACACAATGCTGACCAACCAGATCACAGCTTCACGCAGAGCAGTTAGTGTAGGTGGAAGAAATGGTCAAGTAGGGATCAAGAGGGCTTGGTGACACATGCCACAAGTAGAGGAGATTGTGGTTAAAAAGGTAGAAGCAGAAACTTGACTGTTTGATCCAGTGAGCTTGGGAGTACAGACACATAAGACAGCATGGTAGTTATGTAGGGGCACCCAGGGTAAGTGGGGGGGGGGGGAGGGCGCTTCTAACGTCAGGCTAGAGGGGAAGCAAAGTGGAAAAGAGAGGAAGGAGCTCCACAGGTACCTAGTCTAGTCTAGTTCTGAGTCTTGAACACATGAGAACTACCAGGAGAGCTTGGTAAGGGTTATTTCTCCCTTGGTTATTTTTTACAAAGTTCTGTTAGATATTTTTCTGATTGAGTGTGCACGCGTGTATGCGTGTGTGTGTGTGTGTGTGTGTGTGTGTGTGTGTGTGTGTGTGTGTGTGTTCGTGTTCATTTGATTTTCAAGATAGGACTTCTCTGACAATTATTTACCTGTCTCTGACTTCTGAATGCTGGGATGCACCACCATGCCTGGGCTGACCATATTTTTTTTTGTTTGTTTGTTTTTTTTGTTTTTCGAGTCAGGGTTTCTCTGTGTAGCTTTGCGCCTTTCCTGGATCTTGCTCTGTAGACCAGGCTGGCCTCGAACTCACAGAGATCCTCCTGCCTCTGCCTCCTGAGTGCTGGGATTAAAGGCATGCGCCACCACCGCCCAGCTGACCATATATTTTTAATAGATGCCGTGGTGGTTCTAATTCATTTTGTACCTTGACCTCATCCCAAACATTTAATCAGACTCCTTCTAGAGCACCTCTGCTACGTGGCTGTCTACTGTTGGGCAGAAACTGGCACTGCTTTCTGGGAAAGCCTGTTCTGTGTTACAGACCTGGTGGTTGGAAAGTCTTTTATTGAGCTGAAGTTTCTGTCTTATTTGCCCATTGATTTTCTCTTTCCTCCCTGGAGGCCCCAGCACACAACAACAGGTCTTTCCCATGTGAGCACTCTTGAGGTCCGAGAAGGTAGCCAAACAGATCTGGGCCCTCACTTGTTTTGGTTTTGAGTTCCTCCCCATCCTAGAGTCATGCTTCTGAATGAACCCAGCTTTTCTGTGACCTTTAAAAGCTGTAGCACCCAGAACTAAACACTGTGACTGCATGATCTCTGTGTGTGAGTGACTAGTATCCAGATGGGTCATGTGGTTCTATTAATCATTTCCTCATATGGTCCTCATAAATATTGTAATGGAAACCTGGGAGCAAAGGATTGATTAGAACGCCCTTTATTAAGAGATGGTGTGCCAGCACAGAGAGAAGGGATGAGAGCTGGTTTGTGTGCTTGGCAACTGTCAGTCACTGATCGGAGATGAATGAGCTGGAATGCTTGTAATCCTTGCCCCTTTGAATAAGAAAAGTCCTCTCCCACCTCCTCTTCCTTTGGTTGACTTATTCTCGCCTTTCCCCCTCCTTCTCGTTCCATTCCTCCCTGTATTATGGTAAAGATTTTACATGTGTCGGGTTAGAAATGTCATTTGTACTTCTTCCATTCAAAAGGCTGCGGTCTAGAGTGTTGGTGGCAGAAGAGCAGAGGCACCGTCTCCATCTCCTTTCTTCCTTCTGTGGAGCTCTTGACACAGCTGATTGCTGCAGCACGGTGTGGACAGTGGGGTTAAGTTACCCAGAGCTGCACTGGACCAGCCTCCTTCTAATCACAAAGTAGTGCCTTGTGGAGGGTTATGGAAATGTCGGTCTCTAAGACTGCTTGCAAGTTCTTGAACCAGGACCAGTGTTGGTGCATCTCCATCTGTCCATAGGCCTCATTCACCCTGTTGGTTATAATTTTAATTCAGATCTTGCCTCCCACCAACTTCTTTGACTTTGAGACCAAAAGCCTAAGTATCAATTGTGTCAAGATGAGCTGTTTTCCCAGCATGGTAAACTGTGATACATACATAACCTTCTTGGGAAGAAGGCAAGGAAAAATTCAGGGTGATTTTTATTTGTTTTCTGCCTTTTTTTTGAGTGAGTCGGCTCTATAATGTTTCTTGCTTTGAAATCTTAATTGTTGAGAAAAGATCTACACTGATTAATCCTTTTGTGTCAGAATTCACCATGATTGGACAGTCTATACTGCAATACCCTTGACTTTCCACCTTGTTGCCCTTTGTCAACATTAAGTTTGTTGATGACTGTTAGAGCTCTTGTTTCTTCCACTGGTGTTTTTCTTCTAGAACAGAGAGAAATGCCAGTGAGCTTTTATGAGCTCAACTGTGATTTTTTTGCTCGATCTCTTGCTTGTTGCTCAGTGTACCCACTGATTGAGCCGTCCTTGAACCTCTGCTTGTCTTTCTGACCCCTGGATTGACAGCTTGTTTGTAATTACTGTGACCTAACACAAAGCCTGTGTTTCTAATTGATACATTTTGCAAAGGTCCATAAAAGTTGACCAAAAAATAAGATTTTCTTGATCTCCATGATACTTTGTGTTAATACTAGTCACTTTTTCAAGAAGTTGATACATTTTTATTTTCTTAGAGAAGAAAGCTTTAGTGAGGTACTGATGGCAAAAATTCAAGCAATGCCATCTTTTATTGAGTCAAAGTTCCCATCAATACCAAAGAAAAAGATGAACAACACAGGGAGGAATTATTGCTATTGATTTTTTTTAACCAAAGAGTTTTTAAGGATCATTTAGCTTTTGAATTAGCTAGGTGTACAGCCCACCCTGGCTTAATTTGTCTAGATTTATATGCTGGTTTGACTTTAGGACTTTGCAGTGTATGCTGGAGCAATTGATTTCCCTGCTTAGTCCCAGTGTGGTGTGAGCATGGGCA
The DNA here is from genome assembly GCF_949786415.1 of Peromyscus eremicus. Taxonomy (NCBI): domain Eukaryota; kingdom Metazoa; phylum Chordata; class Mammalia; order Rodentia; family Cricetidae; genus Peromyscus; species Peromyscus eremicus. Next base: position 6,900,368 of record NC_081432.1, on the reverse strand, counting down.
CTGGTGCCTGGCGGGCCTGAGTTCAGTTGTCTTCTCCTTGGTGAGATTCTTATTTACGTCTCAGTTCTTTCACCTGAAAGATGGAGCCAGTGCTAGACCCAGTTCTCATAGTACAGCTCTTGGCAGGGCTAAAGGAAATGAATCATAAATGTAAAGGGGTGTGATACCTGGTGTGGCGCTGGCACCCAGCACATGGCAGATGCCACTGGTAGACAAGACTGTTGGATGACTATGAAGTCTATCTGTTTGTCTGGCCCCTGATCGACAGACACTAAGCAAATCCTTGTGAAAACAGCTGTTTAATTATAGCTGCCTTTGCTGCACAGCACAGGCACATGTGAAAGAGCTGCATTTCTGAGGTTGCCTTTGTGATGGTTTATACTGAGGGAACCCTGTCTTCAGTTAGTACTCCTTTGCTGGAAAGGAGGTAGACCAGTTGTCTGAACCGTGAGCAGAGCCCCCACCCAGGTCTTTTGTTTTCTGTTTTGCTCTGTTGTTTTACCTTTGGATCTGTCCTAGTTACGATTTCCATTGCTGTGATAAAACACCATGGGCAAAAGCAACTTGGGGAAGAAAGAGTTTATTTTAGCTTACAGCTTGGAGTCCATCATCTAGGGAACTCAATGTAGGAACCTGAAGGCAGGAACTGATGTAGAGGCCATGAAGGAGTACTGCTGTACTTGCTTGCTCCTCATTACTTACTCAGTTTTCTTTCTCGTAGCACTGAGGACTGCATACATGTTCACAGAGGTAGCAACTGCCCACAGTGAGCTGAGCTCTCCCACATCAGTCATCAGTCAAGAAAATGCACTATGCCAGGTGCCGGTGGCACATGCTTTTAATCCCAGCACTCGGGAGGCAGAGCTAGGTGGATCTCTGTGAGGCCAGCCTGGTCTACAGAGTGAGATCCAGGACAGGCACCAAAACTACACAGAGAAACCCTGTCTCGAAAGAACAAAAACAAACAAACAAACAAACAAACAAAATGCCCTATAGGCTTGCCTACAAGCTAGTCTGGTGGGGGCATTTTCTCAACTGAGGTTTCCTCCTCCCAAATTGCTCTGGCTTGTGGTACTAGCTGTCACAGTTTGCAGAAACTTTCTTTAGAAGAATCAACAAGGTCTCTGTCTCAGGGGCCAGGAATCACAACTACAAACATTTGATGTACATAAACATCTGCAATGTTACTTAAAACAGTGTTCTTACCTTTCACCATTGCTTGGCACAGTGCTCTGTGTTTAGGCTCCTAACAACTTAAATTAACCAAGAGACTGAGCATGAGATTTTTGCCCTCCCACTCATCTTGTCAGACTGTATAGTGACACATCAGTCTCCTCTGGAATTACAGCATCTATGCATTCAGTTCAAGATGTACTTGATGATACATTTTTAATGTAGACTCATTTGAACATTTTTCTTTTTCTATCCGTGTGTCTGTGCATGATGAAAAAAGTATGAAATAGATAGCCTTAAATTTCTATTTTAAGTTTTTTTTTTTCTTAACTAGATAGACTCTCTGGTGTTCTTTGAATGTATAACATGTCAGAATACTGAAACTGTAATACTAGAAAGAGTGGCTTGGAACAAGTCCTGATGGACATTTCCATTCTCGGTCTATACACTTAGATTAAGTTTATACCTGCTGGTTGGTTGATATTTTCCTGATACACTTTGATCTCCCCTCGTCTCTTATTAGACTGCAATCTGGTGCTGGTGAAATTGGATGGTTGTCAGCAGTTAGTACAAGAATCCCACCAGGGTTTTGTCTCCTGTGCTCCATGGAAGAGGCAATAGGATGAGCTCGGGTAATGCCCATCAGTAGAGTAGATGGGGTTGCACTGTACTCATTCACAACCCGAGGATTTCATCTTCTCACATGACAGATTCAATGAAAATTATCAGCGGCCTTTACTCATCGTTGTTGCTTAGGACTTCTGGATGCCAGAGACTTATATTTCAATATGTGCTTCCATGACCACAGAAACTGAGCAGAAAGTTCTAGAGGCTTTCACCCTAGCAATAAAATACTGTAGCTCAGACATGACTCTGGCCACATCTGGTCACTGTGCACAAGGCCATCCCGTCACATGAGTAGAAAAGTCAGCCTCTTTTGTGCCTTAGATGGGGAGGAGACCTGACTCTAGATATCAGTGAGTGAAAATAATGGCTATAATTATGAATGGCCTTTTTTTTAAAGAGAGAGATGGCCTTAGGATTTGGATGTCTATGTTGGGGCAGGAGGAGAGAGATTTTTTGCTCTCTTTTCCTTTGTGGAGAGTGCATGTGAGTGTTTTGGAGGGGAGATGAAGGTGCACTGAATGCCCTCTAAAGTGGGAAGCAGTTGTGGAAGGACCAGGATTTATGGGGAGTGTGTGGTGATGACATGTGCGTGCTTGAAATGAACTTGCACGCACCTGACAGAAGTGGAAGTGAGCAGGTAAGGTGGTGACATCTCTCAGGAGTGAGGTGCGGGGTGTTGAGCCAGGGAGCAATGCATTCCTGTCCCTCTCCCAGAGGCAGGATCGAACTAAACTAATCTAAAATGTGTTATGTATTTGCTTTTCTGTCCATAGAGGACATTTGTCTGTGATGTAGAGTACAGTCCCTGTTGATGTCCCTAGCAGCAGTCTAAATCTTCCCTTCTTTGATTATGTTAGTATCTTGTATGGGAAATTGTTGCTGTGTCCCTTTATGTCACAAGGGCAAACTACCACAGTCCATTTACTTGCTAAGTAAATATTTGCTTGACAAGCAAACAGAAATCAAAATGATTCTGTCCAGCTTGAGTCCTTATAGTTCTTAGAAATGAGCCTTGATTTTATTATATTTCACATCACAAAGTGGACAATGGCACATAGCTTCCTCTAACTCTGTCTTCATAGGACAAAGCATCTGTTACTGAGTGGAGCAGTTAGGGTACAGCTTTTGATGGTATCATATTAGATTTTTTTGTTTTGTTCTGCCTTCCTGGGGTGTCAGTACTTTGTTTTTACTTGAAATGTAAATATATCTAGAGCCTCTGATAGTATAAGCTCTGATGTGTTGTTAATTTCCCACTGCCATCATGGTGGACGCTAATGAAACCCAGTTCTTCAACATCAACATCAAGGTGCTACAATATTGTTTCATGTATTTCTGTGAATCCTCATACTATGGAGCTCTTCTCCCTAGCTGTGTTCCTCCGGTTTCTTAAAACAGGAACTTCTGTCCTCTGAGGAATTTCAGAGAAGGAAGGCTCCATGCTAGTAAGAGTGCACTCATACGTGTGTGTAATCCTCCGCCTCCTGAGCTTGATATAATTATATGTAACTGTGTGTGGTTATCTATCTTACAGGTGATTTGGGTGATAGTGAGGTAATTTATGCAAAGCACTTAGAGTAATACATAGTAAATAGTACATAGTAAAAGCTCAGCACTGTTAGCTACTGTTGCTTCTCTGTATCTCTCCAGGTGCGGGGGTGGTAGGGTTTCCTCTTTGTAACTCTCTTTATCGTATCATCTAACATATATGACATAGGGATGGTTAGAAACCTGCAACTGTACCCTCATTCTTGGTGTAGGCAAATTGTCAGATAAACAGAGAAGATAAACAGGCCTGTCAAAGGAGCTGCTACCACTATGAGAATTGGAACCCCACCTCTATACCTGCCCTTCTGGGCTATGCTGTGTCCTGGCTGGCAGCCCCATAGCACACTGAACCTGGGCTTAGGGCATGTAGAGGTCCTGTGCTTATCAGGAAGTGTCCCTTTCACCTCAGGTTACCTCTTGAGTTAGGAAGAAGAGCAGTATTTACCTCCGGGTCAGGGCTGTCTTTATTGCCTTCATAGGTAGATACTTAGCATCCTCAGTTTCTGGGAAGCACATGGCAAAATGGATTATAGAAGTATAAATTACTTTGTTAAGTTAGAAATGCAAGGAGAATATTCTAAATTTGGCCAGCACTAAATTAGAGCGCCCAGACCTCCTGGCCTCTTGACCAGTGCCAGACCCACTATAGCTCATTATTTCTTCTTTATCAGTTGAATAAAATGTGCATAAAATTTTAATTAGTGTACGTTAGAGAGACAATCTTAATAAAGTAGACAGTCAACACATTAAAATGTTTCTGTTAAGCCATAATTTGACATCCCTAAAAGTAATAGGGCAGCTATAATATAATATATTATATATAATATACACTGAGCATATATTAGTGCTCATGTTGCTTGTTTTATTACACTTTGAAAGAGACTTCATGGAAGACTGTGGAAAGCTATTTGGGAATGCTTGACATTTCCCAGAAATAATCTTCCGTCTGAAACCTGTTCCAGCAGGTCTTCACTTAGACACTCTCACACTATCCTTGTCAAGGTGACCAGCTCTTGCCAGGGTGCTGGGTCCAGTGGTCTGTGCCGAGTGCCTGCCTGATAAAGCTGCTGTCAGCGTTTGGTCTATTTGACCCCTGCTTCTTGGAACACATCAGTCACCTCAGCGTTCACACTCCAGCCTTTACTTGCTTCCCAGATAGCTGTTACTGTTTGTGGAATGCTTCCCGTTTCTCCTCTTCTCTACTTCTAAACCAGAAACGCTCATATCCAGTTGAGGTGCTCTCCTCCATTTGGATATAAACTCTAGGGCTTAAGCCACCTCTGTGCTGAAGACTCTTCACTCAGTATGTCTAGTCTAGACCTCTTTCTTGAACTCCAAAGTGAAATGAAGGCCACTTGCCTCTTCAATGTCTAACAGGCATTCAAGCATTCCATAAGGCAGGCTATGCTCCAGATTTGGTATCCCAGCCCTTCTTTAGTAGTTGAGCAAAGAACAGCTCCGTTCTTCCAGGCAGGGCATCTTTCTGACAGTCTATCAAATCCTGCTAGTTCTGCCTCCAGAATATTCCCAGAACAGGATCTTGCTCATCCTTTCAATGGCCCCAATCCCAGCCAACCCTTGTGTTATCTCCTGCTTGGACCTGAATTATCACAGCATTTATTCTGGTGATCCAGAATAAACCGTCCTTATCTCCTGGAGTCTTTTCAACCCAGCAACAAAACTGATTCTTTAAAAATGTCAGACCTTGCTGGGCGGTGGTGGTGCACGCCTTTAATCCCAGCACTCAGGAGGTAGAGCCAGGCGGATCTCTGTGAGTTCAAGGCCAGCCTGGTCTACAGAGCAAGATCCAGGACAGACACTAAAACTACACAGAGAAGCCCTGTCTCGAGAAACAAAAACAAAACAAAAAAAAAAAAAAAAAAAAAAGGCGGGCTTTGTCACCATGCCTAGCCTCTTCTGCAGTGAGCTCCCATCCTATGCAAATGAAGGTATGCTCCTTTTAGTAGTCCACAGTCTCTCCACGCCCACCCACCCCCACCCCAGTGCCTCCTGAACTTGATTTCTAAGTACTGTCTGTATTGTTTTCTTACTCCAGCACACGCTTGAATGGCCTTAAACGCACAGGGCATGTTCTTTGGGACCTTTGAACTTGGTCTTCCCTTTTTTGAAGTTTCAAGGTCTTCACTTCTCTGTCATTTTCCCTAATCAGTTCAGTTTTTACCTAGTCTTGATTGTCACACATCAGATATATTTGGCTGATTTTTCTTGTCTTGATCTGTTTTTTCCTCTTTACCCATTAACATGAAGCTCCCCAGCATCTAAACTATTAATTCATAGTTGGTACTCAGTAAGTGTACTTACATGATCCAAAGAAAGGGTCACTCTACCCCTGTAGCTGTCGCAGAAAACTGTGCTGATCTAGTTAGGATTCTCGGGCACCATCTTGCTGGCAGGGTGCTGCTTTGATGGTGCTTTCCTTCTGCCCTGTCCTCAGGCTTTCCTTCACTCTCACCTCACTTGTCCCTATGCTCTGAAGACTGTAGTCTGTCACCCACATCCCACCGTTTGTCCACTTCAGGTACTTTTTTGTGGCTGCAGCTCACATAGAGGATGCTAAGTATGTGAACCTGGCTTTTCTAGTACTGTGTTACCACAAACTCTTGGAAAGGAGGAGCAGTCTTTACACTAGAATCCAAACTTGAGATTCAGTGCTGTCAGTCTGGGGGAAATGTTGTCCCTAGATAACACTGAGCGTTGGAGCCAGGTAGGTGGGCTCTTTAAATGAGAAGCCCACCCCCACCCCCGCCTTCCAGCTGTGGAACTTGAAGGTCACCTGCAATCTGAGCTGGGTCTGACTGGCCACACTCAGCAGAATCTGTGTTCCTTTGCCTTTTCTCTTCCCTCTTTTCCTTTTCCCACACCCCACCTAGAGAAGGGGTGTGACCATGGCATTCTCTAAACTGTCCTATAGAAGCCATATTTGAACACTGTCCCTACTTAAAAATTGTCTTCTGAGTTAGTCACAAACACTTCAGTGCTATTTCTCTCTCTCAACTGCTGTTAGTGAGACAGTCTTGGTATGGACTCTGCATTGAGTAGACGCCTAGAATCCTCACAAGCGTTGGCATGTCAGAAATGTCTTGGCTCTGAGATCGGAGGAGCTCACATTAGCACGTAAGGAAAGGGCATTGCAGTTTTCACAGTCTTTCTCCGGTGGCTTTCTTTTTCAAAATGATAATGAAACAGTAAATACAGAAAACAACAGGTAACATTTTCACACTTCAGTGACCAGAAGTAAAAATGAAGAATAATGTGAAAAGAACACGAGTCCAGGTAGACTATTTGCATCTTCCTGTAACTTCCTTTTCTCTCTCAAAATGTTCTAGGATGACAAATCCTGCAGCTGACACAGCTCCGAGCTGTGGACGACAGGAACAAGATAGTGTGTAGAATGCCTGTCCCCAACATGACTGTCTCAGGGTGTGAGACATTTCCAGGGGAGCTTTGTCGTTAGTGTCCTCGTTCTTCCTGCCTTCCTTGACTTTTCAGTCTTCAACACACACATATAGTCACTGTTGGCTCTGTGTGTGTGTGCGCGCAGTCAGGCTCTTCTCTTTAGGCCGTGGAGTCACTGGAATTTGTAGTAATTAGATGTGTAATATATATTGTTACCAGTGCTTCTGCTTTTGGTTCTCCATCCTGAGGAGGAGCAGGAAAGCCCAGTGGGAAGAGCTGAGTGCTCTGCTGGGGTACAGGTGCACACGTTCTTCTGACCACAGCTCTCGTTGTGCGCACTTGCCATTTACAGCATCCTGAGGAGACACACTCTGTGGCTTGATGACAAAAGCCAAGCACATTGGTTAGCCTGCACTGAAGGTCGGATCTGGGAGGGGTCCTGGAGCTGGTCTCAGGTCTAGATAAAAACGTAGTCAAGGGGCAGTAGATGGAGACTGGGGTTTATGAGAGGAGATTAGAGCACCTCTTTGCTGCTTCTCCATCCTGCTCCGTTACCTGTGGGCAGTAATCTCTTCACCTCATTTTACATCCAATAAAATGGTCCTTCCTGTTAATCTGCTTGGCACATGTAGGCAAAGATTTTGTATAATTTTCAGTGTCAGGATACTGAAGTCATTGGTGAATTTAATGACCATGTTCCAGATTGTTAACATGACGGTCACAGTGTTACTGCTGGAAATTCCCACAAGCCTGTGTTAGACTGGACTTCTTTTATTCTCAGTGTTGGGTTAGAAAGACAGAGCTTTGTGGGTTCTTCTTCTCTAAAGATTGGCTTTTTTTAGGGTATGTTCAGTGAAAGTTCAGTCCTGCTTTCTTTAGGGTAAATGATAGTCCTGAGTGTCTCATGCCTGGAACATGTCTCAGAAGGAGAACATCAGCTATATACATCTGTGCTGTTGCTGCAGGCTGACAGTGAGCCAGAGGAGCACAGCCCTTTGGCTGTGACAAAAAGACCGAAACTTCACACTGACATTCACTGTGTTTTTAAGTAAAGTAAAAGCATATTTCTGTTCTCTAAAAGTTTCTAGGTAGGGGCTGGAGAGATGGCTCAGAGGTTAAGAGCACTGACTGCTCTTCCAGAGGTCCTGAGTTCAATTCCCAGCAACCGCATGGTGGCTCACAACCATCTGTAATGAGATCTGGTGCCCTCTTCTGACCTGCAGACATACATGCAGGCAGAACACTGTATACATAATAAATAAATCTAAAAAAAAAAAAAAAAAAAGTTTCTAGGTAGAGCAAATAGATCCAGAAGAATAACCAGGCTTTCTGTACACATGAAATGGCTAAGATTAATGCTGTGTGCAGTCACATACATTCTGAAGAGCTACCAACTCCACTACTGGGAGAATGTGGAAGAGAATTGGGAATTTGAAGTCATCTTTCCAAATGCTGGCTAAGTGCCCCTCACTGCCCCAGCCGGTCCTTCTTGTCATGGAGTATTGATTGTATGGTGGAGGAAGGAAAGACGATAAGCAGCTACATTTCCATGGCCGTTTCAGCTCTTATGAGTGCTAGAAGAAAACAAAGCATGATCGTCAGATGAGATACTTTGTATGGATGTTAGAGAAGATAACATTTGAACTGATGTATGTCAGGGAGGAATCAGGGAAGTAGGAATCTCAGGGAAGCATCTCAGGCCGTGGGGATGGACGCTCTACAGAAGCACCAAGTTTAGAATGAGCTTTGCTGGGTGCATTCAAGGACCAGAAAGAGGATGGGCCAGGATGAGGATGAGGATGTAGCGAGGGACTTGATCAAAGAGAAAAGGACAGTAGGCTCTATAAACTACATCAAGGAATTTTCATTTTATTTTTTTTATTTTTATTTTTTAAGATTTATTTATTCATTATGTATACAGATTATGCCTGCATGTATGTCTGCAGGCCAGAAGAGGGCCTCAGATCTCATTACAGATGGTTGTGAGCCACCATGTGGGTGCTGGGAATTGAACTCAGGTCCTCTGGAAGAACAGCCAGTGCTCTTAACCTCTGAGCCATCTCTCCAGCCCCCTTCATTTTATTTAAATAAGGTGACTAGAAACCACTAGAAGATTTTAAGGAACATTTTAAAAATGTGTGCTTTTTTTCAACTTTACAACACAGGACATGGGAGGGGAGGAAGAGAAGAGAAAGGGGGTTGATGAGAGCAAGAAGCAAAGAGGGACCACAAGGAGTTTCGTTGTTGTTCTATCACTTCTAATGAGAAGGGAGAGACTGCTTCTTATTAGAAATGATAGAACATGAAGAGTCTAGTAGAAGAGCTATAGGCAGACTCAAGATGTACTTGGAATTTAGCGATGGAATAGAGACAGCAAGGAGAGGAATGGTAGGGTTGAGCACATAGGTGGAGAAGAGCAGCTCTGGAGGATGGGAATCAAGATTTTTTGTCAAGGTCGGAGATGTTCAGTGGTAGATGGCTTGCCTTTGTGCACAAGCCCCGGGCTCAGTCTCAAAAAGTGGTCTTTGGAGGGGGAAGGGCAGGATTAGTTTTGAATTTTATAGTTCTGTTGTTTATTGCCTGTAGACTACTACACAGATGTTTTCAATGACTTCATCTACAAAATGAGGATGGTAATTGTATATAAGCTTTTTGTTTGATGTGAGAAGTGAATGAATTAATACTCCTGAAGCTCTTCACACATGATTAGCCACCTGTAATTTCTCAGTAAAGGTTAGCTGTAGCTGCAGACGTTGTTGTTATTCTTGAGAGTTGGAGCTGCATATAGATCCAAATGAAATGTTAAATGAGCACATGAGTCTGGAGCTTAGCAGAGAAGTCAGGCTAGAGATGAACCTTGATAGTTACTGGCAAGGCGATGGGCATTTAAAAGCATAGTACTATGTAAGATGGCCCATGGAGAAAGGGGAGAGTTGAGGGCTGAGGGATAAGGCCCTCCAACTTAAGAGAAAAGCAAACAGAAGGGAATGGCATTGAGGAAGCGGAGGATAGGATGCATCCAAAGATAGAACTTGACTGCATTCAGTGCTGCTGAGTAAGAAGTGGACAGACCTGACCCCTTGTTTTTGCAAAGGGTAAACTGATGTGTCATTCCACGGAATGGTGGAAATGAATGCTGTCTTGGAGTGGCGATAAGAGATGGAGCAGTGGCTGGAGAGAGTTGGGGCTCCAGAATGTCTCGGGAAGCTTATTTTAATGTGGCTCTATTAAAATATGTTTGCATGCTAATTGGGATGATTAAGTAGAGAGGGAGAATTTTATGATATGGGAAAGGAAATAAGAACAAAGTCTTTGAGTAGGCAAAAATGTATGACCTGAGAGAGACTTTGAAGGGGTCAAAGGTTGTTCTTCCGTTGTGAAATAAGGTAGAGCACAGATCCAGCTGCAAGTGAGTTTGGGCGTTTGGTGCTAGCAGGATAATCATTTGATAATTCTCTACTGTTTATTATCTCAACCCCAGAGTAGTCTAGAGTGTCCATGGGAGAGGAGGTGAGTGAACCTCTCTGCTTGAGGTTAGTTCTCTTGAGGGTTATACCTTAGCTCCAGGAGCTCAGAGAACCTTCACGTCTTTTGAGAAGGAAAGCTAATACTACCTGGTTTTTGTTTTGTTTGTTTATTATTATTTTTTTTCCCTGCCCAAGGGAGAAATTCTTACACAAAGAAAAATAAGATTAACTTTTATCCCTGGCAGAAATCGAGAACCAGTAACCTGAGGGTTTATGAGCATTTAAGAGAAGGTGCATAGCATTAATAACCAATTTGACTTGTCTAAAAATAAGTTATTCTCCCCAATAAATAGATTATTCTCTTTTTTTTTTTTTTTTTTTTTGCTTCATTGTTGGAAAATTGGAGTATCCCCTTAGGCACAGTTTACTCTCAGTTTGGTTCAGTGTTTGGTGGAGTTTCTGATGCCATTTTGTATATAAGAAGGGTACATCTCTCCATATCCTCTCCATGTAAGGTACTTGATGAGATTATGAATTACATTTATAGTGCTGCACTTAAATTGTGGCATCTATTCACTAGCTGGTAGGGTATCACAGACATTTGGATTTGGCTCTGTCTTCCCAGGAAACTCAGATAAAAACATTGGGCTCGTAGAGAGAATGAATACAGGAGATGAGAGGGAGGGAGGAGAACCCTGAACCAGGAGTCGCTTGCTCTGCAGTAGAGGTGAGAAGTCACTCAGGAGGGCAGGAGCCAACACCCCTAATCCCCTCCTCCGTATCCCATCCCAATGCCTCACCATAGCCTTATATTTCAGCAGAGCTATAGAGGGGCGGTCCACCATAGCAGTCCTCCCTGAAGCACCTTGTGATGATCAACTGTCAGACATCTATCTCATTAATCTCTGCCTCCTCCTCTGTCCTCATCTCACCCTGCCAACCTCACACGCAGCCTTCAGACCTCCGTCCTCCAGAGTAGCTGCTGTTTGTGCCTCAGTTCTTTTGAAGGGGCCTACTTGCCTCTATGCAAATACACAAAAGTACCTTCATCTATGCAAATATTGGACATTAACGCTTCCATGGTGTCCAGGTTTGTCAAACCTTACACGTTCATGAGCAACAGACTCCGAAGGTTAAGCGACAGGATGCCTTCCTTCTGTCCTCAAGTAAGACTCATCTGGTTAAGGCAGCACCCCACACTACCTCACCTTCTTGTGTTGCGTTGTAATTAGTCAGCTAGAGAGTGCTGACCTGAAAGGGTGCAATTAGTGTTTCGTTTATGAGGTGAAAACAGGTCTTTGTGGGGTTTCTCTCCTTTTTGTTAGTTCTCCATTACCTGAAATTATCATTACTGTTAACAGTTTTTCATAAGACCATTATAATTTAATCTTTCCACTATACTCGTAAAAACACACAAATTCTTTGACACACAGGCAAGGAACTCCACACTTGAATCTGCTGAGATCCCTTGCTGTTGTTGGAGAGATGGCTTTTCCGTGCGTGGTTAGCTAATGAGTTTGTGGCTGTTTTGCCTCCTGAGTGTGGACTTTTCTCCTTTCCAGCTTGGAAACCATTTGAAGTGACTTTACAAAATCCAGTTCCTAGAACCTGCCTCAGAATCTGACTGGTTTGTGATAGGCCTGCTTGCCCTCAAGTGTGTGTTTAAGCTTCTCTAATTGGTAGATAAAGCTAAGCAGCATTGTCTGGCAGGTGTAGAGGTATAGGGGTTCTTGGTGATTTGTTCACAGAAAACCCCTTTGAGCATCATGGATGGATGGGACAGAGTAAAGAGATCCTGCTGGCTAATGTGTAGGCTGCAGATTGCAGCTGGGAGGTGGAGCTTCATGCAAGGATTTCTGGGGCATCGTAGGCTAGGTGGACTCCTAATCCAGATAACTCATCAAACACCTTTATTATTTCCTCAACCTCAACACTGCCATAGAATTAAAGCCTCCTGGAGGTCCATTATGATTTCACTTTTCATAAAGACATCATTTCATAAAGACATGGTGAACTTAAGCTTCTGGGGCGAGTTAACGTTAAGTAGTACATAGTGGCAAGGGTGAACTGGAATTCCCTCTTTCTCCCTTTCTTTAGGTGTACCTTGCATAGAAATCTCAGAATTGGAAGAATTCCTAAAGTGTTGAGATACTAAAACCTACAGACGTTAAATGTGCTGCTTAATGTCGTACTACTGGGGTTGTAGTTTTGTACAGTGCTCGGGATTGAGCCAGGACCCTGATAATTCCAGCAGACACTTTCCCACTCGGTTGCATCCCCAGCTAGCAGTAGTGTTTTCAGTATTAGAACTAAGAGGAGTGCCTACTTTGGTTGGTTGTAAGGTCATGCTGTCTTCTAGTAGAGTCTCCTGAATATTTGAAATAGAATAAAATTTTTCATGTTTTGAAGAGAGACTTAACTTTTGGAAGCTTCTGTAACTCATTCAAATTCAAGCCTAGTAAGATGGGAGAGCCATCTAATATTTGTGGTCTGTAATTGACTGAGAATTCACAGTGATCTGGAGCATTGTCATCAAGCCAATTGTTGGACAGTGTCACACTTTTTCAGTGTCACAGAATTTCTCAAATGCTTCTGAATTTCTTAAAAACTGAATGGACAGTATGACCTTGTGGGATGAACTTTGAATGGACTATACCATCTGCTTGCTGAGGCTTGAAATTCCTTTAAGGGAAATAAAGATTTCCATTCTACAATTAGGAGAGAAAAGCTTTAAGATGCAAATGGCTTGGAGACATAGCTCACTGGAACTTATTCACAAACTGCAGTAGATACGTGAGTATAAAAATAATGGGAGTATAAAAATAATGGGAGTAACCCTTTATCTAGTTACTGCTTCTTAGGCCCCAGGTGAGGCCTTGAATGCTTACGATCTCTGTGAGTTAGGGCCTGGGTATGTATAGATCAGTAGGTGCAAGGTTTGCCTAACAGAAGAGAGACTCAAATGTCAGCATCACAAAAAATAAAAAAATAGAAATAAAAAATAAAACAGTAAAGCCACAAAAGATAGTGTGTACCTGTAGTCCTAGCTACTGGGCAAACTGAAGCTGGAGGATCACTTGAGATTAGGAATTTGAGTCCATTCTGGGCAACACAGGGACTCATGCATCTCCCCAAACAAAATAAACAAAAGCCATGCACACACATATATAATACATACCCTACATATATAATTATATACTTGTATGAATATATGTTTACATGTGTGCACGCAAGTGCACACACACACCAGCTAGATAGCCAGTATTATTTTCACTTTGCAGATAAGGAAATCAGCTTCTGAAATGTTAAATGACTTGTTCAAGGATGTGTAGCCTGTAAGTGAAAGAGCTGTGCCTCGGCATAGACCTTGTCATACACTATTTAATAAAAATATAATAATTTATTCATCTAAGACCAATGAGCTTGAATTAAAATTTTAAGATTACAATGAGTCTTTTAATCCATTTTGTAAGTGTTACCATTTTTATTGTATTATTTAACAGAATCTTAATAACTTTTTTATCCTTTAACCTAGTATGTTTCAAGTTTTATTAACTATTTGGACTTTCATTTCCAAACCAGCATTAGGAGTTTACTTACTATGATCTCATTGGCTCTTATATGCTTGTCCTCTGGTGGCTATAAAATCATGAAAGATTCGGTGGAAACCACATGTACACTACCTGGGTGGCCATGTCATGGTGTCTGAGAAAGGTTTCTAGCTGAGGTGCTCTCAGGCATCATCTTGGGGGAGTTTAGATTTTCACGGAAGGTCTGGGGCTTAGAACATTAGGTTCATGGTCCTTGGCTGAACAGTCCACATTAATTTTGCTGGGAACAGTGGTTCTTATTTTTACCAGGCAAACATGCCTTTTTTGAGAGAGCTGTGCAGTGCCCCTTATAGAAATATGACCTTTTCCTAAATCAACTCTTGTCTTGTCTTGTCTTTTAATGGAATCTCACAGGCTAATTCTAAAATTTATAAAGAAACACACAGGATCAAAAATAGTCAAGTCGCTTAAGGAAGAGAACAAGCTAGGAAAGCTCTTTTTTTTTTTTTTTTTTGGTTTTTTGGTTTTTCGAGACAGGGTTTTTCTGTGTAGCTTTGCGCCTTTTCCTGGAACTCACTTGGTAGCCCAGGCTGGCCTCGAACTCACAGAGATCCACCTGGCTCTGCCTCCCGAGTGCTGGGATTAAAGGCATGCGCCACCACCGCCCGGCTGGAAAGCTCTCTTTATTGTCTGTTGACTTAGCAAGAAAGGCCACATGAGAGCTTCTGGGGTGTTGGCTAGAGCTCACGTCATAGCAGTTTGCTAAGTGCTATGAGGTAGTTTACTGTGGCGCGTGCTGCTTATATCACAATGAAGGGAGGTGGAATAAACCAATCTTGTGCTGTAGCTGTGCTGAGAAGGAAAAACGAAACAAGCGAATTAGACTGGAAGACCGAAATGGTACTGCAGAGTGCACTGTGACCCTCAGGTGACAGCCACCTCCATGGGATCCTCTGCTTTAGGAAACTGCTCACCAGACACTTTTAACCTCTTTTTTGATACCTTGGTTTTTGTTTGTTTGAGGAGTTACTTTTTTAATGCTATTTAAAATTTGTGATTTACACATAGTAATAATACATGTTTATGGGTGTGGTGACATTTCAACATAGTAGATAGTATTCAGTGATCAGATGAAAGTAAGTGGGGTCTTTGGCCTCAGCTATACATCATGTCTTTGTGTGAGAATATTCAAAATCTCTAGGTTTATATTGGGACTAGAGCTACCTTATTGTGCCGTCAAACATGAGAAGTATTTCTCCAGGCTACCTGCCTTTCCGAGCCCCACCAGCCTTTTTATACTAAGAGAAGCAATATTCTAGTCTCTGTCTCTTTGAGGTCAACATCGATCTCTACAAGTAAGTGAGCCTATGTGATATTTGTGTGTCTATGCCTGATTTATTTCTCTTGGTGTCTTCAGTTCCATCTGTACTGCTGCAGATGGAAGCATTCCATCTCTTTTGGGGGCGAAATAACACTACATTGTGTTTATATACCACAAGAACTATTTCTTAATTAGTCATTCTGAATCCCCCACGCTGCATCCTGAGCTCATTAGTACTGATCCGTAGTGTAAATGGAGACTGGCTGATCATTGTTTTCAGCAGCAGACATTCATATTTTTGGCTAAGCTCTTGGCATTTTATATTTGTGGGTGCCCTTTCTTTTGCATTATTGATGTACCCTGTATTTGTCATTAATGAGCTTAATTACTTACTCCATTGACAATTTAACTTTGGTTTGAATTTCCACCCTCTGGCTAATGCCTTACTGTTTTATGTCATCACAAAATTTAGCCAGATCATTTTTCATCTATTTGTTGGTTATAAGTAAACATGTTAGATACAGCATGTTCATGGCTAATATCCTAGTGCTCAATGATCACAAGGGCGGTGTACAGTGTAGCATGAATTCTAATTGATCTTAATAAAAAACCCAGAATCAGATATCAGGGTAAAAGCTGAAAGATGAGAGAAACAGAGCAGCCAACCACTAGAAAGACTTCTTACCTCTAGGAATCCTCAGACTGAAAGAGCTGAGCTCCTGTCTCCTCCCACTTTATATGACTCTCTCTGCCCAGCCATGTCACTTCCTGTCTCCACTTCCCAAGTGCTGGGATCAAAGGCATAAGATCCCAAGTGCTAGGATCAAAGGCGTGTGCCACCACTGCCTGGCCTCTCTGATTAACTAGTGGCTAGCTCGCACTCTGATCTCCAGGCAAGCTTTATTTGTTAGAGCACAAACAAAGTATCACCATAGTACAGCTGTCTTGAAAGTGGACAGCCTTGGATGTGTTGTACAAAGGAGGACTGAAGTCAGGTTTTAAGACCATTAACATATTCATGAATACAAATACAAATTTTTTTTAGTAAAAATAAAATTTAAAACCAACCAACTCAGCTTGGAATGTAGGTCAGGGCCTAGCAGGTGCAAGGCCTGAGTTCTTCCCCAGCACGGCAAAAGCACATATTCAGAAATAAACAAATAGAAACAGTCTTAGCTCTTAAAGCTGTGTTTTTTAAACCACCCTAGGATTTTAGATGTACATTTAGATCATTAGATGTACATTAAGACATCATTAACAGTCTTAAACACTTTAGCCATTCTTAGCCCTGTGACTTTTGGGGTGTGGGGCAATGTACTAGGTTTTTGTTGTTGGTGTTGTTTTTTTAAGATTTATTTTTATTTTGTGTACGACGGATTTGCTTGTATGTATGTATGTGCACCATATGCATGCCTGGTGTCCATGAAGCCAGAACAGAGCATCAGATCTCCTAGAATTGGAGTTGCATACAGTTGTGAGCTGCCATGTCAGTGCTGGGAATTGAACCATTGTCCTCTGGAAGAGCAGTCAGTGCTCTTAACCTCTGAGCCATCTCTCCAGCTCCGGTGTGCCAGTTTTAATAGCTGAGTGGTAGTTCCTCTTTTGATGAAATGCGAAGTGTGAAGAGTTCACAGAGGACCACAGCACAGGTACAGCTTTGAGTCACTGCTCAGGCCTCAGGTACCCGACAAGCAGCTTGAGTGAGGAAGAGCTGTTGGCTCATTGTTGAAGGGGTGTGGTTGAGCGTGGTGGGGAGAGTATGACAAGAGGAGCAGGCGGTGGCTTATTGTGGGAATTTGCAATCAGGAAGCAGAAAATGGACATGAAGTAGGCTAGGACTATATCACCCCAAGTGCCCCCTAGTGCCCCACTTCCTCCAGTGAGGTTCCACAGGTTTCGCAGACAGCTCCACCTCTGGGGATGGTGTTCAGGTACTTGAGTCTGTAGGGCTGTTTCACACTCAGACCACACCTGCTAATGAGTTTCCTAACCTGTGAATGGTACTGTCCCTGCCCAACACAAATGATTGCATCTGCTTCATTTTTTGTTGGTTCTTGTATGTACGCTACTACTTATAAAAATGCCCCCATAGACCTGTGTGAGTTCTAGATGTTGGTCACCATAGTCACGGAACAGAATTGTGCTCATTTTAGTGGAAATCTTGCTTTCTTGGTCTTATAAATGGAAGTCTTCTACTTAAAGAAAAATTAAAAGCTTAAAAAGGATTTTTCTTTTAGGGAAATGAGATGTTGAGGGTTTTCCAGAATTTATAGATGTGTGAGTAGCTTGGGATGAATCTGCTGTAAATATTTGAAGTCTAGTGTAATTAATTTATATTCCCTTGTTGTTTGGCATTTAGCTTGTTGAAAGAAGATTGCTCTGAGCACCATGGAAAATGTTAAAATATTTTTTCTTAATATTTTAAGCCATTGTTTTTAAGTCTTTCAAAATTAGTATGTTTATCTTCCTTCTGGACCTAGATTGTGCTCTGATTATGTGTCAAGTGCTGGTGTGGGGCCAGGACTTTGAGCATGCCATGCAGGTGCTCTGCTATTGAGCCACATCCCAGATCTAAAGGAAGTCAAAGAGACTAATAAGATCTTGTCAAATGTATAAGCATTTCTAAGATTTTTGTAACAGCTTCTTTGCGATATAATTCACATACCATACAGTCCACCTGTTTAAACTATACAGTACAGTGATTTTTTTAGTGTTTGACCTTTTGCTTAACACGTGTGTGTGTGTGTGTGTGTGTGTGTGTGTGTGTGTGTGTATACACCCTAGTCCACATACATATTCTAGGGATAGAATCCATGATTAAGCAAGTACTCTATTCTTATGTTTTGGCTTCACATTAGTTTATTTTTTTGTTACTGTAAAGAAATCCCAGGGGGGCTGGAGAGATGGCTCAGAGATTAAGAGCACTGACTGTTCTTCCAGAGGTCCTGAGTTCAATTTCCAGCAACCACATGGTGGCTCACAACCATCTGCAATGAGATCTGGCTCCTTCTTCTGGCCTGAAGGGATATACACAAGCAAAACACTGTATACATAATAATTAAATTAATAAAAAAAAAATCCCAGAAGCTTCATACTTTATTATTAAGTTTTATTTGGAGTACAGTTTTGAAGGCTGAAAGTCCAAACAGCATGACATGATTCTGGTGAATGTCTTCTGGCTGAATCACCTTATAGTGGATGACATCCTGGAAGGAATGCATTAGAGAAGGAGAGGTCACGTGGCCAGACCATAAGGCAGGATGGCTAGGCTTGTTGGGGTTTTTTGTTCTTTGTTTTGTTTTGTTTTATAACAGCTCTGTCATGAAACTTAATTCAGAATCTCACAAGAATTGCCTCAGTTTCTTCTAAGGGTAGAATGGACAAGGAGACTGAAACCCTACCGTATAAAGATCTCACTATCTACTAATATCACTGTTCTTGGGATCAAGCTTTCCAAACATAAGCCTTTGGAAGACCAGCCACACTTAGACTCTAGTACTCTTCCTTCACTTAATGTTTTTGTGGTCCATCCGTGTTAAAGCATGTACAGTATTTCATTCCTTTTATAAGTAACATTCCATTTTATCAATCTATCACGTTTTGTTTATGATTCATCAATTGAATAGAGATTACTCAGAGCCTGAAGTCTCTTGTCAGTGGTTATTTGGTGTAGTAGGAATGGCTATGAGAATTATTTCCTATAACCAGCTCCTTAAAATGATAACTAGCAAATAGAAAAGGTGTCTGTGCCCACTTTGTATAACCCTTCCTATGATCAGAGAACACAGGCAAAACTGTGTTCCAACCAAATCAGGATGTCACCGAGTCACCAGGATGATGGGAGGGCAAGCAGAGGATATGGGCCCAGTGGCACTGAATCTAAGGTAGTCATGTCCTTAGTAAGCCGTAATAAAGAGTCAAGGTCTACACCTAAGAAGCTGATATGCCACCATGTTAAGGGGCAGGTTGCCAGTATGCCTAAATATTTCATGAAAATAGGTCTAGTGGTCTGTAGCCTTTCTGGCATAATAGTGTTTATTGCCCTCCCACTTCTGGACCATGCATCCTCATGCAGGGTGGTATTGAGAAAGGCAATGATTTTGTTCCTAGGTTTGGAAGAACTTACCCACCCCCCTCTTCAGTACTGGGGTAAACTCTAGGGCCTTTCCCATGCTAAGCTAAGAGGGAGTCACACTCCCTCACCAAGCTATTCTCCCCAGCCCCAGCCTACAAGTTACTGTTTTTAATGTATGAAGTACAGAAATACATAAAGTGATGCATGGAAAAAATACCTTGAAAAGCCTCTTTATGCTAGTTGTAGTAGCTGAGGTAATCCTAGCACTCAGGAGGAGCGGCAAGAGGGCTGCATAGTCAAGCAGCCTGGCATGCACAGGGGGACACTGTTTCAAACAAGACAAGGCCAACTCCTAGGGAGCAGTAATGAAGAGATTAGGAAGACCTGAAAGGTGGGAATCACTACTTTGAGGGACCTAGGAAGTTTCCCCACTGGGGCTCTTCTTAAGATCCCTCTGTAGCAGGCAGGAAGCTCACCTGCTTTCCCACTCACTCATGTGCACATTCCCTGCCTCTCACTACTCCTTTTCTAACCCCTTCTTTCGCTTTGCTTGGAGTGGGAGAGGCAAGTGAAAGTGGTAGAAGAGAGAAGTGGACCAGAATACAGTCGAGTAGATGATTCCAGACTGTCTGATTCGTAAATGGATAGCCTCATATACAGTTAGGCCCATTCCTACATCTCAGCCTCAACACATTTACATGGTAGTTGTGCACCCCTCCACATATTTCTCCCTATACTTAGAGTCAGGAAGAGTGATTTTATGTAATTTATTTCCCTTGGAAGGCTCATCTCATACCAACACTTTTGTTTCATCAAGATCCTTTATATTTTCCCCTTAAATTTCCAATGCAGTTAAATCTGACTCTTTATGGGCCATAAGCAAAGACATAAATGATAATAGAAAAAAACATTCTTCAATTATAGGAGGCAAGAGTTCCCGGTGTAGCGCTCAGCTGCTTGCCTTTTCCATGGTGAAAGCTGGTAACAGATGACTTAAAGGTTCATGTTCTTAGTCTCTGTCTGTCTGTCTGTCTGTGTTTCTCTCTCTCTCTCTCTCTCTCTCTCTCTCTCTCTCTCTGAGGAAGAGGCAGGAAGAAGCAAAAAGAAAATGCCCTTCTGAAAGAATGGGGCATAAGTCACAGCAGTGAGCAGGCCTGAGCATGTGGAGAAGATCAGTGGGATGGGGGTGGGTGGACCAGTGGCTGCAGAATACTTGGGAAGAAGGAAAGTAGTAGGGACTGATGTGAAGGAAAGAAAAGAGAAAGGGCAATGGCCAGAGGGAAGACATAGGGTTTTCTTTGTCTTTTCTTTCTCTCTTTTAAATAACAAATGCTTAGTAAAAAATGATGGATTCACATCAGCAGGGCCATATGACTTGCATCCTCCATTATTCAGAGAATTAGTAAAATTTATTGGTAGAGTCTGTGTTAGCTATTATTTTTGAGATGTGTTGAACAAAAAAGAGCTGTAAAAATATAGAATAGCTGCTGGGTGACCCCCATAATTATGGATGTCTTCCTGTTCCACACAGCAAGGGAGGATGTTACAGCTTGCCGTCAAACAGTCCATGTTAAATAAGCACCTTGACAAGCACGAGGCACTGAGCAGCAATGGCCGTGTTCTTCTTGCAAACTGAATTTTGTGAGTTCTCTTTCTCAGTGATAGACAGCCCATACCTATAGAGCAGTAATCAACAGAACATCCAAATGTCATATAACTTTTGTCAGTGCAGATGCTAATCATGCTTGTAGCATAACAGCAGTAGTAGCAGTGGTTGAGTCTTCTGGTAGATGCTGTACACAGTCCAGATGGCGCAGTCTGCAGAACAGGCACAGCAAGCATGCATTCTATGCTTTCTAGTTCACAGACAGGAACATTGCCGAAGGTTAGATATGAGGTCAGTGGGACAGAAAGGCTTACAGAACCCAGCGTCAAAAGAATGTTTCTGATTAAGCTTTGTTTATGTGACTGCACAGAGCAGTGTACACTCCTTAAGGATGGCATGCGGTGGGTAGGCAGAGGGTGACTGGGAGAATGGAAGGGAACCAGCCGGAGGGCAGTGGCACAGGCAGTAAACTAGAACAATGTACAACCATGCATATGTTTGAAAATGCCATGATAAAACCCATTACTCTGGAACTTAAAAATAAATTGAAAATATTTAAAAGCAGTGGGATAAAAATATAGAGTAAGATTAATTAGGTGATAAAAGAAGAAAAGAGGGCACAGTCTGAGAATGCTTACACTCAAAAATGACACATAAAACTAAAATATCAGATTATCAGTCACAGCACATTTTCAGAAAGTTACTTCCTTTTCATCTCTGGATTTGAACATTGGTCTCGAGACAGTAGCCCATATGGTTTATCCATTAACAAAATAGTGCCCTGAGAAGAGACTTCCAACAAGCTTTACAAAGTCGAGATCTGAACAGTGGCATTTTTGTTTGGCCTATACAGTCAGTGTAAGAAATCTGAACTGGACGCCAGCTCTTAAAAATTGGGAGATTGCCAGCAGTGGTGGCGCACGCCTTTAATCCCAGCACGCGGGAGGCAGAGCCAGGTGGATCTCTGTGAGTTTGAGGCCAGCCTGGGCTACAGAATGAGATCCATGACAGGAACCAAACTACACAGAGAGAAAACCCTGTCTTGAAAAACAAAAAACAAAACAAAACAAACTGGGAGAGTTCCTTCAAAAGTATCTTAGTCACCAGGTGCTCTTGAAAAATAGGAAACTTCCCCTTCATTGCATCACCATGACCTTCCACTGGCTCCCATGAGCACTTGCTGTGCAGTGTCCCTCCTTACCCATGCCACCCGTGTGAACGTGCCTTACTACAGGAACAAGGTTGGGCATACCTGTTTAGGGGATGCTCAAGGGTTCCTTTCTCTGTTGTGAAAGCGTGTGTCTGTGTGTATGTGTCTCCATGCACATGTGTGCAGATGCACGTGGAGACCAGCAGACAGACAGCCTCTGGTGTTAAACTCAGGTGCCACCCACCTTTGACTGTTTTAAAAGATGAGCTCCCCACTGACCAGGAGCTTGCAGGCCTGCAGCTCCAGGGTCAATCCTCACCTCCCCAGGACTAGGCTGACAAGTACCCACCATCATGTCTGGCTTCTCTAAAGGTAGGTTCTGCGGGTGGAACCTAAGTGCTGGTGCTTGCAAGGCAAATCCTGTGCCATGGAACAACTCCCAGCCTTCTCCCCTGGCTGTCCTCAGGCTTCTACCCAGGCTTTAGTCCTTTCCATTCAGGAGCTCTTTCTAGACTAGGAATGCCAGTGTCCTGGTTTGTCAAAACTTATGATGTGGTTTGGAGATGTGGCTCAGTAGTAGAACACGTGTCCAGTACCCGTAGTCGGTCCCAACTACTGCTACAAAACTTATTCTTAATAAATCCAAAGGAGAAACATGCAGCTGAGGCTGAGTGCATGCCTGTATCTCAGCACTTAGGTAGAAGAATTCTGAGTTCAGGGCCAGCCTGGTCTACGTAGTGAAGTCAAGGTAGCCAAGGCTATATAACAAGATTCTACCTCAAACAAGACAAAATGAAAACGGCAGGGGTAGGGGGACCCGAAGAAATTATAGATGTGTTTTCCTGTTTGCTATTTGTGCCTTTCCTTATTTAGTTTGGGAGTGTTTGTTGCTTTACACTATATAGAATTTTCTTTTATTTGGACAGGATCAGACTATGTAGCCAGACTGACCTGGTACTCCTGTATAGATCAGGCTAGCCTCTAGCTCACAGAGATCCACCTGCCTAGACTTTCTGTGTGCTGAGATTAAAGGCTTTTATACCACCATGCCCAGCTTTGTTTTTTTATCTAGGTAAATTGGCTACATTTGTTGTTTTGTTTTGTCTTATGCTTCAGGACTTTGAGCCAATTTTAGAATATTTTTCTATCCTCCAAGTATAGTAGAATTTACTCTATATATTAATTTAAACAATTCTTATGTTGGGGTCTCAAATTCATTTAGAATTTACCCTTGTGTAATTTGAAGGGCAGATCTGTTCTGTGGTTGCCTAGTTACCCAAACAGCACTTCCTAAGAGGTCCATTCTTGATCTGAGATAGCTGGCAGACAATGCACATCTCTTTTCCTGTGCAGTTTGTTTCTGTATTTGTTTTCACCAGGGTCCATCAGCCATCTATTAATATGCTGATGCTAGGCTATTTTATTTATAGCTTCCCAATATGTTTTCATGTTGCTTTCCTTACTTCATACATATTCTTGACTGTTGTGGCTTGATTGTTCAGAATTAGCCTCATCAGTGTGTTTCACTCTTAGTGCTAAGGAGTGTGGCTTTTTCCACTTTACTGAGCTTTTCTTTTAGAATGAGGGACTAGTTACATCCTTTAGTTTTGTAAAGACATAAGTTATTCTGTTTGTTCAAGTCTACTTCATGTCTTAGGCATGTCTTCTCTCAGTTTGGGCCAGCTTGAATTTGCTGAGCAGCTTAGAGAATCCAGGTAGAGCAGCAGTTCTCAATCTGTGGGTCATGACCCTTTGGGGTTGAAGAACCCTTTCACAAGGGTCGCCTAATACCACCAGAAAACACAGATATTTATGGTTCATAATAGTAATATAATTACAGTTAGGAAGTAGCAATGAAAATGATGTTATGGTTGGGGGGTGGGGCTCACCACAACATGAGGAACTGTATTGAAGAGTCACAGCATTAGGAAGGTTGAGAACCACTGACATAGTAGAACTACTTAGCCAGCATCAAAATGTGAGACCAGAGCTCATGAGAACAAGGTTGGGTTAGAGATAGACTCTGGAACCACTTTCCTTTGTAAGAGGAGACTGCGAGATGGAGTGTTACTATCATGTGTAAAGGTAGTGATTCAGTAGCATTCTCCCAGAAAACCTCACTAAAGGTATCTCATTCATAGGAGACATGTGGCCAGGCACCATTTTCATATTTTTACCAATAATATTTTAGAGTTGTTTGTTTAAAGAATGCTATATGCCATAATTGCTGTTTCATAAACGAAAATGTTCATTGTTTGAGATTTTCTCTGATGACTGCATTTTTGTTTCAAGTTATAAAAATAGATGTTTAGACTCGTATCAACTATATGACATTTTCAAGATAAATTTTAAGTCATTTGTGTTGTGATATATGCTTGTGGGACCCCAAAGGTATCCCACGTGTGCAGGGAAACATGCTGGAATGCTGGGCAGATGCAGCGACAGGCAGCAGGCGAGACACACCATGAGGGAGGGCATGGCAGTGGTGGTGGTGGTGCACATTCATGCACAACCCAGACACCGCATCTGCGCGGAAAGAGTTTATTATAATAGAGAGATAAAGAAACAGAAAGCCAGAAAGGGGAGAGAGAGGAAGAGAAAAGAAGAAAGGAAAAGCAGAGGTGTGTGCACCTCATGGCAGGGAAGAAAGAGAGCAGAAGAGAGAGGGGGGAAGGGGAGGAGTTTTTCCTTAAAATGAGGACGCAGGGCGGCGCCAAAGGGCAGGTCAGAAGATTAACAATTAGTTTCGGGCTGGAGAGATGGCTCAGAGGTTAAGAGCACTGGCTGCTCTTCCAAAGGTCCTGAGTTCAATTCCCAGCAACCACATGGTGGCTCACAACCATCTGTAATGAGATCTGGTGCCCTCTTCTGGCCTACAGGGATACATGCAGACAGAGCACTGTATACATAATAAATAAAATCTAAAAAAAAAAATATTTAAAAAAAAAAAAAAAAACAATTAGTTTCTTAGAGTAACTAATACACTGATGTGCTGTGGCCCAGAAAATATAATGGCTTAGCTTTAAAACATGATCACAGGAGCAGACTTGCTGTGGGGGATGACTAGATGACTTCATTTGAGTTAGACCTTGCTTTTAGTTTTCTACTCAGAAATATGCAGCTGCCTGTAAAGCTGTATGTTCTAGGCCAGTGGTTCTCAACCCTCCTAATGCTACGACCCTTTCATACAGTTCCTCATGTTGTAACCCCAACCATAAAATTATCTCATTGCTACTTCATAACTGTAATTTTGCTATAGTTATGAATTGTAATGTAATATGGTATGATGTTGAAATTGTAGTCTGATATTCAGGATATCTGATATGCAACCTCCAAAGGGATCAGAACCCACAGGTTGAGAACCACTGCTCTAGAGGTAGCCTGTGAACTTAATTCTCAACTAGAAATATAATTGAGTATATGAGCATGTTTCTGTCTGTATTTTGGAAATACCTTATACATCAGAAATAAGAATTTAAAAACAGATGCTGTCTGCTACTCTGTCTTAGGCATTATCTTCCATATCAGAACTAGTTCACATTTATTAAAGCCTTATAGACTGTCTCAGGAATGATGCTATGGTGTTGCAGACAAAGGATGATGCTAAGGAGTACTTTAATTCAGACAGTGGATGTCACCATTGAATGGTTGCTTAGTTTTCTGTTTCATCATAGTTCTAACATTGGCAATAGGACCTGAAACAAGGTGGCTTCGTAGAACTCCCCTTAACACTTGTGGAGAGTCTGCATGTATTGAGAGTAGACTGGGTATAACACTGGGAATGCTCCCTTCAGCCTTAGGTTTAGAAGCCTGTTTGACTGCAAGGCTTAGGGAATAATAACGTTTGTTGTCTATTCTTAGTAAACATTTCTCTTTTCTTTGTCTTTTCCACATAGCAGCTATTTTCTCTGGAATATTTATAGCTTGTGTTTTGGATTTATTAGGGTTTTATGAGGTCAATATGCAAACAAAATTGGCCCTTAAAACTGTATCTCTTAAGCAGGGCCAAGGTGTTAATGTAGGATGGAAATATTGTAGGTGAGAGGAAAACAAATTTTAATGTGTCCATTTCCTGTCTATGCCACAGTGCTTTGGATTCTTCAGTTCCTATTGTCTTAAATTTTGGGCATTAGAGTAAGTGGGTAAAGGAAATAACAGAATGTAAAAACATTTTTAAAAAGGAAAATGTAGGCCATTGAAATGCCACTCAGACTACATCTGTCAGCTCAGCATGCTATAGCAGACTACCTTGATAGAGGAGAGTCCCAAGCAACAGTGAGAGCAGCTGGCTATTAGTGTCTCGTGGGGCTTGGGCCACCACACTCGCTGCACCTAAACAGTGAGTGTGGGGCCCTGCATTGTGCCCTTGCATTGTGAATAAATACAAAGCCTTGTTTTTAGGTTGTATATTTGCAGCTTTTTTTTTCCTTCCCCAGAGGAAAAACAAACCCAGATATCTCCAGAGAACAGCTTTCCTTTGATCAAACATCTGATTCGCTATCATTTGGGTCCCTGAATACAGAGATTCTTAAATCAATCAGGGTAGGTGGGCAAGCATCATAGATTTTGCTAGTCTTCTAACTGAGTCCAGGTTTATTATTTGCATAATTCTTTCAGGATTTCCTATTGATTTTTGTTGTGGACTCCAGCATAGGAAAGCATTGTGAAAATGAAACACTTTTGCTTTTTGTTGAAAACGGTCTCTTGACCGCTTTGTCCTGCATGTTTCTTTGCATTTAACCTTTACCTACCCAACCTACCTCCTTTTTTTCCCTCTTGGTTCTAAATGAAGCAAGTCTAGCATGCTGGGAAAATAACTTCAGGCACATGACCAGAATCCTTTAAAGCCCCAGCCAGCCTCTCCAAGGGGCCTCTGCATGCAGGTTGCACCTAGAGGAGCTGGCCGGTATGCTCCTCGCCCTGCCCCAGGCTTGTGCACATCCATCAGAAACAGTGAACAGAGCTGATAGTCCATTGTCTTAGATACAAGATTTCAGTGAAACCAGAATGCCAAATTAATATGCAACAGAGGATCCTCTTCTATTGCTCCAAAATGGTCCTTCTGGGGTCATTCTGAAAGCTGCATTTAAATTGGACTGGGAACAAATGTTGGAGTTTACCCAAAATGACTCATTGTTTAGTCTCTGGCAGTTTGTCTTTATTGTGTGATCAGCAGATGTGTTGCAAGTTGATTCAAAAGGAAATAAAGTTCAAACAGTTAAAAGTATGATTATCAGATAGCTCTCCAGATTTGAACGAAAATAAAATTGAAGTCCATATGAGAACCGCTCAGCTGCAGCACTCCTTTTTGAATGGATGATTTCTTGAGATCGAAGCTCGAGCATTGCCAGTGTAAATGTGGACTCTACCACTGAGCATCACCCGTGGTCCTGCAGCACATGAATTAAAAGTGTGTGTGTGATGTGTACACACGACTGACTATGGGTGTGCGTACCTGTGCACACATGGGTGTCAGAGGTGGACATTAGGTGTCCTCCTCCATCATGCTCTGTCTATTGTCTTGAGGCAGGATCTCCCAGTGAACTGGAAACTTGTAATTTCGGCAAGGCTGGCTGGCCAGGAAGTTCCTGAGATCTGCCTGTCTCCATCTTCCCTCCCCGGCTAGGGTTTCCGATCATCATTCTTGGCCTGCAAGTGTTTCTTATCCATGGAGGCAGCACCCCGGCCCCAACACACATCTTTCTTTAGCTTCCTCCTACTTCTTCCTGTCTAGGTCCCCTGATTATGTGTTCATTAACAAAAGTGGTCAGAATAGGAATGTGCTCTCTCTGAAAGCTTCCATTCTGGACCCAGCTCTGTTGCTTATTAATGGTGTGACTCCTTTGGAGACAGGTCACTGAGCAAGGTGATCAGCTGCCAGTCCTGTCAAGTATTGATAAAGCATTGGGGCAAACACACGCTCCAGATGTTGTGATGCACACAGACACCTGTCCTTCCCAGTGCTCATCCTCAGGCAGCCTGCCTCAGTCTCCTGACCTCTGTCTGTGCTGGGGTATCAAAGTGATTTTCTCAGTCCTCTCACTGCAGTGGACGCTGCAGTAGGGAATGCCAGTTCCCTGCTGTGATGAAAATGCACTTGACTGAATGAAGAACTCTGAGTATCGGTTCTGACAAGAAACAGAAGGGGATGGTCATGTGTTTATGTCTGTGCAGTGTGGTGGAAGGCTTGCTTTCAACTTGTCGCTGGAATTTGGAGGTGGTTTTTGTTTTTTTAACCAACTCTCAGCAGCACTTAAAACTTGTCTGCTGCTCCTCACCGTTACTGTAGAATGTTAGAGCGCATAGGCTGGCCCTTTGAGAGAAGGGGCTAGGTGCCCCTCCCACAGAGCTGTAGGGGTTCTCCCTCATCACCCCTGCCCTTCACAAGCGCCTATGGACGTGCTTGCTGGGCTGAGGTTTGGGTTTAGAGCCCCACTTGTGAGGGGCGGGTAGCTTCCTAGCACCAGCTTCTGTTGATTCGGAAACGGTTTCACCCCCACCCCACCTTCTTAAAGCTCACTCTCTCCAAATGTGTTGTGTGTAAAATTCTGGCTCTTTGGGAGTGGAGAACTGTCCTAGGTACTGAATTATCATTTTCTTTCCTGGCCTCTGTTTCCAGAGTCTTGGGATTAGAGATGTGTGCTACCATGCCCAATTTGCTTAGCTCCTTAGTGACTTGTGGGCTTTGACTACTTCCTTACTTTATTGACTTGGGTTTATTTACAAGTATATGTGGCTTTTCACCATTATAGAATAAACTTGGACACAGTAACTTGAAGGTCTTTGCAGTTGCCCTGGGTCTCTATAGCTGGTTCGCACTGCAGAGCCAATATGATGATTAATGCATCTTTGCAAGGAACTCCACATTGATTTGTTTATTTATTCACTTGTTTATTAGTTACAGTGCTGGGAGTTGAACTTAGGGCCTCACATACACTAGGCAAGCACTCTACCCCTGAGCTCTGTTCCCAGCCTGGAACTCCATTGTAGAAGCAGAGATTAAGTTTCTGAATTTGAATCTGATTTCCAGACCTCCAGCTCCCTACAAGTTCTTATGTGCTGATGCAGGGTTACCATTTTTAGGTCATCACAATTTGGATTTTCTAGAAGCTATTCTTTTTCTGAATGACTGGCAGGAATCATTACTCTCTGTGGCAAGAAACCAAAAGTTGGCAGGAGCCTTATAATAATTGTCCAATTGGATTTATTTTTTAAACCCTTGTGCCAATTTCCAAATTATCTGCAGTTACAGAGCTTCTGTTTTCTTGAAATGTTCAAAGTGAGTGATGCACATGCAGCCCCAGTCCTGCCCAGGTCATTGCAAAGGTGCCAGAGGCCTTTCCTCAGCACACCTTGGATTGAGCACTCTGAACAGAAGCCAGTGCCCACAGTATGTCCTGGAACTGCCCAAGCCCTCTGAGTCAGGAGCAGAAGGCAGTTTCTGTGACCTGACTCCTTCAGTTTGTTTGAAGGTGTGGGACAGCCAAGGATCTCTTTGTATCCCTGGACTAGAAGGACTAAGGGTCTGAGCAATCACAGCATGTTTCCTGTTTCTTCTTCATTCATTCAGTATTAATTGACAAACACCAAAAAGGCTAGACCTCGATCTCTGAAGTAATTTCTGAATGTCGCTGAAATAGAAGTGTGAATGGAACTCCATCATTTCACCTACAGCCTGAGACTCTTCTTTTTATCCCCTGCTTGGCCAACTTGATAATAACAAGCCCAGAACAAAACACATCTGTTTATTTTCTCTTGTCTTCATTAACAACTAGAAATGGTTTTGCTTGTTTGAGTTTCCTTTTCTCTAGAATCCTGGTATTTATTTTGAATTTGCTTTTTGGCGGAATGAGATCTCATGCATGCCAGGCAGACTCAGGGTTGTGTATTTAGTGGCTTGAGATAGTTTTCTTCACTTGCTCTGGGCTGAAGCTTTCAGCCTTCAGTCTGACTTTTATTGTCTTGGCTGTGCTGTCCATAATGAATGCATCCTTATTTTGGATGATGCTGGATAAGATCACCTTTCTGTCCTGCTCCTTTCCCTCCTGAGTTGACACGCCTTGGTATACTGTTGTTCTAAGATGTTAAAGACACAGGACTGGGTGAGCTAGGAGGAAAGGGGCTAGGGCTCTCAACAAATGAGTTGATGTTACCACTTCTCCGGATTTTAAAAAAATGGGATGTTCATTACATAATATGAAAGTCTATGTTTGTCTTATTTTGCTTTTTGAAATGTTCCCAAGGTTCAGCTGTGTTGTAGCGGGTGCCAGCACTTCATTCTTGTTCATGACTTAATAGTGTTCCACAGTATTAGTACAGAGCAGTTGTAAAGAAGGGAATTTGTTCGTGGGTAGATAGTTTATGAATAGCTGCTGGGAACCCCCGTGTTCAGTGTCTCTGTAGATGTGTGTAGGTCTTCCTCCATTACTGCTGTGGCTGTAGCTATGGCAGCTCATTGCTGAACTTTCTGAGAAACTTCCAGAATAGTTTCCATAGAGAGTCTCAGTAGCCCTGTGGTTGGTTCTGACTTGATAAACCCACTATCACATAATGTTATTGTCATCATCCTCTTGGGCACCTCAGTGTGGTTTTGATTGGCTCCTCCTGAAGAATAATGCTGTGGAGCATCTTTTCATGCTGATTTGGAAATTGTATCATCTCTGAGAAAGTGTCTTACGCAGCTTCTTTGTCCATTTTTAAATTAAGTCATTTTTATTTGCCCAGAATTTGTTAATGGTGTTTTTTTTCTGTTTTAGTTTTAATGTCTTTTTAGTCATTGGGCTTTAAAGTTCTTTATATATTATGTGTTCTAGATCCTTACCTAGCTGTAATTTAGAAAGATTTTTCTCCCATCATGGGGAGTGTCTCTTTTAGGCCCTCAATGCACGTGCTTTGGTGTCGGGGGTGAGGACTTCCATATGCTAAGTGTCTGTTTTACTGCCAAGCTGTATGCCTGGACTTACTTTCTTGGTAATACCCATTGAAGCACAAAAGTTTCTCAGTTTGATAAAGCCTCATTATCCCTTTTTCATATCTAAGAAACTCTTGCCTAACCCAAGGTTGTAAAGATAACTACCTCAGTTTTTTTGTGAGCTTTTATAGTTTTAAATCTTACACCTAATCTGTTCTCTGTTTTGAGTTAATGTTTGTATATAATGTGAATTAGGAGTCTGAATTCATTCATTCTTTTGCATGACCATAGTCGGTTGTCCCAATACCTATAGCTTTCTATGTCTTAGATTTTTGTGAATTTATTCCTAAGATGTAGAGTGAATCTTAAAAGTTCTTATCAATAAAATCAAACCTGAGGCCAGTTATTGGGGGTAAATGGAAGATCAGAGAAGCAGAACAAGCCACAGCTACCTCACCTCGCCAGTTCCTCAGCTGGTCCTATATACTCAGACTGGAAGCTTCTGTGTCCTCATCCGAATGAATCTCAGCTGAACTGCTGCTCGAAAGCCTGAAAGCTTAACCAGCCAAAAGCTTCTAGTTTCTGGTCCTCACGCCTTATATATCTTTCTGCTTTCTGCCTTCACTCCCTGAGATTAAAGGCTCGCTTCTTGGGATTAAAGGCGTGAGTCACCATGCTTGGCTGTTTCCAATGTGGCCTTGAACTGACAGAGATCCAGAGGGATTTCTGCCTCTGGAATGCTAGGATTAAAGGCATGTGCTACCACTGCCTATCCTCTATGTTTAATATTGTGGCTGTTCTCTTCTCTGACCCCAGGTAAGTTTATTAGCATGCACAATATGTTGGGGAACACAATACCACCACACTAAATATTTGACTTTTTGTTGTTGTTGTTGTTGTATTGGTGATGGAACTCAGAGCCTCATTTACCACTAACCTACAGCCTCAGACTACTACTCTGTATGCTGTTGTAGTGGAATTGACTTCCTTAATTCATTTGTCATATTGCTTATTGTTCATAGAAATTCAACTGTTTTGTTTATTGAATATATTAACCACTAGAAGGAACATTGTCTTAATCCTAGCACTCAGAGTAGAGGAATGAAGAGTAGAAGTTCGGGGTCATCCTTGTCTATATAGCAATTTCAAGACCAGCCTGAGTTACATGAGACCCTGGCTCAAAACAACCACAACCATGACAAAACACATGCATACACCACCAACAGCAACAACAAAGATTCTCATTACGATTTCAAATATATTAGAAACTAATTACAAAGCCAATCTCCTTGGGATTCTCTTTAAGAGACTATCTAGAGTTAACTGTATTCACCACTTACTGTGTGTCATACACTAAGCTACTTATAAGTCACTTTTCTTTTCATCATGAGACCCTGGAGCAGTGTTGGAGCTACAACTGAGCCATGGGACTTCGTGGTCTGCCCACTTTGTGCTCCGTTACTGTTGCTCATGCCTCACACTCTGTGCTCTGGCAGTAGCAAATCCGGCCCCTTCTGTGGCTTTGTCCACACTGTTCACACTCAACATTTGCAGTTGGAACTTCTGTTTGTCTAGGATATCTCTCTGATCCCATCCTAGTTACCCCTGTACTTAAACACCCCTAAAGCCTATGTTCTTAACTACTTGAGGATGCTGCCTCTGGGGAATAATTTCTAGTTACTCGCACCTGGAACGCAGGCAATACATGAGGTAATGTGGAATTTTCCTCCAAGTTTCTAACTCTTCTGTCTTCTTAGAGTTGATCCCTTTGCATCTGTGCGATGATGATACTCTTCTTCTTCTTCTTGGAAATGGTAATTGCACAGAGATAGTCTCAGCATGTGTAACACATTGGAGAGCCATGAGGGAGGGGGGTTCTTTCAGTAGGCAGGAGATGATTAAGGAGCAGTTGAAATGATGGCATGGGGCAGAGCTTTCTAGACAATTTTAAAGGAGAATCTAGAAACCAGATCTAGACTGGGCATGGTGTGATCCCAGTCCTTGTGAGATGGAAGCAGGAAAATGAGGTGTTCAAAGTCATCCTTGACTATATGGGGAGTTGGAGGCCAACCTGGGTTACATGAGATGCTATTTCAAAAAACAAACAAACAAACCCAAATAAGCAAGCCAAAAAATTTTTTTTATGGGGAATGAAAAAGAAATGAAAGGTGCTTGAGGTTTCTAGGTGTAACCTTGACTAAATGATGGTGTGGCATTGGCTGAAATGCAGATGAGATGGGAGAGGATGGTGGGTCATTGGCCAATAGTAGAGTGATGTTGGTGCTGTTGGGGTAAAATATTATAGTAGGAAGACAACTTCCTTTCTATTTCTTTACAAATTACTTCATTTCTATATTCAGTAAAGGGTTTCCTGACATATAATGGTCACCAAAATGGACATGCTCCCTATCTCCATGGATGTCCACTGAAGGAGGCAAATGTAGAAAGGTCAAAGTACATACAATATCTGCATCATGGAAGGAGGGAAGTGAGGAGATACTGTGAGAGAAGAGTCTGACAACAGCCTGATCTGGAAAGGGACAAGGGGATGCAGTGATTGGAGCTGTGACCATACTGACGTCTGGTAGTCCAGTATCGTGTGTGTGTGGGGGCATTCCAGGCCAAAGGAATTGATATCTAGTTCATAGGATTATGGGGAGGCTTAAAGAAACAGTGCACATGAGATGCTAGCCTAACCCTGGCACAGAGAATGTGTCTTAAAGAATAATTTTAAAGATGGTTGTAATTAGATTGGCATGAGCAATCACAAATCTAAATATACCTTTCTGTTTATATTGGAGCTGAACTAGCCCCCATTGTGTTTGCTCAGACAAGAATGGATGTAGGATGGTATCCTAGAGAATGGCCACTGGACAAATGAAGGAAGAACAGGTCACAAAAGACCTGCGCTGGAGTGGGCAGCCAGGCAGTGGAAGAACCTAGAGAGGGTGATAGCATAGCTCACTGGCGGAACCCCTAACATACATGAAGCCAGTAGCTCAAAAAGACAAAGAAATGACAGAGAAAGGGTTACTTTTGAGGAAAAATGGTGGTTAATGAACCTGAATGCCTCTCAGGCCATGAATAAAGATTGAAGAGGGGCCATGAGGCCTTCATGGACACGTTAATTTTTCAGATCAGTTTCAGTAGAGTGTAGGAGAAAGGACCTCCTGAGAAGCTGCGCCTCTAACGAAGAAACAGAAGATTGGGTCTAAGAAGCTTGATAAAGGGAAGGAAAGGGAGTGGCTACTGAGAATCGATGCTGTTTGAGGATCTGGGCTGAGGGCGTGGCTAGCAAAGAGAGCCATTGCAGATAGTGCGGGTAGCCTTGCGCTTGTAGCTCATTGGCAGAGTATTGACCTCGCATGTACAAGGCCCTAAATTAAACCCTTATCACTGCAAGAATAACTGAAAGAATAGATTGCAAAGGACGAGCAACAAGACAAGGGGAAATAGTAAACAACTAGGGAGTTTGGGAAATGTGGTTTTTATTCCAGGCCAGCTATGTGGTCAGGATAGGCAACGTAGAGCCTCTGCCATAAATAATCTAACCCTGCTAGAGTGGGATGGTGGGTGTATATAGAGAATCAAATCCAGTACTGCTCCCTAGCAGCCTTATCTTCCCAAACTGATTTACAAGGAGGGTAAGTAAATGGCCACAGTCCATAGGGTGGGTAGGTAGCCCAGCAGAGACATGAGTCATCACACTCCCAAATCGAGCATTTCTTCTGTTGCACTGAGGCATTTTATGTGATGACTCTAGTATTTGTAGTTCAACCAGCAGACAATTTGAAATGTTGGTGTTTTACCTCCACATGGCCTTAATATTCTAAATATAGGTAGTATTAGATGCATTATATTGAAGTTCAGAAAGATTAAGATGTTAATAGGATGTAGGTATGGCCCATTGTAAAGCTTTTTACAATGGATTTAATTTATTTTTTTTGTTCAGAAACTCATTTGGCTTTTGAGACAGAGTCATTTCTCAGTGTTTTGCAAGTCAGTGTCATATTCTTTCCCCCATAGAACCTGGTAGGGGAACATTGGTGAGGAGGTTCCTGAACACACCATTCATTTAAAAGTAAACCTTTTCTGGAGTAAGCAAGCATTTCTCCATCCTAATATGGAGAACACGTATTCTCTTAGAAGACTGTGAGAGGGGGAGAGTAGTGCAGTGGCAGAATCTCTGAGCCGGTGAGCAGAGAGTGTGACCCTGCAAGTTAAGTCCTCCCAGCCCCCAAATAAAACAGTGGTTTTAAAAAAATAGACATGAGAATAAATTTTAAGGTAATTGTGTTAGCTTTAGAAGGTCGAAATAAGCAGAGGCTATTGAACTCTATTTCATCATTAGCTTTTTCTTCTTCATTATTTTATTTGGTGGTTTGAGAGTTTATGTTCCAGACCTTGTGCCTAAAAGAGGGATGGTAAGTGGGCAGTGGAGTCACTGAGAACTACAGAGCAAGTGGATAGAGAGTGTGGAAAGGCCTGGAGGCCATTGCTGAATAATCAGGCTGTGGCTTTTCCTGTCTCTTTTCAGTGTGTATAGTCCAGTGGAAGCCCTCCAAAGGTATTTGCTTTTTTCTTCATATGTGTTTTGCCTCAGTATGTGATATGCAAAGTGAAGCAACTGTTTATTCCTAGAGTGACCTCATGTTCATGACAAGATCTGAGAGTGGTCGGAGTGGAGAAAGACTTGACAGCTGGCGATAGTGTCAGGTGTTCTTACCAGCTCTCCATCCATAGACCACTTTGGCTTTAAGGCTGGAGGAGTGAATGAATCCATGTGTTTTGAGTTGTGTTCTCTGGAACGCAGTGACATGTCAGGTCTAAATGGGTGGGTACACTTGGGCTTAGGGTGGATCACATGCTGTGAAGAGAGTTGTAAAGACCAGTGATATCCTGTCACTTCTCCACCTACAGTCTCCCAGGGCTCCTCACAGTCGGAGACCTGTAGCTCAGGATGCAAGAGCCACTCCTTGTTCTCCTATTCCCCTTCTGTGAGCTAGTCAGCGCTTCACAACTCAGCAATTGGCATTTGATGTGTCTGCAGTACAGAATGGATCTTCCTCTCTTTGCCCATCTGACTTCAGTAGCCACCTGCCTTTCTCAGGCCACCACACCATGCTTTGTGGTCCTGCTTTATTTTCTGTCTGGTGTTCATCCCACTTCAGAACCAGATTTTTATGGATTTTGTGCTCTGGTGTCCTTTGTATATTCTTCCCATGCAGTTTTACGGGCTCCATGGGATCAGTTAATAACAGATACTCGTGTCCTACATAGGTCCCTGCCCTGCCCCTGCAGTCACAGAACACTGAAGTGTGGCCTGAAGTGACACACAGGACCCTAACTTACGCAGAGTGACACGTATTCCTCTTCCAAGGTTCTCATTACAGAGGTTGCACCTTCCAGAGAATGGGCATCATTGGGTGTCACCTTCAATTCTTTCGTCGGCTTCCTATCTGGCAGCTCTTTGTCCTGAAACCTCTTTCTATTGCAGCAACTAGTTGTCCTCTCCTCCTGGAGTTATGTACTTCCTCATTCCAGGTCTTCCAAAATGTGTTTCCTGATAGAAATGTATGTGATTTTCAGTTTTCTAATAGTCATATTTAAAAAAAAGAAATATTTGAAAATTTAGCTTTTTTTTTTTATTTAAACCAGTATTCTTCAATTCTACTGACTTGGAGCTTCAGAATGTAGAGCCCAAGGGATGGAGTATGGATATTTTCTTTGATGGGTTCCAGACAAGAAGGAGGAGGGCAGGGGATAAAGGAAATGTGTGCAGCATCTCCTGACTCATAACCACCTCACAACCTCTGAGACACGTGTCTCCAGGCCAGCATCTCCTTCTTGGTGACTTCTTGCAGCTCCATGATGGCTGTTCAAATGCTCTATGACATTTGGTCCAAGCCCATGAGTGGAAGAAAGGGCTAGTGAGTATGGGCTATATGGAGGCAGAGAGAGTGAGTCCTAGAGACGCTCAGGTTTGCACCCAGTAAACCAGTGGCAAGATAGTCAGATCTTACCTTCCCACTGTCCATTCTGTAGCCAGATGTCTTTGCTAAATATATACCTGACTCTCATTTCCTACTTCAAAACATCTAAAAGTGCATTTTATTTTCCAGATAAACTCCAACACCCGTGTGTGTGTGTGTGTGTGTGTGTGTGTGTGTGTGTGTGTGTCTACTATTGTTCTTCTGGCCTAGTTCACTTTTCAAGCTTGTTTCAGATACCTCCTTCCAATCTTCAGTTCTGTGTTTATTAGTTATCTGTGGTGGTTTGAATGAAAATGGCCCCATAGTCTCATAGGGACTGGCACTCTTGGAAGGTGTGACATTGTTGGAGGAAGTGTGTCACTGGGGATGAGCCTGGAGGTTTTAGAAGCTCAAGCAAGGCTTAGTGGCTCAGATTATCTTCCTGCTGCCTGCGAATCCAGATGTAGAACTCTCATCTCCTCTAGCACCATGCCAACTGCATGCCACCATGTCCCACTATGATGATAATGGACTAAACCTTTGAACTGTAAGCCAGCCCCAATTAAATGTTTTTCTTCTTCTTTCTTTCTCTCTTTCTTTCTTTCTTTTTTTTTTTTTTTTTTTTTTTGGTTTTTCGAGACAGGGTTTCTCTATGTAGCTTTGCACCTTTTCTGAAACTCACTTGGTAGCCCAGGCTGGCCTCGAACTCACAGAGATCCGCCTGGCTCTGCCTCCCGAGTGCTGGGATTAAAGGCATGCGCCACCACCGCCCGGTTTTCTTTACAAGAGTAAATAACTTCACAGAAATAGAAACCCTAAGATAACTGAGATATTATCTATTGCTGTGTGGTAGAATACCCCAAATGTAATGACAGTAGCAAGCATTTGTTACCTTACAGTTTTGTCGGTTTGTAATTCAAAAACAGGAGATTAGCTGACTGGCTCTTGCTTGAGATGGCTCTGTCTACTCAAGCTGCTAGAACAACTATGAAAAATTAGATGGCAGAGAAGCAACAACTGCTTCTCACCGGTTTGGAAGCTGAGAAGACCAAGGTCATGACCTCAGGCTGATCCATAGGTGGCACAGGCCTCAAATGATGATTGTGGCAAAGAGGCTCTTCCAGGCTTCTTTTCAAGGTATTAATTTCATTTATGAGGGCTCTACCTCATGACCTATGTCTTCCCCCAAAGTCTCCATGTCCTAAAATCAACAACATATGAATTGGGAGGTAGGGATTAATTTTTAATTCATAGCAGTATGTTGGAGAATTATAGTCAAGATATCAGCCAGGGTTGTAGTCACATGTTGTGCCTTTCTGTATTGTCTTTTAGGTTTTTGTTGTTGTTTCTGAGATGGGGTCTTGCTGTGTATATTAGACTGGCTTTGAACTTCTATCTTCCTGCCTTAAAGGTCTGTGCTTATGAGTATGTGGCAACTTTGTAAGGACTCTATAGACAAACAAAACGGGGGGGGGGGGGTGGTGGTGGGCGATTCTTAGAATTACTTAAAACCAACAGGAGTTGAGTAGTCTAACAGGGGTGGTTTGCATGCTATTCAGTCCATGAAGTTGAGTCTTTTAGCAATTCTGTTCTGTTAGTAAGGTCTGGAAGATTCCTGGAGTGTCACTGGTCTTCAGTCACATTAGAAGGCCAAGTATATTCTGGTGCCAGTAAAAGATGGCAGAAGTGGCTGCAGCATCAGGATAAACAGGCTCGTGGGCAGGTACCAGTGCTTCCTCAGATCTCTCTATCTATGCTGCTTGCTAGAAGGTATCACTTCTCTAGATGATGGGAAGGTTATCTCCCCTCACTTAATCCTTCCTGGAAGTGCCCCGCTGTCTCTTAGTTGACTCCTGATCTAGTCGAGATTAACCTTCGCAGTACCCAGCTCCATGGTGTCTTCTCTAAGGTGCTAAGAGCGTGTCCATACAGTATTGTGACCTTCCCCCAATAAAACAGGATCCAGGAGAATAGGACAGGACCCACATGCTCTTTAGTTTCTTTTTACATAACCTCAGAGTCACACAGTGTCATCCATAGGACCAAACTGATAGGGAATCCACACAAAGCCATGAGTGACAGAGACAAGCACTGGGGCCACATTGGAGGCTGTCAACCAGTATAAGATGCGCTTGTGGAATTTCTGTAAGCTCTAACTTGTGACACTCTTGTCTTTTGACGTCCCTGTATGTAAGTTTTTGTTCTGTTTCTCTTCTTGTTTTCCCTTCTATTTATCATTGAGATTTAATTCGGGCATCTCCAGAACAGAAGCCTTCTTACCATCATGATCTTTTTCCCATCACCACCATCCCTTACAACACTTACGTTTTATTAAAGTTGCCTGTTTCTTTCTATCCCACTCCAAGTTCATGAGGGCAGGGACCACCTTTCTGGTTCATTGCCCAACATAACACTTGGGAACACATCACAGAGTCTCAGTAAATAGTTGTTGGAAAGATGAAGGAAGGGATGGATGAATAAGTGGATCATGGGTGAACAGCTTTTCTGCTAGTAAACAGTGCCCTGTTCTTTTCATTTCTGTATCCCCAGAGTATTACCTAGTGCCCTGCATGTAATAAGCTTCTGAAAATCACCCCTTTTCTTCCCTATACTTTTAATGCCATAAACATTTTGAGAAATCCAACATTATGGATTTAGTGATAAATTTAATGGTAAAAATTCATGTCAACAATTTGTTGTCAAATGTTGTTGAAATTTTCTCCAAGTCAACATTGTGGTAAGATTTTAGATAATCTTATGAATGAATGATAAATAAATTTAGCCTATTGGTAAGTGCTTTTTACTGAATATGTTGAGTTTCAGGTTACATAGGAAGAGAATAAATTTTTTTTATTTTTGTTTTTATTAAGACATGGAATTACTGATATTTAGTAATTTGTCTGTTTCTGGATTTGAAATTTAGGCAAAAATGGACTTACTGTTGTGGCAAGATTAATTTCTGGCCAGTTTGCTGTAGAGGTGAGTGCAGGGACAAGTGAGAAGGGGCTTCGACAACAGAGGTTGTCTAGCCTCTTCAGTCTAGTTGTGTGCTTTCCAAGACGGTTGCTAGGAAACCTCTGCCTTGAAACCGTGGCCCTTAATTATGGTTACATATTCCTCCTAATAGATCCTTTAGAAATTATTACTTTAAATTTTTATTATTCTAGATTAGTTGATTCTATTTCTGTTTTGTTTTCAGATTCCCTTCTAGGGTTTCATTAAAAGGGCATGGACTTGGGATGAAGCAGAACTGCCTTCACATTTTAACAGCGTGTCTTTAACAGCGTGTAGTTGTTGATGGGAAAAATGAGGAAAGGGGTAGGTTGGGTGGTTGGATGAATGGCTGACCAGACATGCATTGGGATGTGTTGGACACATTGTATCTATGAACTTGACATTTTAGTATGTACGATGAGGATAAAATCAGTCCTTTTTTGAGATTTGCTTAAGGCAGTATCAGTAAGCTATGCCAGCTAAGTGCCTGATGTGGGCTATGGTGCTTCTAGATGCTCAGTCAAGAGCATCTTCCCTAGCTCTGGAGCCTGGCTCCAGCTGGAATTTGCTGTACCTGTGGTGGTGTCGCCTTGTGCAGAAATGTGTGGTCCATCCACCCAGTTGTTCCCCAGAGCAAACTCCTTAGCTGTGCTTCTGTGCTCCGCTCTCCAGTGCCAAAGCACTAGGGTCCAGTCTATGCTGCTCTGGTGGGGTTTGCTCTTTCTAGTCTTCATGGACTCAGCTCTCCTAACTCTCTCTCCTTTTTCTTGAAGCTGAGATTTTTTATTTTTTTTATTGAAACAATGTTATACAATATATTTTGATCTTGTTTCCTCTCCCTCAAGTCCTCAGCTTCTCACCACTTGCCTACCCACCCAACTTTATGTTCTCTTTCTTTAAAAAAAAAAAAAAAAATACAGACACCTAAACCCCACAAGAGCTCAAAAACAGAAACCAAAATATGCAAGCAAAAGACTAATAAGCCAAAAAAAAAAAAAAAAAAAAAAGCACAAACAAAAGCAATAAGAGCCAAAAAGCCTACAAAAATGCCATTGAGATTGCTTTATGTTAGACTATTACTGCTGGGCACCAGGCCTGCCCTCATGTGTGGTTAATATACCCAGTGAGACTCCACTGGGGAAAACTAATTTTCCCTTTGCCAGCTGATAGCACTTGCAGAGAACTTCTTGGTTAGGGGTGGGAGCCCATATCCACTTCCTCCTCTCATTGCTGGGACCCCATCTGGCTTGACTCTGTGCAGGCCTTGTGCCTGCTGCCAGTCTCTGTAGTTCATGTGTTCATCAGTCCTGTTGTATATAGAAGACACTGTTTGCTTGCAGTCATCCATCATGTCTGGCTCCTCTTCTGTATAGTTCCCTAAGCCTTGAGGGGAAGCATTTGATGAAGACATCCCATTCAGGACTGAGTGCTACCAAGTCTCTCCCACTCTGCACACTGTCTGGTTGTCCAGGTCTCTGATGTTATTCCCATCTACTGGCTGAGTGAGACACTGATC
Source organism: Peromyscus eremicus (assembly GCF_949786415.1). Classification (NCBI taxonomy): domain Eukaryota; kingdom Metazoa; phylum Chordata; class Mammalia; order Rodentia; family Cricetidae; genus Peromyscus; species Peromyscus eremicus. The sequence continues at coordinate 6,859,040 of NC_081432.1, read as the reverse complement.
TCTTAGATCGCTGCTTGCTTCCTCAGGCTGCAATCACCAGGGCTAGTTCCCCACCCTAACCATGCTTTTGCCTTGCCAGGGTCTTGATGCTGAGGGAAAGAGCTTGCTTCTAGGAAGCTTTTGCTCTGAGAGCTCCTTTTAGAATTTGTCGTGTTGGGTTTTGCTTGAAGCCCTGCCAGGAAGTGGTAGTGTAGATGATATGTCCTCGTTTCTTGTCATATGATCTTCAGAATGATCTGTCTGGGAAGAATGCGATGCACCCCACAAATAGACTGTCTGGGGTATCCAAACCTTGAGTTGAGTGGCCTGTTAAACAGGCTTGTGTCAAAAGTGATGAATAGTTTTTGTGGATTTTGAGCGAGTTGCCAATCGATCGACTCTTGTTTAATGAGAGAGGCCCTGTAAGAGGAGCAGAAGCCCAGCTGCCTGTGTGGGAGCCACCTGCCTTTTCTCTTTACTTCATTTTCTTGCTAATGAAGGAACCAATTGGTTTAGAGCGATCAATGCTGACCTATTAGGATCAGACATTGTTTTGGTGTTGCCAAGGCAATTAAATTCAGCAGGGTAAGGATTAGTGAGAGAAAGGCTTGGGGGGGGGGAGGGTAGAAGAAACAAGGTACTTTCTATTCAGAAAACAACCTTCTTGGTGTTAGAGGTATAAAAGGATTAGTTAAAAAAGAACTAATCATTAGAGCTTTTTCCTTCTTGGTAAAATAATCGGAAGATTTGTTCTTAGACTTGGGGAAATAGAAGCTCTGCCCTATGACCCAATTCAAGGAACATACTTTTATTATTGCCCCCTCCCCTGTTCAAGGCTCTGGCTTACCCACCAACCCTTTTCTCAGAGTGTATACATAGTGCTATATAGGTAGGTACTATGACCCATATGTGCTAGATTGTCCGAGGCAGCTTTGATAAGCATAGCATAGCCCTGGGTCAGCCCATCAGCAGATGCTGGGATTCAGAAGCTGTTAACTATTCTTTACTAAAGACTTGATAGAGAGCAGAATCCAGGAGCTAATCAGCTTGGCACACATTCTTCCCCCTAATCTCAAGCCCCGCCCCACAGGGGTGCCTTCCACTGAGGTATGCATTGACATTTGAGTAAACAGTCAGTCACTGGGCACATCCAGTGTCTTCAAAACTCACTAAGATTTTAAGACTTGGTTTTCTGGGGTTCAGGAAGGAATAGGAGCAAACAAAGCAGAGACAGCAAAGTAAATTCAAGAGACCTTTCTCAGGTAGAAGACATACTTAAGACACTCTTGGATTTCATAGACCTTGTCATTTTCAGAAGTAATTTTGTTATGTAAAGATAGTGATATCGCACTGCTGTTCCATAACCAAAATGTGGAATAGATACAATCTTGGCAAAGGGGTGACAATTCTTTAAATGACTTTTATTTTGCAATATTTAAAATCTGCACAGTTCTTTATGCTTTGTTTGCAGGGACACAGGTCCTGGCCCCTGTGCCCAATGTCTTGTTCCATGTAGGATGCCTCCCACAGACTCTGTCTGCAAAGATACCTTTCATGGACTGCTCCTGGCTTGCCATGGAAGTGACATAGGAATTACTGCTGCCCTCCTCATAATGAGAGCAGAGCCGTGAGTCCAGTTAAGCAGTGACATCAGTGTATGTGATCCTGTGTGTGGCTCAGAATTGATGGACATCTTCAACTTGGAAGATCATGCCTAGACATCTATGTCGGCTTGAGTTTTGTTTGTTCCTACATCAATTTCCTGCACTTTATTTCTTGATTTTTATGTCACTCATGGTTGTTGCTTTTGCCTTCTTCATGAAGATTTAAGTATCTTTAACAGGAGCTGTGGTAGTTTCTTCAGAATACTCCCTGGGGCTTTCTTCACAGGTAATTTATACTAGTGAGCTTAACAGCTTTGTACATGAAATAATCAACCTCATCAGAGAAGGATAAATAAAAACTACAATGAGATAACTACTTCATGCTGACTAGGATGGGTATAATCAAAAATTCTCACCAAAGATGTTCAAGAGACCCACAAAACAACACAAGCTGTTGACATTGCCCTTTGTTTCCTGCTAGAACTTGAGGGTAAGACACCCTGTTGCTGAAAACACCATATACTGGGATCATGGGACTTGGAGAAATCAAGCTGGAAACCTCCTCCATGATGAATAGCTTTCATAGTGTTAGAAGGTGTGCAGGTTGCCAGGAGTGCAAAGTTATTGGCAGTCCTACCTAGCTGTGGATCCTACAAACTATGATAGCATTCAGCCTAGGAAGATATGCTCAGTAGTGGTATAGTAGTGGTACAGATGTCTTGGGGGTAACCAACAGCTGTCTGTTTGGCTTTGAGGCTTATACAGTAGGAGGAAACTCATGACTGGTACCATCATCTTGCCTAACAACTTACAGCTGGAGAGGACATAGACCCCAAGGGACCACCTACTACTACCATCTTAAATTTATACCGATTTCAACTATGTTCTGAGTACCTATCCTTATGCCCTTGGATGAGTGCAGCTAGCACTCCTCATCAGAGAAACTTTTTTTTTTCTTTTTTGCATTGGACAGAGGTAATTACAGAAACCACAATGCAGAGAATAAGTGGCTATGGAGTGTCCTTCCCCAAATAGGACATCAACAACACATCCTGAGCCCTGGAACATCAACAACACACCCCTTTCCCCAGAGCTCAGGGAGTATTGAAGAAGGGCCAGAAAGATTTTAAGAGCCTGAGGATTGGGGGGACTGTTCCAGAATAGTATCTTCTGGATGTGATAGGAATGTTGTACCCATGTACTCTCTCAGCAGATGTGGTTTACATATGCAAGATTGTACCAGTGAAGCTTCCAGCTTGGATGGGGGAAGGGCTCACTCACAAGACTCTACTCCTACCTTAGGAGCTACAGGCAGTCAACAGCAGCTACTCAGAGAGGGAAAATTCAGTTTTCTTCAGGGATGTGGCCACCTGCATGTAGCTTTACTCCAGTAGCCAGCCCTGTACCCATGTGCATATAGGCAACATTGAGTGGACTCAGAAAGAGAAGGAAAGGACATGATTTTGAGAATTGAGGGATACCCACCCAGCAAGAGTTGAAAAGAGGTGTAGGGGGTAGATTTGACCCAAATGCATTGTACATTTCATACCATAGTTTCCCTTTCTATAGGAAAGCTATCTGACATCAAGTCACATGTAATTCAAGGTTTTCTAGTGGCCATATTTTAAAAAGCAAGAAGCAAACTTAATATTAAAGTTTATTTGTGGGCTGGAAAGATGACTCAGAGGTTAAGAGCACTGGCTGTTCTTCCAGAGGTCCTGAGTTCAATTCCCAGCAACCACATGGTGGCTCACAACCATCTATAATGAGATCTGGTGCCCTCTTCTGGCATTCAGGCATATATGCAGACAGAATATGGTATACATAATAAATGTCTTTTAAAAAAGTTTATTTGTGTATGTGTTTGTACATGCATGTGCCTGTACACACACATGCATGCAGCTTCCTACAGAGGTCAGAAGAGTGTGTTGAGTCTCCTGGAGCTGGAGTTATAGATGATTATTAGCCACTATGTGGTGCTGGGAATCAAACTCGGGTCTTGTGAGCAGTTAGTGCTCATAACTGCTGAGTTATCTCTCCAGCCCCAGGCTGTTTTTTTTTTGTTTTTTTTTTTTTTTTTTTTTTTTGTTTTTGTTTGTTTTTTTTAAAAGGTTGTTGTCATTATTGTTTTTGAGAAAGATATTTTTTTAATTTTTACCTGCTTTTTAATGGTGCTTTCTGATGTGTTTCATTTATATATGTCTCTGTATATATCATATACGCTATTTTTTAAAATGCTGCATGTTTCCATTTTTAAAAAAGTGTTAACAAGTTTTGGCAAGGATACTGAGAAATTGAAACCTTCATAAACTCCTGGTATGAATGAAAAAAAGGTATAACTGCTTTGGAAGTCACCTAACTGTTCCTCAGAACTTGAAAAACATATTTACTCTTTGACCCAGAAGTTCCACGTCTTGTGCTTATTAGAAATGATGAGCGGATAAACACAATACAGTCTCTCCGGGCAATGAAATATTGTTTAGTCACTAGAAGGAATGAATTGCTAATGCTGCTTCAGCATGCACTGAAGCCATTGTTTAAAGTGAAAGAAAGCAGGCATAAATGACCATACAGCATTTGACTGCCCATGAGAAACTGCAGAAAAGATAAATCCAGGGAAGGGACAGTAGACTAGGGGTTGATTAGCACTGGTGGAATGGGGAGGTGATTGTTTAGAGGTACTGGTTACTTTTTGAGGTGATGGAAGTGTTAGAAGTGCAGTAAGATTTGTGTGCCCATGAATATACCACAAACCCTGTGTTCAAGTGGGGGAACTGCATGAGTCCCCTGGGATACAGGCACTTCACTTTGGAAATCTGGTCCTGACTGTATTATAAAGAAGAACGTGTGTGAGTCAAGCCTGCATAGGAAACCTAGGTTTGCCTCGTCCACAGAGTCTGGTGTGATGGTCCTGTGCAGATTTGTGGAGCTGTCTGCACCTCAGGAAGAACAGCCTCTGGGAGCTTGTAGCTCACCCTTGCTGCCTAGGTGATGGCACCAGCAGAAGGCTGTTTCCAATTACTCCATTGTACCATCATAGAGAAGTTTGAGTGGCATATGATGACAATCACTGATGGCCCTCTAACCTCATATTTCATAATTACTACTAGAATCTATTCAGTATGTATGCAGCACTCTCCAGGGAAAGGAAAAAAAAATCCTATTCCCAGCTGCATGACAGAAAGCTATATTTTTATTAAGAGCTTTGACTGACAATATAAATCATAAATCACCAACATGATGCTTGAGGCACCAGAATCCAGAGCAGAAATATAACCGGCAAAATGTGCCATCATGGTATAGTTTAATATTCATGGTGCCCAAGATTTTAAAGCCATTATGTACCGAATCAGGGGATCCATTTTTTTTTTTAGGGAGTATCTTTTTCTTATGAGTCTTCGTGATCTTGTGTCATATCTTTATCATGTCAACTGATGGAAACCAGCTTGATATTTGTGCATCTGAGTGGTTAGCTCTTGTAAAAGGTAGTGCATAATTACAGCACATTTTTCGTAAGACATTCATGTCACATAGAGCATGCCCATGACATGCAAAGCCACTGTCTGTGTAATGCAGATATTCAGATGTGTTCCTGATGTGATACTGATGTTGTAGAGGAAAGAGAGTATTCTGAAGGTTCTGGCTCTATTTGAAATGCACGAAGAATATGGTATTGCATTTGCTTGCTTTTGAGGGTAGCAGTGTGTCATTAACAATTTATTGTGGCATATCAAGCCATGAAACAGACCCACATCCTGAGCATATTTCTCCAGCAGACAAAGGTGCTGATTTTATGTATTGAGTTAAAGGAAATGAAACTTTCCCAGCAAGGGTAAGTAGAAAGAAATTCGGCTGTGGAGATAATATATGTCTTTAAAATGTGATGAAAATAAGTTTAAAAGGTTCTTTATTAAATCTCACTTCTATTAATTAATTTCTATACTATAAATTATCAGAGATGTCCTGGTAGTGAAAGACAGCTTAAAGATCAAGTGGAGAGCTTGGTACATTACATAGCCCTAAAAGGAAGTTATTTTTATTCTACTGACATTTCCCCTTTGTTTGAAGAGCTCTTTTGCTAGTATGAAACCCATGCTCTAACACACCTTAGATTTCTTTCTTGAGAAAAGAAAATACACACATTTTTAACCCTTTTAGGAATGTAGCTTTCATAATGAGATTTCAATATTTCAGAAGTCATGAAGTTTTAACTTGAAGTTAGTTTAAATGACCTGCGGCTTTGGGCTGTTGGTATTTATTAGGAACAGTCATTTTAAGGTAAAAGCTTAGGTGGAGACTAGCTGCTTTATATAGTCCCCAACTCAGAGCTGCAGGATTGATGGACATGCTCCTTTCAGAACACTTTGAAAGGGACTGCGTTGAATCTATAAACACACTAAATTTCATTTGATGTTTTCATTCAGTCAGTATGAACTCTGGCAGTTCAGGGAGAGATAGGAAAAGCTCTTACCCCGTGTGCTGAACACACACAGATAGCACAGTAGCCAGGGCCAGGTGTAAAGCCTAAAGCGAAAATCATAATGCACCTTTTAAGTAGTCTACTCCCAAATTGTTCCATCTTCCTTTTCAAAAAACCAAGCAGAAGAGCCTCTAATGTTGGAGAGTCACTGCCCCCACCATGACAGAAGTCAAAAAGGAGAGAGGCCTACAAGGTCAGGCTGCAGCCTGTTAAACCAGTCACTTCAAAGCAAGTTCACCAAAGCAGACTTTCTGTCATGGATGATTTTACTGAAGTGTTCTCTTGGCACAAAGTGTACATCTGAACATTTAAATCCAGTATGCTAACAGATGTCTCTTGAGCAACAGCATCATAAAACCAGATTTCACTTGAGTGAGGAAAATACTTCTTCCATCATTTTTATTTTTCACTTGGAGATTACATTTCACTTTAGACGACAGCCCCATGGACTGTGATTAGAAAGGCATGTGAGAAGGTGGAAGTGGCGCGTCCTGTCACTGAGAGGTGAGCACATGCATTTCAAATGAGCACTGCCATCCAGTTCTGAGACCACAGAATGCTAATGAAATGGGCCATTCTTCTCCTGTCCTGGTTTGCAGGCCTTTTTTCCCACAAATGTCTGACACACTGTGAATTTCCTGTTTTCCGTTCTGATTCTTTGTACATGTGTTTGGCATCTGGGCAAGTCCTGTTCTCAAGAATTTGAGGGAATAGTTTATCGGTTGGCTGATTTCTCTTTTGGGTGCAGATGGAACAAAATGAATGATCCAGTTTTAGAAGGTTTCTTTCAGATCCATGTGTTGTATCTTGTAGCTTTTACTCTGTCTTCCTGACCAGATCCCAACTGCTGAATGATGAGTATTAGATACATGAGCCTGTCATATGCCTTTGGTCTTATTTCTAGATTTAATACAGTCTTCCCCTATATAATAAACACATTGTAAAGATTCTCATGAAAAAAACATGATAGCAGTTGAAAAAGAAACAAGACGTGGTTGTTTAAAGTTCCAAGGAAGGTGAATATCCAGGAATATATTCTTGAATGTTTCCCTGTTCATTGCATCTGCAAGAACCTATCTTCCAGCACAGGTCACCCCAGAAGTACTTGTCTTGGCATCTTTGAGGGACTGGTTCCAGGAGCTCCATGTATACCCAAACCATACACCAGTCTCCTGTTCTCTGATGTCTAATGACATACTGTTTGCATGGAATCCACATACATTCTCCTGTATACTGCCAATCACCTTTAGATAACTTTTAGTACTTAATCAAATACAGATGTCATGTATAATAAGTTGTCATCCTTTATGGTTAGCATGATTTTTTTTTTTAAAGAAAGGTATACGTTTTCAGAATAGATACAGCTGTTTTCTTCCAATTTCATTCTGAGATTGATTGAATTCATGTGGAACAGCATGGGCAGCTCACTGAGCATATATTGACTATGTGAGAACTAAGACCAAAGTGGCCACCTACACAGGATGGACACCTGAGGATACAGGTACCTCAGAAAAATCTATCTGAAGTCCAAGTGTGTTATTATATCAGTCAGAATTTGAAATTTTAACTTTCTGATGTGTCCTCTGGTACCCTTATCCTTTAGAGCAGTGGTTCTCAACCTGGGTCACTACCTCTTTGGGGGTCAAATGACCCTTTCACAGGGGTCACCTAAGACCATCGGGAAACACAAATATTTACATTATGACTCATAACAGTATCAAAATTACAGTTACAAAGTAGCAACAAAATAATTTTATAGTTGGGGGTCAGCACAGCATGAGGAACTAACTATATTACAGGGTCCCAGCTTTAGGAAGGCTGAGAACCACTGATTTAGAGAATCATATGGCATACTTGAAATAGCAACTTTTCCATTGCAGCTAATATCTGAGGAGGAGCACTGCACTCCATTAGAATGTGTCCTCCATTAAATGAAAGGTAATTTGTTAGGGACATTGAGGGTTTTTTGTTCGTTCATTTGTTTTCATTTGTTTTTCTTTTTCAAGCAATCTAAGTAAGCAACCTGTCTCTCCATTTATTCAAGTACTACAGTTTTTAATGATTCATTTCCCATGTGAAACTGCAGGTTTTTCTGCAGGTACTGTCACAACAGTTTGTTCTTGCAGTAATATTCAGCTACATTACTGTTAAGATTTCCAATGCAAAGAACGCAGGATGGGTCTGACAGTGTGAGATCCATCCTTAACACCCGCATAGGGGAGGGAGAAAACTGACTCTTACAGGTTGTCCTCTGACGTCCACAAGTCCACCATGGTGCGTGTGCAAGCGCGCACGCGCGCACACACACACACACACACACACAATATGTAATAAAAAATGTAAAAAAAATAAGTACATGAAATTATCATGCCCAGTTCCACCTGGGTTGCTCACCTCTGCTTGAATAATGAGATAAAAACACTAAACACCAGAGTATGTACTGTTGGGATGACTGGTTTTTACTGTTAGTTAAAATGACAAAGCTTTTGTGACCATGTCACTGCTGATCATGCATTCAGGGGTCCTGAAGTTGACCTTGAAGTAGACTTTAAGCCTTCAGCACCCATCCGAAGCCTGAGGCTAAAGCCAAATTGCAGGTAGCCAAGATGCAAGCCAAACTTGACTTTAGTTCTATAGTGACGCTGAACATGAGTTCCCAGCTGGGCCTGGTGCCACAGACCTGTAATCCCAGCCCTTGGGAGCCCAAGGCAGGAGGATTCAAGGCTAACCTGGTCTACATAGTTAGGCCTGTCTCAAAAAGAAAAAGAGAACTTTGTTTTGCTATTGTATTGATGTTTAAGTGGTGGTGGCCCACACCTTTAATCCCAGCACTTGAGAGAGACAGGCAGATCTCTGTGAGTTCGAGGCCAGCCTGGGCTACCAAGTGAGTTCCAGGAAAGGCGCAAAGCTACACAGAGAAACCCTGTCTCGAAAAACCAACAAAACAAAACAAAACAAGAATCTTGCATATTTAGCTCTGATATGGAGCAGGATATTTTTCTCAATATATCATGCAAGATGAGACAAATTCTGCTGTAGCTTCAGAGTCCTTTATTCTGAGAATGTTTTCTTTTGAACTGACCACCTCATTCAAGTATTGTCATGTGAAATTCTAGATCATTCCTGAGTTACCATATATTAATCTAATCAGACTATTTTCTGGTCTTCTATAACCTGAATACACTGATTTTTCTTCTCACTTTGTGACTGTTTATGAAGACCTTCTACTATGTATCTTACAGAGATGGATTATTCTAGTTTTAAATGCTAACTCATGTAGCTTCTGTATGAGCTAAGCAGGCTTTTGTTGGCAGGGTACATCTTGCATATTAAAAAAGAACCATTTGTGGAGGCTTGGGCTCAGAGGAAAGATAAAAAGGGATTTATATCTGACAGCAATCTTTGTCTCTTTTAATACCATTTTATTGAATTCTTCATAAGGTGAAAACTACTCGGTGAGTATAAAGATACACAAATTAGGCCTACAGAATCAAGCACATTTGAAGTCACAGCAGAGATGCAGTAAAACTTTATAAAATGCAGTGTGTTTTATTTTTATATAGTCTAATTCACAGTATCACAGGCATTTTATAGAAAGAATCAATTGCAAGCTTAAAAGAATAAGGAAAACTTTTAAGGTGAGATTTAAGGACAGAATATGCTCTAATTGCACACTTATCTTGCAACTGAGTCAGAACCACTGTGCTTTGCATACCGCCATTGCTAAAGGATGACTAGGGTTCCCTGTACTGCCGGCCTGCTGCAGAAGGAAGGGTGCTATGTTTCTGTGCACGCCCCACCTCTCTGGAGGAGCAGCAGCAAGGTGCCAGCATGGAATCAGAGTCTCCAAGCTTGCCGGGCTGACAGGCCAATACAGAGGCTCTGTTTAAGCACTCATCCTTGGACAAGATTCCCCCAACATTCCTGCCTCTTTAGTTCTCTTCCCAGGCCTGCAGCAAGACACCAGGATCTGTGCCTTTGGATCTTCTCATCTTCATTCTCTACCATTGAATCTGTGTGTGTGTATGTCTGTCTGTCTCTTTTTCTTCCCTCCTTTCCTTTTTTTTTCTTTTGCTAAACATTTGATAGACTTGTGAGGTTCTGTCTTCATTCATTTTTTTGCTGCTATATCAGGAAACCACAGACTTGGGAAGTTATACATAATAGGAATTTATTTCTCCCAGTTTTAGAGGCTGGAAGGTCACGATCATAATGCTAGCATATTTGGTCCTCTAGTGAGGGTGGGCTCTCCATCCAGGAGGGCACTGTGTTGCTGTCTACACTAGAGAGGTGGGATGCTGTCCTCTCACAAGGTGGAAGGCTCAAGGGCAAGCCAGTTTGAAAACTTTATAAAGCCTGTTTTATCAGGGCCTCAGTTCCATACAAAATGGGAGGAAGGAATGATCCTTACCTGATCACTTCTTTTTTTTTAGATTTATTTATTTATTATGTATACAGTGCTCTGCTTGCATGTATCCCTGCAGGCCAGAAGAGGGCACCAGATCTCATTACAGATGGTTGTGAGCCACCATGTGGTTGCTGGGAATTGAACTCAGGACCTCTGGAAGAGCAGTCAGTGCTCTTAACCTCTGAGCCATCTCTCCAGCCCCCCTGATCACTTCTTAAAGGACCTAGCTCTTAATACCACCCACTGACTATTTGGTTTTAAGCTCTGAATTTTGGAATGAACACATTTAAACCATAGCAGGGCAAATAACTTGTTTTTTACATTTATATATTTACGTGTACGTGTATGTATAGAGGTAACATGTGGAGGTCGGAGAACAGCTTGCAGAAGTTGGCTTTCTCCTTGCACCATGTGGGTTCCAGGGTTCAGACTCAGGTTGTCAGGCTGAGAAGGAAGCACTGTACTCAGTAGACCATTTACTAATTCAAAAAATTCAAACAGCTCTTTTCTAAGAATAGTGTTCCCTATAAAGAGGCTCTATCTTGCTTGTATATAGTTAAAATAATGAGCATGTTCATCTGTCCAGGCTGTGTAAACACAGTGTTGTAAATGGGTTTATAAACAAGAGTGGGCTAGAGCTGAGATACCCGCGATGCAGGCACCAGCAGATTTGGCACATGGGGGCCTGCTGTCTAGTTTTTCTCAGTGTGTCTCTGGAGGAAAGATGGGATCCCTTACTGGAGTCTCTGAAAGGTACTAATCCCACTCCTGAGGGCTCCTTCTGCATGACCCAGTCACCTTCCAATTCCCAGCTTCTAATACTATCGTTTTGGGGATTAGGGTTTCAACATACAGATTTTAGGAAGACTCGGGCATTCAGTGGGTTCCATGAGACATAGTAAAGTGGACGTCTGTTGCCACTCAGTTTAAATGGTCAACATACCAGTTTTGTGGGGATGGAGGGGGTTGGCAGTCATCTTTACCACACTGTATCCTCCTACCCATTAACATGATGCGCCTTTCCATTTATTGGCTCTTCTCTACTGTAGATCTTTTCTTTCCGTCCTATTTTGTTAGGCGTATTCCTAGGTAAGTATTGTATTTTGTCATTAACATGCATGTCTTTAGTTCAGTGTATTCTGCTCAGTTATTTTAGAATGTGTATGAAGGCCATGGAATAGCAGGGCAGTGGTTGACCTTCTGTTGTCTCCTGTACGGTTCTAAGTGAGTGCTTCTTTCATATTACCCTGGAGAGCATTTGCTGAAAGTTTTGATAAATGCCACTCCACAGATTAAAGCAATTGCTGTAGATTCCTAGTTTGATAAGTGTTTCTTAATTTTTGAAAAGTAGGATTTAATCACATTTCTTCTCTAGGAATATTGAAAAAAATCACATGTGTATTGTTCCCCCCTCAAAGTTCATGTAGTAAATTACATTAATGTAGGAGATACCTGGCATTTGTGGGATTTAACCTAATTTGTTCAATTAATTATTTGTACATTATTGAATTTATTTTGTGAAACTTTCATTATCAATTTTGCAGTTGTGTTCATAAGTGAGTTCAACTAGAATTTTTATGTGTACATCCCTGTCTGATTTTCAAGTTGTATGAGCTTTATAGAATGTGTTTTTCCTTTCCCAGTGAAAGAATCTATATGTTAACATTACCTGCTGCTTGAGTATTTGATATACTGTGTCTGTAAAGTTTTCTGAGGTATGTTAGAATATGGTCAGCTGTTAGTTCAACAGTTACTGTTTGGGGGATGGAGAGATGACATGCTTTTGTCAGTGAGCCAGGCTCCAATTCCTAGCACTCATATGACATCTCACAGCCATCTGCATCCCATTCCAGGGGACCTGACAACCTTTTCTTGCCATTTCAGGTACCTACATACATGTAGATACACGTAGGTAGACTCAGGTACATGCACATGCACATAAAATAAAAATTATAAAAGATATTTTATGTTTATAGTATTATTCTGATTTCTTGTTGAATTATAGTATTTCTGTTTCTTGTTAAATCAGTTTTGGAAGGTGATATTTTCTAGAATTTATCCATTTCAACTTTGCTGATTAGAGATACTTGTGATTAAATGTATGATGTGGACAATTATTGTTTTAAGTAGATACAGTTATAAAATGTCTTGACTTAAAATGTTCCATGGTGAATACCATCTATCCCTTCCTCCCTAAGTGAGAGGATGGTTTCATTCTGTCATTATGATTTTTGGTGGGAACACTGGTCCTAGCCCCAGCGTGCTTTTTTTCTGAGAAAATGCTCTCACGCAGCTGTGTACAGTTGCTGCTCGCATGCAGCTTTTCCAGAGCAGCTAGTCCGCTTTCTGCGGAGCATTTACCTTTCGTCTGGCCACATGTCAAAATTGACTGGCAACAAGTTCAGCCCAAACGTTTGTACTTCTTGAGCAGAATAGGTGGGTTTAGGGAAGTGAGCTTGATGACATACTGGAGACTCCATTCATCACCTTGAGAAACGGATGTGATAAACATAATAAGCATAACTTTGCTCTAGGAACTCAGCTCAACCTGAGAGCAGTCAGCATCCAAGGGGAGGGAGGTGTGTGTATGTCACTGAGTAAGGTAATGCACTTAAAGGGGATGATGACACACAGTATATTCAGATAGCTGTCATTGTAACTCTAATTATCCAGTCCATTCGAGGTACTAGATAGCTTTTATGATTATAACCACTCCAAGGAGGACAAATATAGGATAATAAGCACCCGAGCCATTGAGTACTCAGTGCATGGACTAGGCAAAATGGATGATACCAGAATACATCAGCTTGCCTCCAATTTCTTTATACACAATTGCAATAAAATTTGATGTGCATTGCAGAGTGTTAGGATGTTTTCAGTGGCTAATGATTATATAATGATTTCCCTTTTATCATAGAGTTAACACAGCTCGTTTCTGAGTTTTGAATAATTTTGGTACAGTTTTCATTTTGTTTAAATACATACACACACACACATATGCCTTCATCATTTGTGATGTGTGTTTTTATTTGTGAACCTCTCGATACAGTATTTCTGTTACTCAGATTGTGGGAACGTTCTGGCATTTAAGATATGTTTTCTTCCTTTCATTTCTTTCCTTGATTCCCTGTTTTCCAGCACACTAATAAATATTTAAAAACAAATACTACCAAAACCTATTTCTCCATCCATGGAATATCCTTAAATATGATGTGTACAAAGTAGCTTCATGTTTAGAGTTCCTTAGCCAAATGGTATATGGTTTCCTTTTTGCAGTCTTCTTAAACCTTGTTCACTTGCTATAATGCCCATATTGGGGATGGGGTGGCCCATATAGGGAAGTTTTCTTACATGGCTTCCAGTGCTCATTAAACAGCAATAGATAATTTGGAGTGTGCTCTTTGTTCTCTAGTCTGAGTATGCTTTCTCAGTGTGTAGAATGAGACATCTAGGGCTGCAGATACAGCTACATTTCCGGTCACAGTTATCCTGCCTGGCTTGTTTATTTGCTTGCTTGCTTGCTTGCTTGTGTTGGCTCAAGGTTGATTGCTTTGGGAAAGTTTCAGGAAATCAGTCCCATAGTAAACTGTGTCCATTTGAGACCTGGAGCTGCAGAGTCTGCCCTGTGTCTTCCCCCTTACCAGCCAACCATGGTGGGTATGTTTTCCAGCATGCCCTTTCCCATAGACCTTGTCTTCCTTGACAAAGTCTGTTCAATAATTCAGATAGTTAAGTTTCTCTGAGCACGAACAGGTCTGATGTTGGTACCAGAGTTCAAATATCTGGTAACCTCTCCTGCTGTGGTTAGCGGTGAGGGACATCGATGCAGAAGATGCTTTCCCAGCTGCAGCCGCCTGGCTGTGCTGCTGTTGACTTCCCATCCCCCGCAGTTTCTGCAGTACCTGTGTTGGTTTCTACCTGCACCTGCCTGGAAGATCATAAGCACCCCGAGGACGCACACAGACCCTCTCCATGCCAAGGTCCTTAGCAACATGTTGTGCCTCTTGTGATTGTCCAGGAAATAAACACCTTCTAATAAAAAGCAGGATATGCAATTTTGTTGTTTAATGAGCAATTTCAGTTTTCACTGAACATGATTTTGGCCAAATTTATGTTTCATTACGGCATTGGCAACCATGCTTTACATAGGAAAGAGCCCCTGCAGACCAATCTACAGTATTTCCCATCAACTTTCCTGGCACACGTGTACCCTGGCATAGCTTGCTTCTCCTTCAATGCTGGTTTTGTCAGAGGACTAAACATTCTATATAGACGGGAGAAGTATTGAGTGGTTGAATCTGAACTCTTGCCTTAAAGTCAAGAATGTGAGGAAGACAGTCATCTGACTCTTTACCCTCAACCCTCTCGAGTGATGGCTATTGCACGGCAGCTGCCGTGAGAAGCGGCCTTGCGATTTTGGACATTGTGTTCCAAAGATCACTAAAATGTCGCTGCCAACTCTGAGTCCTTTTCCTTGTCACTACAGACAGAGTAGACAGGCTAGTGACACTTTTCTAAGACACAGTAGGTGTGTCCCTAGGTCCATCGGTGCTTTCAGGGCCGCATAAAAGGTATTGATTTCATGCTGTTCTCTATGCAGGTTCCTCCTTCTCTCTCAGGGCTCCATTGTGTGTGCGCATGGCAGGGGAGGATGGTGTCTTTCTAAATACCGGCAGAACTTTCTTTTTCAAACCATTTGTTTTAAATTGAAAGCATTTTCATTAATTAGTTTCTTCATTCTGTTGATTATGCCAAAATGAGACATTTCAGGGAGATATCCATAGTTCTCTTCTTAGGATACCTTAAGTTAAAATGCTGTTTGATTTTAAATGGCATGATTATCCAGAAGTTTCTGAGTATTAATAAATCTGGCTTTGAAGTTACAGAATGTGACTTTCCTGTACTGTCTTCTTTTACCTTTATGCAGTTTGGATTTTGATGTTTAATAGGCTTATTTTTTTAAGACACGAAGTCAGGGGTAGATTGGGAATAGGAAAAGTGGGTGTGGATCTGAGAGTGAGGGGCGAATATGATCAAAATGCATTATATGAAATTCTCAAAGAATTTATAAAAATGTCTAAAAAAAGAAAACTTGCAGCTCAAGCTGAGGGTAGGGTAGGATGAGAACCCAAGTGGGTCCGAGTTTCCTCTAGGGAAGCGTGTGACATTCGAGCAAGAAGACACGGAATGAGAGTGCTTTACCCTTGACCTTGGCATATCTGCCCTTCCAAGCTTTTAAAATGGTGTCCATTATTAAGTAAACAATACATGAGATCTTACATTTACCAGATAAAAGCAATGTGTGAAAAAGGAAAACAAAAATAACAAGCTTATTTTTCAGATAGATGCTAGGCATGGAAACTGTGTTAAGTATTACTTACCTTGGTATCTTTGTAACATCTTTTTCATCTTTAATTTCTAATGAAATTAACTACAACCCTGAATTTTACTCTAGTATTAAGTTTTATACCTGTTTTCTGCCACTAAGAAGAGCAAGAATGCTCCCTGAAGCATATATTTTATGGTTTCATTAAAAAGGAAACTGTCACAATACACTCTGTGTGTGTGTGTTGTGTATTGTGTATTTAAGTAATGTGAAAAATACAGGGATGACTTAGTCATAATTTCTGTATTCAGTAAGCTTAAAATCTTATTAACTATGGTTTGATTCAGAGAAATAAATCATTACACAAGTTAGTATGTCCCAAAAGCCAAACACTGTCATGGATAGTGTTTCAATAATTATATAAGGTATAATCTATTCACTAATCACTTTACTGAGGAATTTTTCTGAATCCTAGATCACTTTTAGAAGTGTCCAGGAAATCAATGGAAAGAACGAAACAATGCATTTTACTGTTTGAGGTCCTGAGGCTATGTAGCCTCCTGAAGTAGCCTCCTGCAGTGAAGGACACTGTCCTCAGCAAGTGCTGCTCACTGTGTCCTGGTGCACCTAAGTAGGCAGCACATAAGTAGGCAGCAGTCCTTATGTGTTGCAGAAGAGCTAATAGTCTCTCCCTTTCCCTTATAGAGAAAGGAATGCATGCAAGCTGTGCAGAGAAGCCCACGGGAATGGATCAAACCCAGGGCTTTGTGCATGCTAAATCCCCAAGCCTGATATAGTATTTTCATAGACTCTGACAGCCTTTGCTACATTTAAGTAATGGCAACTATGAGAGTCTTATGGCTGGAGAGAAGAGCTTCGAATGTATCAGTAATAGAGAGTGATACAACCATGTCAGGTTTGGGAAGGTTCTTGGGAGGAAGACCAGAAAGTTGCTTTCGTGGTCCAGGTTGAAGTCTCAGCAGTCCTTCTAGGACCTTTTAGCATCAATTGTGTGATCTCTGGTGTCAGTGCTGAAGAAGTCAAGAACGTACACTCTTTCAAAAAGGGAAACTAAACACACACACACACACACACACACACACACACACACACACACACGATACATTGTTCTTGAAAATATGAACAGACAGGATTTTATACTTTCATACTTAAAGTGTGTGTGTGTGTTGTTTCTTTTTTAGGGTCTGTAGATTGATGGAGCAAAATTTTCCTCCAGCTGTTACAGCGGTATGTTTGACTTTTAGAAAATGGCCTATGTCAGTCCACACCAAGCCAGCAAAACCTCAACTCACAGCTGCAGAAACAGCCCCGGGAAGTGACAAATTAGTGTTCCTCATCAGGCTGTGATTAGGCTCAGTGTCTTTTAATAACGAGTATAACTCTGCATAGGAAGAGGATAAACTGGCAGTTTTTACAAAGATAGAGTCTCCCCGGAATTTTGGTGGTATTTAAATTTTAATTACTTTAGATTTGGGGTTATGAGAAAGCTGACGGTATAGCTAAAAATTCTGTCACTCAAGGCTCTAGAGATGGTTGTTTCATTGAAGACACATGTGACTGATGATCCAGGAGATAGAGTTTGTGTACACTGTGATTCCAGTGGGATTTGCAAGATGGGGAGCATCTGGTTGAAACAACTTATTTTATGTTGAGCTATTGTGATTTTTTTTAAGTGTTTTTAGTCTATGGATAAAATAATTCCTTTTAGTCTTATTTATGTGTCAAAAACATGTATAAATCTTACCTTCATTTTTATGAAAATTAGAAGTAGACTTTGAGGTAATAAGGGGTATAAGGATCTTCAGATATTCATTATCCCAGTTAGATACTGGGAAGAGCAGTTTAGATGCCTTGAATAGCCATGGCATGCTGACTGGATTCACAGTGATGCGTGACTTATTTTTTGAGCTAACCTTGTTTACATTATTTTCAGTTTGCTGATGTGCAGATTACAGACAGATTAGGAAGCTGTGAGATTTATTATTTTCAGAAGTAGAGTCTATTGCTTCGGGAAAACATGCAGCTCAGAGCAGTAGCCTGTCCTCCATTAATGAATCATGGCTATGGCAGTGACCTTGAGAAGTCATCCATCTCATTCACTCCATGTTCCCGCACATGTCTGTGCCTCATAGACACTCCTGGGTAGAACAGGCCTGTCTATCTTGCACTGGATGAGAGCCTGGGAAGGAGGGCCATGGTCTCCAGGAGTCCCCTCAGCCAGGGATCATCTGAAAATCCTAAGTATTCTCTGTGCCCACTATACTAGGCTGACTTTATTCATTACTGCTTCATATTGGTTACTTTCAGAGCTTGAATTTCTGTCTTTTAGGAAGAGAGCCAAAGTTAAACTCTTGCAAAATAGAGGGTATCATCTGTGCACAGTATACAGAATGGTAAATTGTCCTGGGCTGTCCAGATCCTCTTTCAGTAAACTAATACTGCTGGGATCCATTAGAGCCACGGGGGGCTGCCAAGTACTCACAGCCCAGACTCATCAACTTGGTTTTTGCTGACCACACAGTCAGCAAGAGCAATGTGATAAGTCTTGGATGATAAACATGGTTCTGTTACAGAGACAAAATGGATCACAGCCGAGAAGAGAAAATGTTTTAGATGAGGAAAATAAATGCCAAGAGCAAGGTCCTTCTGGATGAGAGCAAGGCCTTTCAGATCTAAGAGTCTGTTTCCCACATGGAAATGGAAAAGGAAGAGGAAAATATCAAACAACCACCAAAATATCCTCAGGTTCCACATCAACCCTCAGCCTCGAGCACCTGCAAGTTGGCAAATAGCACCAGGGAAACCCTCGACTGCAGAGCATGTTAAGGGCAGATTTCAGTGCTTGCTTAATAGAGTAGAGACATTTGTTGCAATGAAATGCAGATCTGCTGCTAGTGGGGATTTATTGTGCTGCTGTAGCGTCTTTATTATTTCCTATAAAATACAACCTGATGTAAAAATAACTGGTCCTGTGACACTTACAAGGTTGAATCTGATGGGATGTCCATTGCAGATGAATAGCCCTGTGAATAATTTATGTGTTTTGTCACTTCTGTGTGGATTCTCTTAGACCTACAGTAATTAGCAATAAGTTCTAAGGTAAACTAGAGAGTAGAAGGACCAGAAAGTCATGTAGGTTAGTGAGCTCTATTGATCCTTTAAAATAACTCTATAGTAGCAACCATGGGAAAAGAGCCAGTGTTTTTCCAAGTCTGATTAATAGATGATTTAATTCATAAGCCTTAAAGCCCAAAGCAAAGATTCATTTGTTTTCAATTCTGTTTTATGATTTTTGGAGCATTGGAGCTTGGGTAGTTTATTTAAATGAGGTACATTTATGACTTTTAATATAATTGCCCTCCCATTTACATAGAAAGTAATATATTATATTCAAGGAGGCAGGTCGAGTGAGTAATAGTGGTCATGAAATAAAAGAAGGTGATATGGATTCCATACTGGATGTCACTTTTACCATCGCAGACACAGTCAAGTCTTTTATATTGCAAGGAGCTTGAAAGTTGCCCAGACTAAAGCAAAGTCGAATTTATAATCAGGGAACAGGGACGGCTGCTGGAGCTCAGGAAGGAAATGGGCCCCTCTGTGGTCAGGGAGCAGGGCAGCTGGCACCAAAGGGGCACTAGAGTGGAGTGGAGCTCCAGTTTTGCCCAGGGTATTTCTTGTTCCTTCCTTTTCTCCTGTCTCTCTCCTTCTGTGTGGGTGCAGTCATTTTAAGTCAGTTGCTTTATAGAGCACAGAAGAAGAAAGGAGTCTGTCAGTGTGCAGAGGGAGCGGCAATCTGATGTGGAAAAATCCTCCAATAGGAGCCAAGGCAGCATAGAAATGAGCCTTATGGGCAGGTGTGGGTTCTAGGTCTCTGTCTGCAAGGCCATTTTGTATCGTTGGGTCTGTGGTTTTCCCAGGGAGTTGGTCACAGAACTGCTTTAAGCAGAAACTGGCAGGTTTTGTATTTTCAGACGTGTGAGACCACAGGTGAGTTGGAAGAGGGCATGAGCAGAGCAGATGCACCAGTGGACTGTCTTAGTTGGGGCAACAGAAGGTTCTGAAATAAGAGAAAAATGCTATGAAAAGGGGGGCACAAATCCAAGAGCTGTTATGTCAGGACTGGGATAAGAATTCAGTTTTAACCTTTGCTTGGCGTGCTGGGGAGGTAACAACGGTAGGAGCTAAGTTAGAGGCCAGAGCAGAAGTGGACGATGAGTCCAGAAGTGGACAGCTGAGCGGAGGCACATGTCACACATCACACATTTTGCCTGAGCGTCTGCACCAGGAATGGATGTCCATGCTTGTGTTAGAGTTTTGACTCAGGAAGATAAAAGCGACAGTGGGGTGAAAATGGACAGAGTCAACCCTGCAGGTTTCAGAGCAGGACATGCTTGGCCTCCAGCCCAAGAGTAGGCTCTGAAGGATTGGTGAAGACGCTGTGTCTAAAATTTGTATGTATGGGTTTTCTTGAAAAGATTGTCACAAGACTGGCACTTCTCGAATGAAATCTGTGAGTCAAAAGCATAAAGAAATCTGTTGCCTAGTGTGCATTTTCTAAGGGGGGAAATATTTTACATCAAGGGGATAAAGTGAAAGTGGGGTATAAAAAATCTTACTTTTGAGGGGGGGGAATCTCACTGTATTACCCAAGCTGGTCTGTAACATGGTGTATACCCCAGGCTGACCTCAAAATCACAACCCTCTGCCTGAAGTGCCCAAGTGCTTGGATACAGGCAGGAGTCGTCACACCTGGCTTGGTTATCATTCATGTATTAGATACACAGCACCTAAGCAGACACATGATGCTTCTGTGGCATTAAAACTTCAAAATGGGCCTTGTCAGCTGAGCAAAGTCAAATTTAGAGCTTTGTTTTGCTTTGGGAGTGGGGATTCAATTCAAGGTCAGAGCTTGCAAAGCTATGCTGGTGACCTATATCCTGTGTTAAGCATACTGTCTCTAAGATGCACGTGGTCACAGAAGTTGCGACTGGTACTCTGGATATAGAATAGGAAGGCCATGTGATCCGTATCTGTGATGAGAATAGCACAGGCTTCCATATGAAGCAGGGTAGCTTGACCCATGACCATGTCTGCTTGCTACTGAGTAAGGGCCCAGGAAAGCTGAAGAGAGACAGTGTAGGTCTATTGAGAATTGATTGTGGATGTCAACCTTAGCATCCTCAACTTGACTTTGTTTAGAAAAATCAATATAAATCAGGGCTGTACACTGTGGATGGATACTCTATACTACAGTGCCTTGTCACCTGGGAACTGGGACACCAAAGAACTAGAGGAATCTAGAAGCTTTTCAGTCTCTGGAGAAGATGGCATCTGCTGCAGGGAAGCTTTTAAATAAAGAAGGAAGCAGCCAGGGACCACAGCTCCCAGGATTCAGCATTCTGTCACTGCAGGTGGACTGAAGCCTAGACCCTGACCTTTATGGCTGAAGAAACAATAGACTGGGAGCTTCAAGTCTCCAAGTACTCCCCTGGGCTACTTCTCCCTTATCTTCTAAGATTTTCTACACTGAGGGTTTACTGAGCCCTGGTGTGTAGGACACCAGATCTAAATGTAGAAGATCTGGCCTTGTCCTTGAGGAACTTCTGTTCACACCAGTAGTAGAGAGCTGCCATTGTCAGAGCTGTAACTGTCAGAGGACATGACAAGGTGGTCTCCACAGGAAGACCCAAGGAAGCTACTGCTTCAGCACATGGTATGTTATGTGTATTCCTAATCTTCACTCTCTCATGAGTCACTTACAAGAAATGATGGACACATTAACCAAATTTTACTAATCTTTGCATTATTTTATCGTAATGTAAGTTATTGGCCATCCTTGGGGCCAGAGCTGAGAGCAGCAAGTTTTGGAGGGAAGCAAGATCAGCAGGTTTCTGGCCACTGTGCTTCATTAAATCAGAAACCATTTATCTGCATTAACTCTTGTTCTGAAGTGTTCATATTTTTAACATGTGGGTGAGCCTTTTCACAGCATGTAAGAGTCTACTTTGTGCACTTCTAAGGAAAACTAGTTGGCCCTTTGAACCTATATTCATCTTGAAGCCTTGTTACCTTGTTAAATGGGGGCTATTATCAGGCTGCCATAGTCAAGACTCTGAGAGTATGCTTTGTGTGCTTGCCTTAACTACTAAAGACCAAAGGCAGCAAAATTGCCATAGCAAAAATGCAGAAGTGCTAGAGGAAACAGCATATATCATTTGGAGGAAAGATCATTCTTCTACTGCTTGTGAATGGCCATAAAGCTGAAAATCACCTTTTTCAGTCGTGTTAGGGGGCCCATAAGATAGATCACCATTACATTCACTATTCTTTTCCACTTTCCTTCATAGGCTCAGTCACAGTTACATGCTTAACTTAGGACCATTTCACTGGGATAGGAATTCCCGGAATATTTATCTGTAAGCATGCCTTTAGGTCTTCCCTCATAAACCAGCAGTTTTCTCCTGTTAATGGTGAACCAAAATGGTTTGTTCTTCATGAGCTTTTTGGCCCAGTCCTGTAATGAAATGAAAAGTGCATGTGTATGTTTTGTATAATGTGTTTGACAGAAGTTTTGTGTTTTAAACCTGCCTCTGGTGTCAGCAAACTTGCATGCCGGTGCTGGGAAGTACAGTGATCCTTGTGATTGAGTTAGTAGTCTGAATTCATCTGCACGCAGAAATAGGCCTTCATCGAAAGTAACTGATGGCCGCTACAGAGAATGCCTGTGTGTCATTGTAAGGAGATGCTGGGACCAAGATGGACGTAAGGAAGGAGGTGATTATTTTGCAAATTGTGACTTTCTCTCTACAAGTGAAAGTCAAATTTAGTAGGTTAAAAAATAGTTAACTTATAAGTTCATTACATTTTGATAAAGGCTATCTACATAGGAAGCAGGTTATACTTTCCTTTTAATTGTGGAAAATGAAGCAGATATTTTTTCTAATCTCAAAGCTGTAAGGACCCCAGTAACTTACGAGAAGCAAAGATGAGTGTGTGGGTTGAGTGTATGCTCTTCCTGTTGAGAAAATGTGCCTGGGTCAAATGTAAATGAGGATCTGGTTTCTGCTGTTTTTTTCAGACCTTTGTTTCTGGAGATCCACCATATCTAATTTGTGTATTGTCTTTCCTTCCATGTGGTTGGTTGATTGAGATGCTGGGAATTAAACCCAAGACTTGGGCTAGAGATGGCTCAGGAGTTAGGAGCATTAGTTGCTCTTCCAGAGGACCTGGTTTTTGTTCCCAGCACCCACATGGTGACTCACTATCAGTCTAGGTGATTCAATACCCTCTTCTGGTCTCTATGAGCACTGCATGCATGTGGTACAAAGACATACATGTAGGGAAAAAACTCATACACATAAAATTTTAAAAAAGAACATAACCTCTCAACTTTATTCCTGCTAGATAAGTGGTATGCATCTGAACTATACCTAGACCCCTCCATCTGTTTTTTAAAATACAGAAATGATCACCTATCTTAAGATTATTATAGTGGACCATAAAATAGTGTGCTTGCTAGTGGATATGGACGGCATAGTTGTATGTCAGATTTCCACTTCATTTCTCATAACTATACATATTAATCACAAGGTCCATGGTCAGCAATTTATAGTCAGATTTAAGTTTAAGTTTAAAAACAGGGCAGACATAGGGGGCTGTGCTTTGTAGTCTCAGCTGTTCTACAGACTGTTGGGAAATTGCTTGAGCTCATGGATTCTAAGACTACCTTGCCGCCATAGTGAAACCCCCACTTCAAGAATTAAAAAACAGCTCCCTGGCACTTGCTGTCTTGTGTGGGGCAAAGCTGCTACACTGTTAGGACAAGTAGCCTATCTATTAGGCTGAACACATAATATAGCTGTCCATTCTCCAGCCTGTGATCTTAGAAAAGTAAGACCCCCATGGTTATGCCCCAGTTTGCCCATCTGTAAAACAGAGATAGTGATAGTAACTGCCTGTGAGTTGGAAAGGTTTAATGATGTTAACACAGTACTAATATAGACTAATATTCAATAAATTTTTTAAAACTTGCTGTGATTATCAGGTTGTTATAAGCCATTCGATATTAGCTTTGGTGTTGAACTTGTTACAGTTTAGCCAAGTCCTGGATACACCTTGGTCACTGGTTATTAATAGTCTCCCCCATATTGCTTTGAAATTGCCTCTGTTGTAATATTCCCATGTTCCAGGCTGAGATTCATTTATATAAACCAGTACTTGGCTGCAAAGATTTTAGCAGTATATAGATACATTCATCTATCTATTTGCTTTAGGTTTTCTTTAGCCCATGATATGTCAGTATTTTCCATGTTATCCTTTTGGGCAAGCTAAAAATTAATAAGGTTAATGAAAGTATTTCCTGTACCATGACCTCTAGTCCAGAGAAATGAAGGCTCTAGGTAGGTACCAGCTCGACTTTTTCATGTTAAATGAGTTGTGTAGGTGTTGTCTTAACAATAGGACCTGCTTTCAGTTTGTAGAAAGCCACCAGTAGCCTTAGAAATAGCCTGGGTTATTTGGTGGTTCCCATGGGACCCCTTTGGCCGAGAACTCAATTAAATGTAACCTATTGCCAGTACTAGAAACCTCATTTCGTGATGAGAGATTTGGGGTTGTGTCTCTTCCCATTCTTTGGGAATTTTGTTTAGATTGCCTTTATATATGTGTATATTTTAGGAAGCTTCTGTATTAGGTTTCCATATGACCCCCTCAAAGGCCCATAATTTTAGCTGTCCCTCCCTGTAATCCATCCCGTAACTCCCTCTTCCTTCCTTCCCCCTCTTTAATCCTCCCATTCCAGTCGTCCTCTACTCCCATTCATTCATAACAGTCTATTTCTCTTTCCTAGGGAGACCCACCCCACAGTCCCTTACTTTCCACCTAACCTCTGGTTATATGGATTGTAGCTTGCTTATCAGTGACTTAACAGCTAACATCCACATATAATTGAATGCATGCCATATTTTCTTTCAGGTCTTAGTTGTCTCACTCAGGATGATTTTTTTCTAGTTCTATTTATTTACCTGCAAATTTCATGAATACATTTTTTAATAGCTGAGTTATATTCCATTGTGTAAATGTACCATGTTTTCTTTATCCATTCATCCATTGATGGATGTCAAGTTTATTTCCAATTTCTGGCTATTATAAATAGAGCAGCAATGATCATTGTTGAGCAAGAGTCTTTGTAGTAGGATGTATATGCCCAAGAGTAGCACAGCTAGATCTTGAGATAGATTGATTCTCATCTTTATGAGGAACTGCCACACTGATTTCTGTACAAGTTTGCACTCCCGCCAGCAATGGATGAGTGTTCCCCTTACTCCACATCCTTGCCAACATGAGCTGCTGTTGCTAGGTCCTAACAGCTCCCTCAGGGAAGCAGGTGAGAAGGCGCGGTATCAACGACACAGATACTGGGAGTCAGATGAAAGACAAACAGCAGACTCATTTATTCAGTAACGGGGAAGGCCTTATATACACTTCTTCCAGCAGCTAGGTCGTGTCCCCATCTGATGACATTGTGTGGTCGCCCCTCATTAGCTAGGCATGACGAGGACCTCTGACAGCGCCTATTGCTAGGCCCTCAGGCAGACTTCAGGTTGGCTCATAAGGAAGAATGTTATGTGCATGCCTTGGCAACTGGTTTTAGCCAATTTCCTTGACTCCATGGGCCTGTTCTACTACAAGCTATCACTTGTGTTACTGATCTTAGCCATTGTGACTAATGTAAGATGAAATCTCAAAGTAGTTTTGATCTGCATTCCCTAATGCCTAAAGATGTTGAATGTTTACATGTTTCTCAGCCATTTGAGTTTCCTCTTTTTAGAATTCTCTGTTTAGATCTGTACCTCAATTTTAGTTGGACTGTGTCCTTGATGTTCACTTTTTTTTTTTTTTTTGAGTTCTTTGTGTATTTTAGATATTAGCCCTCTATTGGATCCACTACCAAAGGAGAAAAAAGACCCAACCACAGACCCTTTGATCTACAGTGGTGACCTGCTTATAAGATGCACTGGTACATAGTGGCACACAGCTTGTGGGAGTAACTGACCACTATCTGATTTAAGGCCCTCCATGAGATGAAACCCATGTCCAACACTGCTTGGGTGGCCAAGAGCCTGAGACCAGATAGACCAAGGACCTAGGGGAAAAACAGATACTACTGTTCTGCTAAAAGAATATAGCAATAAAATGATTCCTAATGACATTCTGCTGTACTCATTGAACTGTGCTTTGCTCAGCCATCATCAGGGAAGCCTCCTCCTGCAGCAGATGGGAACAAATAGAGACCCACAGCCAGACAATCTTCAGAGAGTGAGAGACCTTGAAATGCTAAACCCTAAAATGGATGTAGCCATCAATTTCCTCCCCTCAGGGCTCCAAGAACTGCAAAAGAGGAGGCAGAAAAAGTGTAAGAGCCAGAGAGGATGGAGGACATCAAGGAATCAAGGCCTTCTAGGCACAACAGGGCTAGTGTAGGACATAGGAACTCACAGAGACTGTGGCATCATGCACAGGGCTTGCACAGGTCTGCACCAGATGGAGTCTTAGAACTGAAAGGAGGTACATGCTCCCATCCCTAACCTATATGCTATCTCCAGTTGATAGTTACTCGCAAATGAAAATGTAGTTTTCTCCAAAGGAGTCTCACTGGGGAAACAAATACTCTTAAGGCCAGGCCCCAAGCCAAGCAGAAGATGGCCAACACAAAGTGAACTCAACAGCATCTTTGGAGGATCTTTGTCTCATAATGTTAAGTCAGGTCTTTTTTTTAACCTTACAGGTCCTTTGCTTATATATTTTGGCTTCTCAGTTTTGTGTTTTTGTGGAATTCCTGTGTATGCAATGCGTTTGTCTCTGCATCTATGTGTAGTTCGTCTGCTTTTTCTTTGGCTTTTCTTCTTGTTTGCTTGTTTTGTCCTATTCTGGTTTGTTTTTGTTTTGCCTTACTGAATTTTATGATTCCTCCTTGATACCTATTTGTTTTCTAAGGAGAGATAGAAAGAAAGGGTGAGAGGGTGGCGAGGAGATGGCGAGCAACTGGGAGGTGTTGAGGGAGGGGAAATCATAATCAATATATCATAAGAAAAAAGATCTTCAAGAAAAGAAAAAAACTGAAAAAAGAAGGTATCTCCCCAGGATTACCTCAGTTTGACAGCAGAACTAGGCAGAAACCCATTGACCATTATTTGGGGATGTGATTTATTGCCTCCTAGGTAACATGTGCCATAGCACATTAGCTGCCAAGGTCAGCCAGGGAGTATGGCATTTTTTTTTTTTTTTTTTTTTTTTTTAGCTTGTGGATTGAATTGCCTAAGTGTTAATTCTAAATACTTTTATCATAAATATTTAAAGCAAATAACCAATTTCCACTTAATCATAAACCATAACTCTTATTAGTCTAAAAGCACTTGCATGGAAAATTACATATCACTTTAATGTATTTTCTGTCTGTTTTTATGTCCGTATAAAATGACAGCCCACAGATGCATGATGACATCATCATCACTGAGCCAAAGGAAGCAAAGGAAATCATTTGTGAACTGATCATTTAAGCAGCCACTGTCAGCTTGGTGCTTTTCTCAACATTTCTAGGAGGGAATGTCTTGTGTGTATAGTCAGCCCCAAGAACAAGGACAGCTGACACTCAGTTCCTTTGAAATGAGCCCCAAATTTAAATACAATGTCCTACAAATGTCCCTTGGCACCAACGAATGTGATTTTTTTTTTAAATGCTACATTAGTTTCTCTAGTTCATCCCACTCAGCTCCATTGCCTTTTCCCTAATGTTGTGTCCAATTTTAAATGACTTGAATGATGGGCCTTCCATCTTTTACCTGGCCCACGTAACCCCTGAGTGCCCAGAACTCCTGGGCCTCATTTTCTGTGACAGCTGTACTGTGGCAGCCCTGAGGAAGGGGTGGCAGAGCGCATGAGACTTTAATTGCTGCCTAATAGGCTATAGCAACCTGAACATTTTATTAAGAGGGCATTTAAAATTAGCATTATTATTCCAGAAGTTACTTTCACACCGCAGTAAAAATCATGCTGAGAGTGTCTGATATGTAACCTAATTTCACCACTTTCTTAATTTCTTTCTATTATTCCTAGTGATATACTTCTCAAGCCATTTTGTATTCTTTTCTTTGTACCTGTCTGTTTGCATATATAATTTCCTTCCTTTTTGTTTTTCCCAGAGTATTGTGATAACTACACACACACCCACACACCCACACACACACTTTTTGAGGATATGTAATGTATATAAAGCACAGGTTTTTTTTGAGTTAGAAAGACTTTGTTTTGGTATTGAGGTGTGTGTATGTGCAAGCACACACAGTCACACTTGTGCAGCTGTGGATGTGGGTATGCTTGTTTGTGTAGAGGCCAAACTTTGACTCTGGGTACCTTCTTTTATTGTTCCCCACTCCCCCCCTTTTTACACAGTATCTCTCACTAAACCTTGAGCTTGCCACCTCTGCTAAACTGGCTAGCCAGTAAGATCGCAGTAATTCACCTACCACAGCACCCTGCACTGGGTTTATAGGTGTGTGACAACATGTCTGGTTTTTATATGTGTTCTAGGGATGTAAACCTACATCCTCATGCTGGCACAGCAAATACTTTACCCGTGAAGTCGTCTTCCCAGCTCCCGAAATACAGTGCCTCTTAAAGAGTGTCTATTGATGGACCCTATGGAAATAGGCCATATATTCCTTCTTGTCATAATAGTCAAGACAGTGGTGATTTAAATGTCTTTTTCCTTCAAAATCTAAGTGTGTAGGCCAGTGTTAAAGTATTTGCCTAGCATGTGTAACAACCTAGGCCCAATCTCTAGCACCATAAAGTTCAACAAGAAATCCCTTCATTTTCCCTTTTGGTCTGTCATTTCTGGGACACTCTTTCTGAGACTATCATGAAAGCCAGATTTCAATAATATCCTTTGAGAAAGGGACTTTCTCTCTTTAGTGCTGATATTTGAGGAGCCCTTCCATCATTCTATGGATATTTGATTCTATTGTATTTTAAGTAATCTCCAACCTGCTGACGGTTGTCACTTAGAAACCTTGCTAGTGGTTTTTCTTTCTTCTGCTATATCATCAGATTCTTCAGCTTTGCTCCTGCACCTTTGGATCGTGCTGTTATCCCACTAGCATGTGGCCGCCTTACAAAAAGGATTTGGCTTTTGTTAATGTTTTGAGAAAGCTCTCACTGTGTAGCTTTGGCTGGCCTGGAACTCAACTACATGTAGACCAGGCTGGCCTGGAACTCGCTATATGTAGACCAGGCTGGCCTTGTTCTCATAGAGTTTCACTTGCCTTAGCTGAGATCAAAGGCGTTCACTACCACACCCAGCCTACAAAAAGGATTTTTGACAAAGAAAACACTGCCTAATTGAGATTGATTTGAGTTAAACCTTAAACAGCAAGTTTAAAACTCTATACCAATTGGATAATTTTTGTCCCTAGTTCCTTAGGCATAATCTATATTATTTTAAGAAGTAGTTTCATGTAAATATTTGGTGACAATATTTTAACAATATTTATTAAACATTGTTAAATTCCTGGGCGCAGCTGTTACAGTAATTACCTTTTGTTTCTCCACAGTTATTTCAGTTTTCCAATATTTTCATACATTTAGTGCACTGTGCTGGGCACTTCACTGGGTGCTTTGAAATAACAACTGAACAGCACTTGGGTTCAGTAAAAGTGAACACTTAACACTCTGAGGTGTGAGACACACTACAGTAGACGTTAACACTCTGAAGTGTGAGGCACGCTACAGTAGAAGTTAACACTCTGAGGTGTGAGGCACGCTACAGTAGAAGTTAGGCAGACGTAGTGAGGGAGACACAGCTCTTCCTTGGAATAAGTGGCCATGGGACATGATATATAAAGCAGGTGCTCAACTTTATAGGAAAAGTTACGGTTTATTCAGAGTAAGAGAGGAAGGCATTCCCAAGAACAGAAGAAGTCCCATGTGTGAGGCCCCGACACCTGAAGCACTCTGGGAAATGACCCATGATTTCAAA
The DNA here is from genome assembly GCF_949786415.1 of Peromyscus eremicus. Taxonomy (NCBI): domain Eukaryota; kingdom Metazoa; phylum Chordata; class Mammalia; order Rodentia; family Cricetidae; genus Peromyscus; species Peromyscus eremicus. The sequence goes on along the minus strand of NC_081432.1, from coordinate 6,829,184 downwards.
CACTGGACATAAGGGAGAGATGCTTAATAATGGTGCCGGAAAACTAAACAGAGACACACTGAGAAAGTGGTCCAGCAGCCCAATAGTCCAAAGGAGCATTAACCCCAGATAATTAGTCTTTGCTTTTGGAGTGTGCCTTTTTATGTATGGCTATGTTGTATTTGTTATGATTTATGCTGCAATCCTTTAATACAGTTCTTCATGTTGTGGTGACCTCCAACCATAAAATGATTTTCATTGCTTCTTCATAGCTGTAATTTTGCTACTGTTATGAATCATAATGTAAATATCTGTGTTATCCAATGGTCTTAGGCAACCCCTGTGAAAGGGTCATTTGACCCCAATGGGGTTGCAACTCACAGGTTGAGAACCTCTGATTTAGACTAATGGTTCCCAAGCTGATCCACACGGTAGAGACACTGCTTCATGTCACTTAAATCACTCTGTAAGAATAGTGTGTGTTTCCAAAGTTCCCCAAATAAGTCTGACTTGGAATCTGATTTAAGAGCTGCTTCTCACACCTTTTGCACCTAGGTAGGTTCTGGAGCACTCGAGGAGACCTTAACTAAGAACGGTTACAGTTAAGACAGAACCTGTTTCCCCATTATGTAAACGGGAAGCAGCAGTCTCCACCCTCTGCTCCCACTCTTACCCTGCAGCCTTTGAAGTGACTCAAGTCACTTCTGCCCATCAGTAACTCAGACTTTTGCTCTCTGACAGCTCCCTCTAGCCTTCAGCCTGCCTTCCGCTTGTTCTTATGGCCAGACCATGTTTCCACCATGGCTGCTCCCATTCAGTCCAGTCTCAGCTCTGTTGCTCTGTCCGGTCTTTCTCGTCCCCAGACTCTGCACATGCTACTCACTCTTCTGCTTTGATTTTCCTTTCCGACTTCCTTTAACCTCTTCCTTCTCATCTCTTGGTCCTCAGCAACCACATCTAGGAAGCATTTCTTGGTTGTCCCTGTCTGAGTAAGGTACCATTGCCATGTGCCACCATGCTGCTAGTGAAGCATTTGCAGGATATTTATTAATTGGTATTGAAGTTCCTGTCTGTATGAAAATAGTGGGCCTTTTACGAATTGACTTGTTCACATTTGTTTCCTCATCTAATGTCTAAAAGGGCTCAGCATATGGTAGTTGCCCAATAGAAATGCTAAGTAAACTGTGGGAAATGCACTCATTTCATGTTTTTGAGTACTTAAGAGTATCCTTCCCTCACCCCACCCCCCCATCCTGCCCCTTACTGAACACTTACTATGTGCCTGGTTCCTGTAAATTCTCTTAGATTAGATACGATTACTTTCCTCTCTACAGATGAGGAAACAAGCTTCCAATAGGCAAATGAATAAGCCACATCTGAGTTGCTCATTCAAGTGTCTTTATAAAATTGATACTTCACATTCTGCATTAATGGACTTCTTTGATTTAAACTATAAGAAAGTTAAAGAATAATGTATAAACATTCACATTTATTCTCTTGTTAATTGCTAGTGTTACATCTGTATGATTGTTAAAATAATTCTTTAAAAGGTGGGATCTTATATAGTTTCAGCATTAGTTTTCTTTTCTGACACTGAGAGTTTTCCTGGTCTTGTAGCGCAAGTGCAGACTCAGCTGTTTATTCTGTTTGAGAATTGGAAGGGGAAGTGATTAAACAAGCCTCCATGCCCCATCATCTCTTCAATGTGTAGTCTTGTGAGCCCACAGCTTGAGCATCCTTCCTGAGGAAGCTGCTTTAAAATGACAAAGTTGATTTTCTTCCACTGCCCTGATAAAATAAGCAGTGAAGTGGCCTGATGCTGGCCAGAGCAGGGGAGGGCAAAGCAAACCAGAGTGATCTGCGCATAATTATCCAGCCCTGGGTGATTGAGTTTGCTCTGGCTTCTTTCTTCTGAGATTTAGCATTGAAATTATTGAGGGAGGGCTGTTTCCCTGGGCACCAAGACAAGTTGCTTTCTCATTGTCTGCCATGGTCATTTTGATTCAGATTTGTGGGCCAGATGCCTTGTACTTGTGACAGGGACTCCAGAGAAGAAGCTGGGTGTGCTCGGATGACATAGTCTCGGTTTCTGCTGCAAATCAGGCACAAGCTGGCCTTCTAATGCCCTGGTGTGTTAGGCTGTGTGGGATACAGTCTGAGAACCAGCTGTGGGGCAGGAATGGGCCTGAAAGATGAAGGTGCTGAGTGTCTCCCAGGGTGGAAATGACTGCTGGTGGCCTGGGTGAACTTGGTTTCCTGAGACTGAGCAGTGTCCTGAGATGTGAGACTTGATGTGTTAAAACCAGACAAGGATAGGTTGCCGTTATGTTTAACTAGACTCTACTGAACTAGACCAAGTGACAAGAGCTGAAACATTTTCTCTTGCCTTACTCCTATCTAATTCATTAACTGGCCCAGGAAGACAGTCAGCCAACCTGAGGGTTTCCTGGGGCTTCCTGAGACAAGCAGTAAAAGCAAATGGGCCCTGCTGAAACTCTGCTCACCCCTTTGGCTTTTCCAGTGTCCTCCCACTTAGAGCCCTTGGCAGTCCGGGAGGTCTAGATGTCTGTGCTGCCTGCCCAGCCTCCTGCCCCTCCTGCTGCTGCAAAGGGTGATCGAAGAGGGTGATCTCGGTGCACTTCCTCCTCCACCTTTGCCACTTCCTTCCCATGGCTCTGTTCAGATGCAGCTGGCTGGGAGCATCCAGAGGACCCACAGCTGACTCTGTCAGGTCCCCGCAGCCGCTGTTATCTGAAGCAGCAGCAGCCGCCGCAAAAGAAGGGTGTGTGGCGGATATGCAGGAAGAACACCAGACAAGTCTGCACTCCAGAGGGTGGAAATCAGTCCATCAGCCTGTGGAGCTGGTGATTGTTCTGGAAAGCGGGAAGGGGAGGAGATGGTGTTTTCCACAGTTATCAAGATAAACAGAGCGGCCAGGGCGTGGTGTGCAGCTGTTTCAATGTGACGATGAGCTGAATTTATCTTTACACGGTGGGAATGAGCGCATCCCCCTTTCTACTGGAGGGAGAGAAACTGAAGCTAACAAAACAAGTCAGTCATTTGAATCTTTCTGCAGAATGGTGACAATTTATAGGACTATCTGGACATATCCTTGTTTGGATATTTAATTAGTGAAAATAACAGCCTAGAAGATGGAATAGCTGAGTTGGCTGAGACAAGCATTTGAGGACCTGGTAGAAGGAATGGGGCTAAGAGGGACTGAGGAAGCAGCTGCAGGATAGTGCTGTTATTTGAGACAAGGAATAGAATTACAGTCCAAAGGCTGAGTCGGGATGGAAATGGGGCGAAATGGTTATTATGGTCCTACCTCCCAGTTTTCGAGTGGCCACACAGCTTGAAGGCTAGAGTTCTTAGACTCATTAAGGCCAGCAGAAGCCCTTGCTTGGACCCTAGTCTTTACCAGAATATCTAAAGAGACGGGCATTCCCTTATGAAATTTCAGGTGGTGGTAACAAAGTGAATGCACATTGGTTCTCACACCTTTCAGAATAAAACTCCCAGCAATACAAGAGCAGAGGGATTTTGTTTAGGAATAAACCCTTAAGTATAAGGAAAATGAGAAGAGGAAGTGTGAAGCCGATGAACACGTGCTTAATGACTGAAGAAGCTCAAGAAAATAGAGTCCAAAGCTGTTGAGTCCTCAGAGAAGGGCACCAGGCCCCTGCACAGGGGTGACAACGAAACCAGGCAGGAGACGACTAGAGGAGGAGGACTGGCTGACTAGACCTTTGTAGTCATTGAATAGACTGACTGGTTCTCCCCAGCCAGAGTGGAAAACTGGGGATTTAACTGATGGGGTAAGATAAGGGGGTAGTAAGCCAAGGGGGGGACCCAGCATAGTTGAGGTTATACTTCACACACACACACACACACACACACACACACACACACACACACACACACACACTGTTTCTGGTCTTGTTTTATTACTTGCTTCTAGAACACTAGCAGCCAGGTCCTTATCTTCCTTCTACAAGGGAGTTAGAAATGTCTCCCTAGCTAATCTGGCCAGCCCAAGAGGGATGAGCCGAGGAGTCTGAAAGTGTGCTTTCTTTGACAGTCGGCCTCTTTAGGGAACCTCGTGAAGCCAAAGCTCTCTTGCTGCATCTCTAGGTTTCCTATTGTGTGCCTAATTCCCTTTTTCACAACATGGTTGAAAATGAGACATCAGAAAACCGATCAAATATAGTGCTTAAAACAGACAGGACAAACGTATATGGGGAAATTAAAACTTCAAAAGCCATTGCCATCTTTAAAGAGATTAAAGTACACATGGCAATTTTATTCCAAGGACAGGATGCCATGAGAAGGAACAGTTAGAGAATAAAAAATGTGTAGTTAGAGCTTTCATATATTAAACCAGACGTGGAAAGTCTGTGGAAAGTGTGCAGCCTAGACAGTGAAGTTGAACTCTCCCAGATAGAAAACCAAAATGAAGAAAAGATGGCTGAAAAGAAGGCATAAAAATAGAGGTCAAGGTTCAGAGGTTTCTACAACTGGAACTTCAAGTGTCATTGAGAAAAAGTTCAGGGAAAGAAGTTAGTACTAACACTTCAAGACGTTTTACCCTGACTGAAATATATGGGTTCTCAGATTGCAAAACCCACCCCAAGACATATCTTCACATAATTCCTGAAAATGCACATCTCTAGATGACCCACATACTTCTAGAGCAGGTCTTGGTTGTAAAGAAGAAAAAGAAAAAGAGAATCCTGTTCAGATAGTATAATGGCTGTTTAGTAGCAAAACCAGTTGACTGACAATATTCTACTGAAAGCTCTCAAGGAAAGCAATTGGTAGTTTAAGTTCCACACCCAGATAGAATGCCAGTTGAGTAGGAAGATGTACTCAAGGCTTGCTCAAAGTCTGTAACTTTTCACCTCCCAGGAACCATTGCTCAGGAAGCTTTCAGTAAGCGTACTCCACCAGAGTCGCAGAACAGAATGGCAGACAGCAGAGGAGAAAGAAGAGCAACCCTGGAGTGGATGTGAGGGTTAGGGAGAGTGAGGGCAGTTGGGCTTGGCTGAAGCTGCTCAGGAGGCCTCGGAAGACAACTGGAAAAGAGAGAAATGACCAGAGATCCGTGCTGTGTCCCAATGCTTTGAGAGCAGCATGGCAGTTGAGGGACAGTTACTGGAAGGAAGGGTTTTGTGTGGAATTCCTAAAATTAAGCAAAACAAAAATCTCTTGAGCCATGATCTCATAGTAGCAGATGTCTGTAACCTTAGCATTTGATAAGCTCAAGTAGACAGGTTTCCTTTGAGTTTGAGGCCAGCCTGAGCTACAGAGTTAGGCTCTATCTCAAACAAAAGAAAACAAAACAACCTAATGCCATTTCTAACAGGGAACTCCCTCCCCCCCCCCCCCAATAGGAATTGGGTGTGAATAACATTTACATAGTCATAATGTAAACAGTAAATATTGATCCAGCCCAAAGTTACAGTCTACATTGGGGGATGGGAATGGTACAGTTGAAGAGAAGAAAGCTAAGTCCTTGTCTTGTGCAGTAGTAGCATTGGTCGATAAAGCCTAAAACCAGAAGATCAAGGAATAGCATCAGAAGCAGGTTGATTATAGATGCAAGATAAATCCTAAAATAATGAATTAAAGCAGATAACAGTGGTTTCTCTAGGGAGGGGAGGAAATGGAGCATGGAAGATTTGTCATAGCAAGCCTTACAGGCGATTTGACTTTTAACTATGTTCACAGCTAATATTATTTTTAAAATTAAAGAGGAGCAAACAGTAAAGGCAGCGTTGGTATGCTTGAAGAGACCAAGGACCAGAGGGGTAGCAGTAGCTTCTAGAAATAGGATAGAATCTTCTTGTTAATGAAAAAGCAGAACAAAAATAAAAAAACAAAAAACAAAAAATCTTTTACAAGAACACGTTACTCTGTGTGCATTATACCCCCAAATGTTTCTTTTCTTGAGTTTGTGAAATAAGCATAAGCTTGGGGTTCTCTCTGACCACCAACCGGGCACTGATGCTGTGCCTGGAGAGCCCAGGGCATGAATGGCTGAACTCTGAAGACATTTGGGGAAGGGGGAAAAAATCCTTGCTAAACTATTCCTCCTCCCAAGCTGCTTTCTAATCCACAGGAGATGCAGATGGTAGACAGACTTCAGATTGAGCTTCAGGAGGGCATAGGACTCACAGTGCATGGGTGTGTGTGTGTACTGGCAAAGAAAGGCCTTGTTAAGTTGATCAGAAAGACTGACTGCTTTGAATCTCGGTCAGCTTAGCTCCTGCTGCAGGCAGCCCTTGTAGATATAGAGCCACTTGGAGCATCTTCCTGTTCCTGCTTTGCTTGAGTTCATGTTCTAAAGACTTGACTAAGTCTCTCCTAGCTGTAGCATTGAAATTAGGGCCGTAATCTGCCTTGTTGTTTGGAAATTAGAGTATAGGCTTCTGTGGCAAAATTGGTCACACACCAGACCTTTAGCAGCTCTGAGGGGTGCACTGTGTGTATTCATGCTTACTGTGGCTCGTCCTTGTGTGTCTTGCAAATGTCAAGTGTTTGCATTTCCTGTGTGTAGGTGGTGAATATCCTCATTTTCTCTAGTATTGTTTTTATTTACTTTCCTATTCTGCCTCTTGTTGAGAGCTGTACATAATTAGACTGCTACTTGAATTGCATGCCAGTTGAATCGCTGGCTAGCTTTTCCCCATTGTTCCTCCCCTTTCCCTTTCCATTCTGAGGTACCAGATTTCCCCAGGGCAAAAGGAAGGTCCCTGAAGTTTTCTGTGAACAGTGATGACTACTCTAGGGATATTAGATGGAATATGTGGGGCTTTGGGAGTTCAGCTCCCCCCCCCCACACACACACCCAGTACATTTAGTGTTCTGAGGGTCTGTTGCCTGGAACACAGGTTCCTTTAGGTAGGTGTAAAGGACACAAGGCTGGGGGTTACAGGCTGTCAAGCTTTAACATCCCCAGTCTGAAGATAAGACTGTTGCTATGATATTTAGTACTGTCTACATTATGTGATAACATGTCTGAACGTGTGTTAAGATTGGCTGCATGTCTGCATGGACTGTGAAAGGCTGCATGTGTAGTGTGTTCAGAGCATTAGCTTAGATCTGAGTTCTAGTGCTGCCTCTCAGCAGAGTGGAGCAGAGGCCGGTATCTTCTGTCCCTGCAGTCTGGCACTCTCAGTTTCTGACGCTTTGAGACAGTCATGGCCAGGCACCATTGCATTTCTTGGGGGTAGCCAGTGTTTGCCTTCTTAGGAACCTTAAGTGTTTCTTTGGAGAGCCAAACTGCTTTCTTGTTTAAACCTTTCACAACTAGCATATATAACTGCACAAACGAATAGCCTTGTGAAATTTATTTTGTTGTTTTTGAGACTTGGTGTCTCTCAGCAGCCCAAGCTGGCATTAAACTTGTAGCAGTCGTAGTCCCTCAGCCTCCTGGGTGCTGGGATGACAGCCATGAGCCACTCTGCCTAACCATTGTTACACATACATGCACAGAACACATGGTGATCACGTCCATGACCCCAAAGTCTTTCTCTTCCTGTTTACCCCTCTTCCTTTTCTGTTCATTCACCTGTTCTAAAAGAAGAAGGAAAAGAAAAATTATCCTGTCGTTAAAGTTTTGCTGCAGTGAATGGCTTGTGCCCACCCTAGTTAAGGGGAAAAGGAGCATTTTCCCACCATGATCCATGACCCTGCCAAGCAGGTTTGTTTTAGAGGTCACAGTCACGAAGTGAGTTTTTGCAGGTTCTGTGCTTTTCCTCCCGTGCACACTTGCATTCGACTCCCTTGTCTGTGTTGGTGGGAGTTCACGCTTGTCGGGTGGACTGGGGAAGACAGTGCAGCTGTTGCCAAGATGAAGCTAGGAAGTTCTCCTCCCCATCCCGAGCGTGTTGGACTAGGGGAAAGTTACTGCAAAATGCAGAGGTTGAACTTGTGGTCGACATCAGCAGCATCCAGAGAACAGGGATTGGCTCACTGCCAGGTGTATACCCCCTCATCCCCGTCCCCTTCTTTCTTTCCTGCTTGTTTCTCAGGGTTAATTTTTATTTTATATGTACCATCCCCACTTCCTCCTTTCAATCTTTTGAATATTACAATCTGAAGAAAAGAAAACTAAACCATGAAATACATGTTTTTTCCAATGAAATTCAAATTGGCTTCTCTAAGTTGTAAGAAGCCTGCATGGTGGGTTTTTTCCGTTGGCCCACTGAGTATCTGTGATGGGTATACTGGCCCAGTCCTCAGACTCCTTTATGTGGGACAGAGCTGCTGTGTCCTCCCACTGGACTCAGCTACCATTTCTAGCCAGTGGGTTAGAACTGCTTGTCTGTGATGAGTAGTTTATCTTGTAAACAGTGGATCATAGATTTATTTTAAATATGTTATCTCTTTTTTGACTTTAAATGTAAGTTCATGGGGAGGGATTTTATCTGTGCTACCCAGACTAGGAGTAGCAAGCAGGTACATAGCAAGTGCTCAATAATATCATTTGCATAGGCTGTTGATCACTGGGGCTGGGACAACATGAATCTGTTCTCCTTTGCCTTGTTTGTTTGGTTTTGGTCTTCAGAATAAGTGTAGTAAGTTTCACCAGTAGGACTTTGAAAGCCCACACTCTGAGAGCCCATGTTTGAAGATGCTGCTGCCGTGTGTGAGTGAGTAGGTACTGAGTGCTTGGCCCTTCTCTCCACTGCTACCTCCAGTGTGGAGCCCAAGATAAATGAAGAACCTTTTTTGTTTGTTTGTTTGTTTTTTTGTTTTTCAAGACAGGGTTTCTCTGTGTAGCCCTGGCTGTCCTGGAACTTACTCTGTAGACCAGGCTGGCCTCGAACTCACAGAGATCCGCCTGCCTCTGCCTCCTGAGTGCTGGGATTAAAGACGTGCACCCTCCCCCTTGGGGCGGGAGTGATAAATGAAGAACTTAACCCAGGTTTTCCCTGGGTCTGTCTGCTCAGAGTTACACAGTGTTTCTGTTCTTGCCTGAGGCTTAGCATAAATGTCCCCAGATCAAGGCTTTTGTCCCATCTTTCAGCTCATTTCTCACAGGGCTTAGTATAATTTTTTGTACCTGTTAGGTGGATCTTGATTAATGACAGATTTACTCAGGGTACCTTTAAGAGCTTAAATGCAAAAACAGAACATTTAAATGAACTAAATAAACTTCACACCTTACATAATTTTACATGATTTATGTAAACACTACAATTAGTTTGGGGGACGATAATTCCAAGTACAGTTTTATAAAATCCAAGTACAGTTTTATAAGCTGAAGGCAAATGGCAGTGTTAGGCTCTGAATATTCGAGGGATAGGGAAATTTATTGCTCAAAATTCACTTGTGTTTTTTATGAGAAACGGCAGATGCTTATGTCTGTGCTTCTGTTTGGGGAACGATGGGTTGTTATTTCACCCATCAACTTCCCTCCTTATACTGGCTTCTAAACAAGATGGCTTCTTGTTTTGTTTGCCCTTCAGGTTGAGTATCTTAGACGCAGGTGCATGATTCCTCCCTCCGCAGGGCCCGAGGCCAGGGACCTGGTTGCTCTCTGAGCTGATAGCCTCTGCTTAGGCTCACTGTGCAAAGTGTTTAACCTTGCCCTCTCTCCCGCTGGAAGTGCACAATGCTGCAGGGACTTTTTCACGTCCGCAGAGGACAATCTATAGCTCCACAAACCAGCCAGAGGAAAGGCTTTCTAGGAGTTACAAATCTTTTCTGTTGCAACATGCTTTTTCTAGAAGCTTTTTGTCATTCTGGCAGCAAACTGTTTTTCACTTGCTGCCTTAGCAACAAGACCCAGACACTCCCCCTCCAGCTCATGTTCTGTTGTTAAGAGCACTGACGTTATACCCAGAATTGGAGGAAGAAGCCATAGGTGACCTGCAGAATTTAGCTGCTCTGGGACTTGGAGGACCATGTGCTTTCTCAGGAGGAAGAAGGGGAAAAAAAAACCTTGGAATGACCAGACCCCAGGTCACCCCAGGCCTCTAGTGAGAGTTGTAGCTTTTTCTTGTCTGGGAACTGTCCCTGACCACAGCAAAGAGCAAGATTTCTCCTCAGAGTTCTCCAAGGCCACTTGGAAGAAAACAAAAAGTATTAAGGAACCCCTCTTAAAGGTGTACACTGCTTTAACCCTAACTCTAGCTTTCAGTAGTACCTGCTTAAGCCAATAATGTAAAGTCCAATTTGAAAATAAACTGTTTCCTAAAAATTAAAATTCTATTGAATTTTAGACTCACTTGCTCCCTTGAGAGCTTACTTAAATATTCTTAACAAATCAAATCTTATTTGATACTAGAACATGCCTTGTACAGAACAGTATGTAACTGAGGTTAAGGTTAAGGATTAGCTCTAACCACAGAGTTAGCTTGGAGTCTACCAGGACTAGAGACTAGGGGGTTAAGGTGGGAATGCACAGTTCACTGATTTTTTTTTTTTTTTTTTACTTTAGTCTATTAAGATGCTTGACATTGCTGGGTGGTGATGGCGCACACCTTTAATCCCAGCACTTGGGAGGCATAAGTGGGTGGATCTCTGAGTTCAAGGCCAGCCTGATCTACAGAGTAAATTCTACGACAGCCAGGACTGTTACACAGAGGAACTCTTGTCTCGAAAAATAACACCCCCCCCCCAAAAAAAAAAAAAAGATGCTTGACATCTTCAGTGTTAGCTGTGAGATGTTAGCTCTGGAAGCATTCTGACAGAAATGATGGACAGACGAAGGGTGGGAATTTGTACCTTTCCACATCAGGGAGATAATGCCATGAAATCACCAAAGCAAAATATTAGTCTTCCTTTAGGAAATGTCATGTTCCTTAATGAATTAAAACTCTTAACTTCCAAGATGTGCACAAGAATATGAACCTTTGGTTTGAGTTGAGTGATGGACCACACCACCTGAATGAGTGTGCCTGGATTTCTTTCTCCTTGTCTACTGAAGCAGGAAGCTTGGGGAGGAAGATAGAAGCTTTCAGCTCATGCAGGGCATTAATTCCTCTCTTGCTTTCATGAGCATTGAGACAGGGCAAGAAAAAGGGTTTTTAGACCAGATGATCAAAGTAGGAAATACCATAGAGTCAGGAAATGTGCATTCTACTAGAACTTGCTGCCTTTGGCCCATGGTGCCCTATGCTGTGGTGCCTCAGAGGGTGATCATGACCTATCTGCATGGGTACATCTGCCCTGTAGCCTGTCTCACTTCACCATCTAGCATCAGGAGTTGTAGTGGAGTTTTCCTGTCCTGGAAGCCACTTCTGAATTACCACATAGAGGCTTATATTAATTGTGAACGCTCGGCCAATAGCTCAGACTTATCACTAACTAGCTTTCACATTTTAAGTTAACCCATATTCCTTATTTACCCTCTGCCACATGGTGGTACCTTTATTATCATGGTACACTCATCTCCTGCTCCCTCTGTGTCTGGCTGGTGACTTCTGTCTCTGCCCTCTTCCTTCCCACCTAACTTCCTGCCTAGCTACCAACCTGTCAGCTTTTTATTAACCAATGAGAGTAATACATAATCCCAGTGTAGAAAAGGATTGTTCCATAGCAAGGAGTACTCTCCTAGGTAGCCTAGGGTTCAAAGTCCAAACCACAAAATAATGTACCCACCAGTCTATTTTAAGGGTACCCTACTCTGCTAAGCTCTGCCTTTGGTAACTTTAAAATATTTAACTCATTTAAATACTCTGTAGAGTTTCTGTTGTTGACTTTTTGTGGGTAATTTTTATTGTTATTTTTAAAAATCGACAGTATCATACCTTGTGTACAATGTAACTGAGATTTACCCCCCCCCCCCCTCTTAACCTCTTCCCTCCACTGACTCTCTTCTCCCCACCTAGTTTCCTGCCATCCTTATTTCCTTCCCTCATTTCCTTCTTATGGGGGGTGGGAGATACAGGCAGTCACAGCTTCTGTGTTTCCATGATTGCAGCAGCCATGTGATAGATTCAAAGTCAGTGCTCACTACACTCCTCCTACCCTGTGGTTCCCACATCCCTTTGCCATCTTCTCCATGATGTTCCTTGGGACTAGGAGGTGTGACATAGATGTCCCATTTGGGACCAAGCACTCCGCAGTCACTTATTCACCCATTGCCAGAACAGGCTTCTCTGGTCAAGGCTGAGTGCTGCCTTGGTATATTATAAACATTTGGAAGGCAGTTCAACTACATGTCCATTTGGCAAAACATAAGTAATGGATTCCCCTGTAGATCCCGTGAGCAACCTTTTTAGCCCCAGGCTTTTGAGCAGTTTACAGTGCTAGGCATATATTCCCTCCTCTGGGATGTGCTTCAGATCCGATAAGGAAGAGTGGTTAACCCAGAACGTTCACGCCATCATTGTACCAGTGGGCGTGTCTTGCCAGGCAGTTCACTATTGTAGCAGGAAGGGTCTATAGCTGGATGTGATTGCTGAAGGTTTTCTTCCCAGTGGCCTGCATAGCACCTCCCAGCTCACTGAATGCCAGCTAGTAGAGAGAGAGCTGCCAGCTCAGTTCCAGCCTTGTTTCTCTATGCCTTGTATCCAGAACATGTGTGTCTTCAGCAATCGGGTTTTACTGACTAGTTACGATGGGCAGTTAGGAGCAGTGGTAATAACCCCTATTGCTTTGGTAGCCTCTGTGGGCTACCTGACCAACTCATAGGGACTTGGCTTTGAAAACCTATGACTTGGGGGTGTATTGTTGACCTTTCTTAATAGAGGAGGAATCCAAGGTTCAAAAATGTTTAAACATTTTTCTCTCGTGTAACTCATCATTGCATGGTGGGCTGTACTGCTTTGAAGCCCACAGTATTCCAAAACTCTGCAGTGCCTTCCAGTTTTTGTAGGCTGTCCTGAATATGTTAACTTTATCCTAGTAAGGAAGACAGAATCCCTTTCACCCATAGTCTTTTAACTCTGAAGAGCTTCATTACTGAAACATCTTGTTCTGAACTGTGTTCAAGGTCTGGGCTTTGTCAGCCACTTGAAGACGGTGAACACACGGAAGGCAGGAGAGTGTCGGAAATAGACTGGTTCTCTGGGGCTCGTGTGGATGTTGTTCATCTTCTCCAGCACCGGCCAGTCTGCTGCCTCTCTGCCTTCCGCAGCTCCGTTTAAGTTTTAATTATTTGCAAACCGAGCTGCTGTGTTGAGGACCTCTGAGAGAACGAAGTGTAGTGCTCCGATGTCTAGCTCTGCTCTTCACTGCACACAGATGCAGCCCTTGCTGCCCCTGTCCTTGTGACCAGGTGACATCAGTGACTGTGAGCCGCAGAGACAATGCTGAGGGGAAAAGAACAAATCACAAGCTTCGTCTGCTATCCAGGACTTCCCGTGGCATCAGAGTGATGTCTACTTCTCTTGCTTAAATGTTAGGATCATTCATTTTGCTTTTCAAAGAAAGTTAAACACAAAAACAAAACAAAACAAAAATAGACTCCATTTCGCCCCTTTCTCTTGGGTTTTCAGTTACAACTTTTCATCTACCTTGGGGTCCTCCATTCTGAACTCTAGTGAGGAAGAGTCTGTGATCAGGGTAGGTGCTTGTGAGCCTCCTCAGCCATTGCTTTGGGTCTCCAAGGAAGACAGGCCTCTGCATTCTTAGTGTAGGGCCCAGGCTGTCAGCAGTCATGGAAGCCTGGCCATTTGTTGGCACTGTGTGCCGTTTCTAGTCACTCTCTTCAATGCAGGAGAGGAGGGGCCTGGCTTCTGTCTTTGGTGTTCCATTTCTTAAAGTGTGGGCTTGGGTAAGGACATCAAGCCATTGCTGTGAGTTATGCTGTAATTGTACAGGCTTAAAAAGCATGTGAGCCAAGGTGACAGGGCCTGTTGTGGGCATGCTGTGTAGCTAGCAAGAAGCGTGATGTACAGTGATGAATGGCTCATTTGACCTCAGGATTATGGGCGGAGATAACACTGTCTTCATTTATGTGGGGCTTTGACCTGGAGACATGTCTCAGTGTTCTTCTTATCCATTATTTTGTTGATTGTCACAAACACTGTCATTAAACTTGTAAAGTGTATTCCACTACAACTGTTTGTCTTCAAGTGCTTATAACTGTGGCAAGGGGAGGGAAGGCTGCATAATTTTGTCTGTTCCTGCCATTTACATCAGGGTAAGACTGGGAAATGACTGTTATCGAAACTTGAATGTTTGATTCCATGTTTCTGAAAGGCAGGCAGGACTGTTGAGCACCTGCTTTAGGCACTGCCCGGGGAAGGCCCTGTTAGTCATCTCCTGGCTCATGTACCATGCACAGTAGGAGAGCTCATTCTTCTTGGATTAGCTTACCCTTGAGACTAGGATACGATCAGATTCCATCCAACTGCCTGCTCTAAGGTTGCAGACAGCAGCACTCTGGCTGCCTTGGCCATGTGCGGTTGAAAGTGCTATGCTAGTTGAGTTCCTGTGGTTACAGGAAATGACCAAAATTAGATTCAAGCCAAGGTTCCAGGGTTAGTGCACCCCTTCCCTTCCAGAAAGCACCAGTGAGACTGTCACTGCCAATAGTAAAAGACAGCATAGTCTGTACTACTCAGACCCTTAAGAATTTAATTTAAATGAACTCTCCACCAAAAACAAAAGAAAACCCAATCAGCTCAGCCCTCTTTGTCTGCATTGAGGCTGAGGAAATCAGAGAAACCTTTTTTGTGCCTGCAGGGTTCTGGTAGGAGCAGTCGCTGGGTCTCAACAAGGGAAGGATGGTTCTCCCTGCAGTAAGTCTAGACATTCTAAAGAGCTAGACCAGGAGATCCCATTAATATGGGTCATGAAGATGAGTGATCGGCTTGTGTCAAGGAGCAGATGGCTAAATGAGGTGCACAGGGAATGCCATGAGACTCAGGCTGGAAGAAACGGAAGAAGATAGCCCATAATGCAAAACCCCTAAATATAGTCTCCTTAATGTGAATGTTTCAAATAGTCTTTTACATTATACGGTTAATTCGGAGTGATGAGAAATGTTAGGGAATTATGGAATTAGTGAACAGCGATTAACTTGGAAGTCAAATTCTATCATCTAAATCGAAGGTTGTTCTACGTGCAGAGGGAGGACATTACTAAAACGTTGGCCAGCCTGTCGTTTTCTAATTGAAATCTGTTCTCTCATATGCCCCCGTCTCTCCGTGTATAGTTCATAATTTGGGAGAGCGTTCTTGGTTAATCTAGTTGTTTTTCATGGTTCTTCCTTTGACTTCTAGTAAGATAGCAGGGAGCACATTCCCTGTGGTATTGTGTGACACTCAGAAGACTGAGTTGTGTCTTCATTAACCTGTGAACTGTTGGTCCTTTTAGAGCTAAGGGAGCAAGTTGCTCCAGGGTTTAAAGCTTATTTGTCGAAGATGAAGCCTCTAGGGAAAGAAATGGGGTGAACAGGCCAAGACACTCCAGATCTGCCCGGTGAAACTCCACACCATGTGCAGATGGCAGAGCCTGGGGCCCAGAGAGAAGCTGCAGAGCAAGCTGGGTCCTCTCTACAGAGAAGGCTCCCGGCAGTCAGGTGGGGGACTGGCGTAAGTATATAAGCTTGACTTCCCAGTCGGGACTTGGGAGCAGTACTAAAATAAAAGACATCCATAGTGGTTTTCAGTAGTTTATGTGCAGGTTTGCTTTTGGACAGGGAAACAGTATTGATTTCATGCATTTGTCTGCAATGGATGGAACTTCTTGGAGCTGAAAGCATTTGATTTTGCCTATAGTTTTTCACACGTACCCAGATAGACTCCTAGCTACGAGGCAAGGTAGAAGCTGGTTGTTACTCTCTAGGGTGAATGTCTCAGGTATTTACATTTGTTCTGACACATAAGGGTTGAACTAAATAGTACTGGTACGATTTCAAGGTAAGTCAGAGCCAAGGTTTGTTTAATTCCCTGTGAAATGGCCTGGCCATGAGCCGGCCAAGGACATTGACTTTAGAATTTTCAGGGTTCTCTCTACTCTGTGTGTGGTGTGGTGTGCCTTACCTGCCTATGCCTGGCTTGGATGTGGCAGAGCTCATTCCAACACATGCGCTTTCTTTTCACCCTCAGGTATATCCGAATAGTTGGAACTCACAACACAGTGAACAAGATTTTCCACATTGTGGCTTTTGAATGTATGTTCACAAACAAAACCTTCACTCTGGAGAAGGGCCTAATAGGTAAGTATTACGATGGTATTTTTGCATATATACTTAGATACTTTGCCTTCAGAATTTTCTTATTCTAATAGTTCCTCTTAACCTTAAGCTCTGATTAAGGACTTTAGTTGATTTTTGAATGCCATATGGCTGAGTGACAGAGACTACTTTGTAGAAGAATTCAAAATAATAAATTCAGTAAACTTAAAGGAAAAACAAATATCAATATAATACTAGAGCTAGCAATTGAAAGCATTTGGGGACTTTTCCAGATTTGCAGAGTAGAAAATGCTTTTCATAGCCAGGCAAAGGCTTTCACACCAAAGGCTTTTCTATATTTAATGGTAGGTGAGGCTGGGAAGGAAGTCTCTAGTATTGATCTGATGTTCATAGTTTCCACAGCTACAAAGGCATGTTGGCTTTGATTTGATATGAATGGTATATGTAGCTGTGGGAATGTTTTCTTAGACATGTCAGTTCCAGATTCACTCTGCTTAGCCAAATTACCCTTGAGAAAGTTCTAGTCTATAATTTGAGTAAGTCTGGAATGCTGGACTACCACTGAGGAAGTCAAGTTACTGGGTGGGAGCTACCTGGCTGATTTTTCCCGTGAGAGAGAGAGAGAGAGAGTGTGTGTGTGTGTGTGTGTGTGTGTGTGTGTGTGTGTGTTTGTGTGTGTTTGTGTGTGTGTGTGGCTGGCTGGCTTTGGTTTTGGCTTTGTTTTAGGCATTGCTTAGCCCATTGCCCACCATCCATCCCTGGTCTTGACCTTGGTGATGTCAAGAGTGACTTTTCCTTTCCAGACAACTTCCTCTCACACTCTTGAGTTGTTCCGCCCCTCCTGCATAGACAGGCTCATGAGATCCTTGAGTTTGTGTTTTGACTGTAGCTTTCTTTGAAAAAAAAAAAAAAAAACCACTCACTGTGTGTTGGAGGCAAGGTATACTTTAGCCTCGCCTTACCAAACATAGAATTGTGTGCCTTTAAAGGAGAATTCAGTTCTCTTGTCCGTGTTGGGACACATGTCCACACTGACATAGTCTTTAAGCATGGCAGTGAGTGTAACAGGGAGGAGGAATACAAACTCGCAGTCAGTGATGTTTGAGTGGTTGGAGCCTAAAATTCCACGTCTGCTGTGTTTCCCTCCTAACGTACAGAAATGCCAAGACTGGACATTTTTCCATTGAGAAGAACAATTTCAGAGCTCAGCCAAATAATTAGTTTTCACTTTACTGTTGATGTAATTAAAACATGAATATTAGTGCTATTTTGTGACTTTCAAGTAACTTGAAAATTAACAAATTTGAAGCACAATGTAGTGGCATTGCCTTCTAATTCTGTAGGGTATGTAGATTTGTGGCTACAGGCTTCCTGGGTCCCTTGGAGACTTCAGGCCTCACTCATTGTGTGCAGTCAGGAGAAGCCTTGCTGAGGAAGCTCTGAGGAACCAAGAGCCTGCAGATTCACAACCTGTGTGACATCATTTCAGCCCCAAGGACTGCATTCTTGTACATGTTGTATCCGTGTAAATCAGTCCCCTTCATCCTGGAGGAAGAGCAAGTTTGTTGATACTGTAATTACCTAAGAAACAGGCCCGTCTGGTAGAGAGGCCCCTAAAAGAACAGACTCGGTATCCGTTGTGGTGAGGCATGCAGTCTTGCTCTGCATGTTAAGCTGGTGCTCTGCAAGGCTATAATAGTCTCAGGCATGTCACGTGATGGGAGAAGATTGCAAAGGCAAGAAGTTGTTCTGGTGTCTGGTAGGACACTTCTTCCAGCCCCTTCTATGAGCATCCAAGTGTGACTGCAAAGGGTATTGCAGTCCCATACCTGTCACTGTCCCTCGGCCACATAGGAGCAGTGGCTGGGCCACTAGGTGGCTATGCATGTGAGCTCATCAGTGGATATAAAGATGAGACCTCCTGGACTCATCTGGGCAGTTCAGAGCTGCCCAGACTAGGCAGAGAGGGAAGTAGTGGGAGTGGGAAGGACACAGGGGCTCGCATACCAAGTCTGACACTGCAGCGCTGCTTAACTTACAGAGGTGTGTAAAGCAGCAGTGGACAGATGGCCATGGTGGTTATGTCAGATGCCTTATAGCAGCACCTAGCCCTTAGCTAGCTCTCTGCTGGAACCTTCCAGAAAAGAGTAGACAATGCAGGCCATAGGCAGGCCAGATGTACCAAGAGGTGAACTGTTTTAGATTAAACCTCCTTGAGAGCCCAAGATGGTCATGGCTGAAAAGAAATAGGAAAACAACAGAAATACTGTGGGTATCTAAGAGTGTCACGGCCTCCTGTGATTTCTAGATTTGTAGATTGTCAGTTCTCAGTTTCCTCCAACAGTTGAGAGTCTTCTAATTACTCTTCTGTAGACCTTGAAAATGACTTGAAGCCATTTGTAGTTTTTAAAATCAGATTTCAGTGTTACAACATGTAATGATGCCAGGAAGTGGCACAGCAAAGGTGGGGGTGTCTCTTTCCTTTGTGTGGGTGGGTGTGGGGGGCTATTTGTTTCTGTTTTGTTTGGGTTTGTAGATCCTCAAACTCCTAATCCGCTGTGTCTGTCTCTCAAATGCTGGAACTGGAGGTGTGTGGTACCATGGCCTGTGCCTCTCCCTCCTCATGCCACTTCACATGCACAGCTTAGCAGAAAAGCGTGCTGCAGCTTGATCAGGGTCCTCTGTCCCTGGGAGTGGTATACCAGCACTTGGCTGCTGCCGCCGCCGCCGCCACCGCCACCGCCACAGCCCATCTCACTTGATGGCTGCTTGTGGATCGTGCTGTGATGCGTCCTCTCCCAGCAGAGCGGGCCTGTGGTGATTGTGTTCTCCGTGTTAAGAAGAATTGCAAGAGACCCTACCGTGGCACTGGTGAGGCACGGAAGGACTAATTAGAGCAGAAGCAACTACTGTCTCACACGTTCCCGACCTCCCAAACGTGGCGTTTGTTCGGCACTCTTCTCTGTGTTCTTTGTATATGTTTGCCGAGGACTGAGTTTTCACAGCCACTCAGAGAGTCTGCCTTCATGTTCCCTTCTTTGAGCATCACACTAGTCACTCTCTTGAAGACTCTAGTCCCTACCAGCGTCTTTGAGAACAACTCACAGCCAGCTTAGTTTTAGCTATCTATAACTTCCTCCCCACCAGATTACTGTTGTTTTTATGTGTATACATATTTTGTCTGCATGTATGTCTGTGCACCACATGTGTTCCTGGTGCCCAAAGAGGCCAGTAGAGGGGTTCGATCCCCTGCAACTGGAGTTAGAGATAGTTGTGAGCATCAGTGGGGTTGCTGAGTCCTCTGGAAGAGCAGCCGGTCTTCTTGAATACTGAGCCATCTCCAGCCCCACCACTAGATTACTTTGAAGTCAGTCATAAGAATCCTGTTACTCAGTATTATAATGCCATTATAATTCCTCATATTTGAATAGTAATTTCTTAAGATAGTAAGGGGTAGCCAGTACTGAAATGTCTCCTAATAGTTTCAAAGTCTGCAGCGAGAAAATTGGTATTTTGTAAGTTATTCAAATCAGAATGTAAGGGGGAGGAAACAGGGCTAGGAGTTTGACTCCATAGCACAGTGTTTGCTTAGCATGCATACAGCCCTGGGGTCCATTCCCAGCACCCCTTCCAAAATACTTGATAAGGCTCCTTGCCCTCCCCTGCTCAAGACCCACTCCTTCTGTAGTAAGAGTTTATTAGTTGAAGAAAACAGATTTTTGTTTACAGTGTAACTGATGGCTTGGATTTTGGTTACTGAGCCCCAAGGCATGCTCACCCATTGCATTTCCTGTGACAAAGAAGTTAGAAGCCAAGTCAGATTTTCCTATTAATTTTAGTTACCTCTGCTCCATAGTTAATGTGTGTGCTACAGCATCGTTAAACGCGTAGATGATTCTCTCTCCTTTGGATATTTCCATCTATTGATGACTGTTTCTCAAATCTGCTGCTTCATAATTTGGGACTACAGAATGATGTTCCAAGACTGTCCTTTTTTGATAGCTAGAAAGAGAACATTTCTCTAAGGTTTCATTTGATAATCCTAAGATGTAACTTCTCCAGGAAAAGTAGGATGAATGTTACAGTGTTTTTCCTTTCTGAACCAGTTTTCCCATTGAAGAAGTAGCTCCCTAGCATCCTCCAAGTGTGACCAAAGAAGTAGATTTGTGTACTGTTTCTGTTGTTGTTTCTGTGTGATATGTGCATGATTGTGTACGTGTGCGTGCGTGTGTGTGTGTGTGTGTGTGTGTGTGTGTATGTGTGCGCGCGTGTGTGTGCGTGCTTGTGGTATGTAGGTTATCTCACTGCATCGTAGTTTTTGAGGGAGGTCTCTCATTGGAGCTTGCCACTATCTTTATTTCTATTTCTGGGCCTTTCTGTTTGCAGAAGTAGGAAATGAATGTTCATAGCCTTATTTATATATCATCTATGTAACAGATAAAATGTGTCATTAGCATACCCTGAAACTTCAGTGCAAATTCAGTTTGGCCTTTCTGTCTTCCATCTCCTTTTCTTTTTTTTTTTTTTTTTTTTTTTTTTTGGTTTTTCGAGACAGGGTTTCTCTGTGTAGCTTTGCGCCTTTCCTGGAACTCACTTGGTAGCCCAGGCTGGCCTCGAACTCACAGAGATCCGCCTGGCTCTGCCTCCCGAGTGCTGGGATTAAAGGCGTGCGCCACCACCGCCCGGCTCCATCTCCTTTTCAACCTTAGTTACCAGTGACACAGCACAATAGTTCATTTTCTCTGTCCCTGTTGATACAAATAGTCTTAGAATGACAGGACCAATGCTGTCACGGGCATGTCAGTACTGAAAATAGTGTAAGTATCTTTACAATCAGTTTTTGTGTCCTAGAATAGATCTCACTCAAAATGTATAAGAAATTATATCTTAGAGGTAACTGAAACTGCTCAGTGTGGCTCACCCTCTCAGTGTACAGTTAGGTCCATCTGTTACTATAGACGCTGCTGTCAATATGTACGCCACTGTCAATAAGGGCAGCTGCTGTAAGGTCGTGATTGCTGTGGCTGTGTCATGATTGGAAGTTGACAGTTTGCAGCCCTTCTCCCTGTCTTCTGGCCCTTAGATCCTCTCTTCTCCCTCTTCTGTAGTGTTCCTGGACCCAAAGGGGAGTGGTCTAAATACCATGTTTAGGACTGAGCCCTCAGTCCTCCTTCATTCTCAGTATCTTATGGAGCCGTGGGTTTCTGCATCCACTTCCTCTCACTACAAGGGGCTGAGCATCACCTTTGTCTCCAGAGATAGCACAAACACAGATATTTAGAAGACAGTTTGATGCTACACAGTTTAGCCAAATCGCAGTTTTAGGTCCCTCCTTAACATAAGATTACCTTAGTCTTGGGTTTTTGACTGGGTTTACAGTTCTGTGGATGGATTCCCTCTCATTGAGTGGGCCTCAGATCTAATCAGTGAGAGTGAATGGCTATTGCCCATAACAGTCTTGTTACTGTTGTACCAGTGGGTACATATTTCCATGCCAAGCTGGCATTATAGATTCACAGAGTTCACATCTGGGGAAGACTGTTGATGCCTTTATTCTCCCAGCCGCCTACATAACAGCCTTGGGCACTGTGAAAGCTACCCAGCAGGGAGGCTGCTTCCAGCTCTCTGAAAATTCCTAGAAGAAACAGGTCACTAAACAAAACCCCCCAATGCCAAGAGTGACATACCCTGGAGGGAGGGCCCAGAAGCCCCCAAAACAATGCAGACTCTTGTCATTCTTCTTTGTCGTCCATCAGAACTAGAAATAAGACTGTATTGCTGAAGATACCTTCACATATTTGTATCAGTGGCAACAAAACAGTCCAGTTGGTTTGTACCCAATTAATATGTTTTACTTTTGGCTCTAGGAGTTTGGATTTAAAACAGGTACCTCAAAAATGGAGTTATATTGGGAGATTTAAAATTGGTCTCTGCAATCTGAAAAGTTACCCCCCACCCCCCGTATTACACTAGTAATGAGGAATTCTTCTGTGAAGGTAGTGAAAAGTTTGAACTTTTTAGTATGAAGTTATGGTTCACGTAAAGAAGGAAGTCTTGCCGGGCGGTGGTGGCGCACGCCTTTAATCCCAGCACTCGGGAGGCAGAGCCAGGCGGATCTCTGTGAGTTTGAGGCCAGCCTGGGCTACCAAGTGAGTTCTAGGAAAGGCACAAAGCTACACAGAGAAACCCTGTCTCAAAAAACCAAAAAAAAAAAAAAAAAAGAAGGAAGTCTTAGGGCTAAGCAGACAGTCATAACAAAAACATGGTTAACATGAGACCATAATATCAGCACTGTTTTTTTTTTTTTATAGTTTTGGAAACCATACCAATAAAAATTGCAAATAGCTTGTGTAATTTTTTAAAAATACCTAAACATAAAAGGATTTAAGGACTCCAATGCAAAAGAGACAAGGTTAGTAGAAATGCTGTCAAAGGAGTTTTTAAGATTCATTTATTTATTATGTCTGTGTGTGTGAGGGTGTGCATGTGTGGGTGTTACAGAGGCCAGAAGAGGTCTTAGAGCCATGTTAGTGGGAGTTACATGAATGTAAAGATGCCTGCCTGGTCATGCAAGTGCAGAGATCGGCAGTAGTCTCCACAGGTGTGCTCTTGTCTGCTGAGTCATCTGCAGCCCTCCCAGAGGTCTTCCTTCAGTTGGTGGAGCACTTGGCTGTAGATGTCGTGGAGAGCAAGGGTCACATAATGCTTTTAAAGTCCCTGTGGAAGGGCTCTCAGAAGGTGACCTTTAGGTAAGAAATAAAGTTCGTGATCTCTTCAAGTTTTGTAGCACAGTAGGTGTGGCCCTTTGAATGAGAATGGACCCATAGGCTCATATGTTTGGATGCTTGGCCCCCAATTATTGGGACTGTTCGGAAAGGATTAGGATGCGTGGCCTTGTTGGAGGAGGTGTGCCAATGGAGGTGGGCTTTGAAGATCCCAACCCCACACCGTTCCCAGGTGGCCTCTCTCTGCCTCCTGCTTGTGGCTGAGACTGTGAGCTCTCAGGCACTACTGCTTCAACACCATGCCTGCCTGCCGCCATGCCCTGTCTTCATGATCATATCCTCTAACCCTTCAGACTATGAGCCCCAAGAGACTCTCCGGGGTCTTATCACAGCAATAAAAAGTAGATAAGCGGCCAGGGAGTAAGTTCTTTTCGTTGAGACTGAAAGGGAAGGTGGAGTACTGGATGTGATATTTTTTCTAACTGGGGAAATCACTTGGTTTTAACTCTCAGTAATTAAGCTATTCATCTCTTGGGAGCTCACTATAGAAAGACCATATTTTTACATTTTAGTTTGTATTTTTGTACATTTTATCTTTATTTTTATTTTTTGTTTGAGACACTGTCTCAAGTGTCTGAGGCTGGCTTGGACCTCACTTTGTGGCTAACAATGACCTTGAACTTTTGATCCGCCTGCCTCCACCTCTCAAGGGCTTGAATTACCTGTGTGCACTGCCATGCTTGCTTAGTTATCAATTTTTAAAGTCATTTCTAGTGGTGTGTAATGTCTCCCTTTAGCAGCAATAGATTATGTGGTACTTCGCCCACTTTTGTAGGATGCCTAGTAATTATTTTATTAGGAGATAATTGGGTTCTCCAAAAGAGAGAGATCTTAGATTTAGTGGAGTTAATGGGAGTGTCTTTAGCTGAGAGTCAAAAGCTTTAGTCAGATTTGATAATCACTTGTCAAGCTAAAGGTCTGAAGATCATAGGTGCTATGAAAACTCTGTATAATAGACCAGAATTTACAACTGTCCTTTAGTATTTATTTGTCCATTAAAATAAGTAGCACAATCATTGCATGACTTAGCAGGAATGCCCCATGTAGAAATAATTTCATCTGTGAAGAGTTTTCCCTACACTCAGGTATTTCTGATAAGAGAAAACTTCAAACCCCGTGGGAAAGCACGCACACCTGGGTTCACTTACTCCTGCCCTGGCAGGACTGGCGTGGGGGACAAACCCCAGACTCCTTGTTCTCCCAGTCTGCATTGCTGCTTTGCTGGTGTACTGCTGTGAGCAGAAAGTAGATCTTAACTCTTCGATCTTTGCATCTGATTTGGACCCAAGTTTTAATAACTTTTAACTACAGTGAACTTAACCGTTTACACGTCCTCTCTACGTTTTCTCTCTCACAGGTCTTAGAACATATGCCACCTTCTCATTTTGGCTTCACCTTTTCCGTTTTTGGAAAACCTTTGACTTTAGGACAAAAGTCTTGTGTCAGTTGATAAAATCTTTTCTTAAAAGCATTGCCTTTCTCTTTAACCTCCTTTGTAAAATTTAAAAAAAGTCATTTTTGTATCTTATTTGCTACTTTGTAGTTTCTTTGTTTTTATAAAATTTGTAAACATTTTTTTCTTAATAAAATTACTCTTTATGTTATAAATGAAAACCCAGGAAGCTGCATCTGAAACGTAGCCAGAAAATGTTGAGAGTCCTAGGGAATTTTTTTGCTTTTACCAGCAAATTTGGTAAAGATTAACAGGCATTCAGAAATATGCCTAGTTAAAGAGCATTGATTTCTCTTTGGAGCCCACAAGGCAAGAGACAGATGGAAGGGTAGAAGTCCGACATCTCTGCCTCTGTCAGTGTCTGTCTCCTGTTCTTGGGGTCAGATTCCCACCTGACTGTGTGTAACCATGTTAATCACTCAAGAAGTACCCATCCATCTAACCCATTTCACACCCTCTTCAAAGCTGCAGGCTCTGATAGGTATTGTGTATGCTAAGTCTTTAGTCACTATGGATTCTAGGAACAAAAAGGCCACCCCCAAACAAATAATCCTCCATTGGAAGGCAGCAGCAGTCATCTCCTGGCAACAGCTTGTCCCCTCAAACAATAAAGGACTTAAGTCCTCAGGAGGCAGAGGTAGGTGGATCTGTGAGTTATAGGCCAGCCAGAGCTACATAGGGAGACCTTGCCCCCCATCCCAAAAGAATACTACATCTGTGATACAGCTGGATGGCTCAGCAAGTGAAGCCTGGTGGTCCCAACCCCATCTCCGGGGACCACCTGACAGACTGACTGCCACAAGTTGTCCTCTGACCTTGACAATTGCTCTGTGGTTTATGTGCACACTCTCACACATAAATAAATAAGATCTCCAAAAGTTCTTGTTATAATTGTAAGTCTTAAGTAAAACCCTCTAAATTCTGGTTTCCAGCAAGAATATCTGGTAATAAACACAGGTTAACAGGCTAGCAGACAAAAACCATCATGTAAACTCAAGAGCTGTCACAAGTGCAAGATAGACAAACACAATGCTCATCCTGCAGCTGTGTTAAATCAGGACCAGAGTGCACTCTTTCTCAAAACAAGGGGGCAGTTTCATCTCTCTGCCTTTGACGTGTAAGAGACCCGGTGAAAGGTGAAAAGGCCAAAGAGTGAAGCCTGTTGTACAGACTTAGCCTAGTATTTTTCCATTTAAAGAGCTAATTGGGCTGGGCTGTGGTGGCGCAAGCCTTTAATCCCCTCACTCAGGAGGCAGAGGCAGATGGATCTCTGTGAGTTCGAGGCCAGCCTGGTCTACAGAGCGAGATCCAGGAAAGGCTCCAAAGCTACACAGAGAAACCCTGTCTCCAAAAACAAAACAAACAAACAAAGAGCTAATTGGTAGAGCAAGCTATGCCCTTCCAAATGGACATTTTTAGTAAAAGTCAGAAAACCTGCTTTGTAGATCAGTAAGGTTTTGGAAACTTGTTAGCAAATCCTGGAAACTCCTGAGCTGACTTTGGCATACCATACCATGTGCGGTTTTCAGGCAGGTTCTGCCCAAGTGTCTAGAGAGTGTTGGGAGCGCTTTTTCTCTAGGCTCTATCTTAAAACAGTCCCTAAGAGCCTTTTCCTTTGATCCAGAATTGGTTTTGCTTGGAGATTTCTGGAGAAGGGAGTAGCAGGAGAGGATCCTAGAAAGTAGGAGGCAAGTTCGGCAACGGTAGCTGAGTAGAGGTGAGAAAAATCATATTCTTGAAAATTCATCAGTTTTGATACAGCTTCTAAAACTTTATTAACTTCCTGTTTGTATACATCTCGTTTTTTATTGTGATAATTTCTAAAATTCTCTTTCATATTTTTATAAACTAGCATCATTTCTCACGTTTTTAAATTCCTTAGTACGCCCATTTATAATCTTTGGTTCTATTGCCTAGGACTTTTAGTTAAATGTACATTATTATCATAGTTCACCATTTAAACAAAAACAAAAACAAAACAACCCTGTAGGTTAGATTTCCAGAGTTGTGGAACATAAGACTAGCTTGACTAGAAAACACTTTCTCCTTCCTTGGGTTTCAATTTCCCCTTATTTTTTTTCTTTCTCAAAAGTTGCAACCTTGTATCATAGCTTGTAGGGTGTGTGTTTTGGATCTAATATATGCTGCAGTGATGAGAACAGCCTCACCCCGAGGCTCGCCCCTCTCACTGTGTCTCATGTTTATCCTGAATAGTCACAGGAATGTGGGGGCTGACACACTGGTGGACACCCTATGTGTATAGGATAGCCTGTACATAAGCTAGCCTGTGACAACATACCACACTTTGGAGTTGAAAGCAATGGGGTAGATTGTCACAGGCTTTCGGTGAAGTCATTGCATGCCCTGAGAAGTTTCCTCTGACTCCTCTGCCCTTCTGGAATCTTCATGTTCAGGCAGCCATAGAACTTCTAAGCTAAAAGAAGCAAGGTTGATAAGAGTCACAGAACTAGACATGGGAGAAGACAGCAGAAAAGGGCTGAATGCTAGTGATGAATGCTTTGACCACATGCTCTGAAAACAGTACGAGGGTAGCTAACAGCCAGCTCAGAATCAACCAGCAGACTGTGGCCTGAACAAAAGGGGCCTGAGCACCAGGAAGAACTCACAGTCCCACCGAGGAGCCAGCGCACACAGGTGGGCACAAAGGGTACAGCGACATTGCAGGTGAGAGTGAGCCATCCTTGGGCCCATATTTGACTGCAGAACGCAACACAACACAGCTCGGGGCTCAGATAGAGTAAGACAGTTTATTCTGAGCCAGATAGGAGGGACTGTACCCTAGAAAAGTGTGCCAACCTAAACTTGGTCACAAGAACTTCTTACAGCCATGGAACAAAAGTCATCAAGTGTTTGCCAGATACATTGAGAACAGTGGAGGTGGGTCTCAGCAAAGCAGGTGGAACTGCTGTAGATTTCAGAGGCTGTCTGACATGTTCTTAGCTTTGGTGTCAGTGAGATCTAGTGGTCTGCTAATACATTCCACAGGTTTCACCTGAGACTTGACAGGGTATTAGGTTAGACACAGGGACAGGCAATGCATGACTATAAAAGGAACAGAGGTTGCCCAAGATAATTTTTGCTCTGGATCTACATTTCAGCTCTCCATAGTCAGGAAGTTCTGGTCAGCCAGTCAGCCTTGTAAAATCTTGAATATAGGTGTAGTTTTTTTTGCTGGGAGCTTCATTTCATAGTACTTAATGTTTATGCTAGAGCTAAGATGAAGAAACATGCTGTTCATTTATTTTTACAGCTCCATAGTACTCTGTATAGATGAACCGAGTTTGTTTAGTGAGTTCTCTGTTGATGAACCCTTTGTACTATTTTTCAGTCTTGCTACTACAAATGGTTTTGATTGCCTTGTACA
Source organism: Peromyscus eremicus (assembly GCF_949786415.1). Lineage (NCBI taxonomy): Eukaryota > Metazoa > Chordata > Mammalia > Rodentia > Cricetidae > Peromyscus > Peromyscus eremicus. Next base: position 6,801,480 of record NC_081432.1, on the reverse strand, counting down.
TTCATCTTTTCCCATTTTTGCTCATATACTTTTGAGACAGATTCCTACAAGAGGGCTTTCACAATCCGAGAGGGAATACACATGGAGTTAGAGAAGATGCTGTGTGCAGACTTTGACTGGCGTTGTATGGTGGACTGCTCTCTCACAGCTGTGCCAGTGGAGCACGTCCTCATGCTTTTGGGTTTCCCTAGTTTAGGCAAGAGATAGATCTCATTGCAGTTTAACTGTTGTTCTCATAGGAGAGAAATTGAACTGCTTTTTATATGTTAAAGGGCCATTTGCATTTCTTTTTGATTTCTTAAACAGCTTTCTCTTGTGAGTCTTCTAGATGAATAGACTTAGCTTTTAGAAGACCTGGGGGAGCATTAAACAGAGCTGGTGTTGGAGCAGTGTTGAGCCTTCCAAGAGTCTAGGCTCCCTTCTCGAGGTCTTCTGGAGCTTTGGAAGATCTGTGCTGTCCTAAGTCCCTGTCCTTCCTCGTCCTTGGCTGTCCTGCTCTTCATACTCCCTGAGAGATACCAACTAGAGCATGGAGCCAGGTTCTAAGTCCAGGCTTCTTTAAACTGTTTAAATCACGGAACAGAGATCTCTCATTGGCTTTAGACATGTGTTCGCCTCTGTCTGCTGGCACAGGGCCAGGCAGTCCAGTGGCTTTCTGTTGTGGTTCTTAGGTAACAGGTGCCCCAGCACAGGTCTGCTGCTGAAGCTGTGGGACACACATGCCTCCCTGCTGCCACCCCTGGCCTGTGATCTGTAAACAGGGCACTGACATTGTGTTCATCTGCTGCTCTTAGAATTACTGCTGAGAGAACCAATCCTCTTCCCACCTGGATATATGTTAAGGGCCGTTTGCATTTCTTTTTTAAGTTTTAAATAGCTTTCGCTTATGAGTCTGTCCAGTTTCTTCTTGGCAGAACCAGAAGCCAAGCTGGTAAAGGGAGTTTGAGAGCTGCGGTTGGCAAGGTTCAGACAAGGGCTAGGCAAGGAGCTGAGATGAGTGGTACAGAGGCCAGACAGCAGTCTCCTCCGAAAGCAGCCTGCCATCTGACTCAAGGTGCATGGGAGGCACCTTGACAAGGGTAGACATTTGCGGGTTGGGGAACAACAGACAGACTGTGGAAAGGGTAGGTGTTTAGTTGAGATCTGAAGGGCCCTCAACACATTTTTTTCCCCTGGTAAGATAATGGCTTTGTGAAGAATGGTGTTTTGAAGTTAGATCTTGAACTGAATACATTTTGTTGAGCGTAACATGCTAATTTATCTAGCAACAAAAGTAGGTAACATGTATTTCCCTCCAAGGAGTTGAATGCAGGGAGTAGGTGGACTGTGCTTGTGACTCATTTAAAGGTACTCAGATTGTAACAGTATGTTTGAAGTGCTGTAAATTTCCAGGAAAAGCAAACAGTTGGAAATCAGGTCACAAATGGTCTTTGCATCCATTAAACTAGGGATGTATCATAACTCGTGTGCTTCATAACTTTGTTTAGAAAAATGTGTCCTCTGCCACAGAAACACAGATTTGGCCTTGGGGAAGTTCATTAGCATATGAAAATGAGAGTGTGACTAGGAGCTGCCATCAGGTTTCCCAGGGTGCCCTGGGGGCTTTAATGAAGGTAGCTTCCTAGGATGGTGCCAATAAGTTTCCACTGTGGTGTGCCAGGGGGCTGTTCCTTCCCAGACCAATTCCTCAAACTAGATAGGAAGGCTATTTCTGTCAGGGAAACTTAACTGTTGAGCTATGTAAACCACTTGGCATTAAGTAGACACTTATTACGAGTCTGCCACGCGTATTTTAGACACTCTGGAGAGGAGACACGGGTGTAGTTTCTGCCTGGGAGGTTCATGTGTGCTGCTAGAGGAGAATGACTTAGAAGAGGGCAGACGACAGCACAGTGAAGGAGGTTGTGGAGTGAGAGGTGTCGGCAGGTGCAGTCGGAACACTGAACTGAACAGGAGCTCTAGCCTGGACTGAGGGGGTGGGGCTAGAAGAGCCTCTGGTGCAGGACATGGACCAGGCTAGACCTTATGGAGTAGAGCAGAAGTAAAAAGCCCAGGAGAATCGCCAGTGCTCAGCATGTGACTTGCTTCTGAGGCAGAACTGTTCCCAGTGGATCACCTTGTGCCTTAGTAACTTGTTTCCATGTGGAAGTGGTTATATGCCACAGAATGAAAAAAAAAAAAGTGATAAATCAAAGCATTTGCCATATCTACTGGTGAGACGTGATGTAGGTGGGGTACAGCAAAGTAGGAGAAACTGCCATAGATTGTAGGTGCTGTCTGGTGGCATTCTTGGCCCTGGGGAGGCTGAAAGCTCATGGTCTGCTAAGTTAACACATTCCAAAGGTCTTATGTGAAATGAAAAGGTTGTTAGGTCAGACACTGAAATAAGAGAAGAAAATGAATGAGGAGGACTGTCACCGTGTGTTTGAAGTTAGTTCTGCATACTAAAGGATGCATGCTGCTGATACAGGAGTAGACTTGTAGGAAGGAAAAGCTGTCATATGGGCAAGAGTGGGGAGAGAAGAAAGGAACATACTTACAAAGAAAGATGAACCTGGAAAGGAACCACATGTGCAGACAGTTGACTTTTGACCTCTGTGCCAAGTATATGTAGTAGGGAAAGGAGCGCTCTTATTTGATTGACGGCTACAGGCTCCCTCTACCAGCTCTGTCTACCTTTGTTTTCATGATAGGAGAGGACTCGGGTGCCACATTGCTCTCTTCCCTTTGTTTCTGTGTCTTCATTTTTAGCGTGGGTGTTTGGGTGATGAAGGGAAACAACATGGGTAAGGAAGGTTTGATAACAGCACCATGGTCAGCAGCACTCTTTGGATGCCCTCTCTTTCTACATTTGAAGCAAGTGTTGGTTTATTGACCACCATGCTAAGAATATGGAATGTGAAAAGAAGAGTCTCTTCAGCAAACAGGGTTGGGAAAACTGAATATCCACGTGCATAAGAGTGAAAGTGAACCCTATCACGTCCACACTCAGAACTCAAGTTTAAATGAATTAAGGACTTAACCATAAGACCAGAGACTGTAAAACCACTAGAGAAAATACCTGGGGTCGCAGAGCATAAGAAGACAAACTATGCGTTGGTTTAGTTGTTTTTTCCTTAACCCTGAAAGAGAATACAAGAAAAGCAAAAAGGGACAAATGAAACCACATGGAACCAAAAAGCTTCTACCCATCGAAATAAACAATTAACAATGTATAGAGATGATCTTCAGATAGGAAAAAAGTATTTAAAAGCCATATACCTGATAGAGATTGTACCCCAAATGTATGAGGAGGAGCTCAAGCAACTCAATAGCAAGGAAAAAGAAAAAGCAGTTTAAAAAGTCTGTGCCAGGAAACCACATGGACAGTTCACAGAAGACATACAAATGGCCAACAGGGGGAAAAAAAAGTGCTTCGATCTTTAATCATTAGGGAAGTGCAAATTTCCAGTGAGCTATGTCTTACCTGTCAGGATAGCTGCTATCAAAGATAAAAAGAAAAAGTGTTCGTAAGGGTGTTGTGGTGATATTTTGTTTGTACTCTAACAAATAAAATTTGCCTGAAGATCAGAGGACAGAGTCAGCCACTAGCTTAAACATAGAGGCCAGGCAGTGGTGGCACACACCTTTAATCTCAGCACTTGGAAGGTTGAGACAGGAAGTGGTACGGCTGGGCAGAGAAAGGAATGTAGAGCAGGAGGAGACAGGAGTTCAACCCTTTCAGCTGAGGACTCGGGGCATTCAGTCTGAGGACTCGTGGAGACAGGATCTTTCCCTTTCGGCTGAACAGCTGGTGAGGTGAGAAGTGGCTGTGGCTTGTTTCCTCTGATCATTTAGCATTTACCCCAATATCTGGCTCTGGGTTTTTAATATAAGACCAATTAGGTTTCGTGCAACAGGGTGTAGAGAAGAGGGGCCCTCTCCCTGTTTTCTGTAGGAATGTGACTAAATACTAGTATAAACTATGGGAGTTTATCAAGACTAAGTTACCACCTCATATACTCTCACTTCTGAGGTTTTGCTCAAAAGTTTTTAAGGCAGTTTAGGAGATGCCCGTGTAGGCAGATTTTTCTGTCCTGCCTGCCAGCTCCCAAATAACCACATAGAGACTTACTGTTAATTGTGAAAGCTCACCAGTAGCTTATGCTTGTTTTTAGCTAGCTCTCATAACTTAACCCACTTCTGTTAATCTATGTGCTGCCCGAGGTTCATACCTCATCTATATACTGCCTATCCTGCGTGCTCCATGTATTATGACGTCTCCTCCCTTCTTCCCAGCATCCTCTGTGCCTGGAAATCCTGCCTAGCTATTGGCCATTCAGCTTTTTATTAAAGCAGTCAGAGTGACACATCTTCACAGTGTATAAAAAGATTGTTCCACACCATGCCTGCAGTTCCCGTGAAGATGGAATACAGGCCTGTGATAGGTTACAGTACGGTTTTAAGAGAAGGGAATCCTGTCATGTGACAGTGTGTGGAACTGGAGATCATGTTCAGCGGAGCAAAGCAAACAGAAAAAAGGCAAATACTGTGTCACTCACCTGGGGGATACAACAAGCTGAGCTCACAAACTCAGGAGTAGAAGGGTGGCTACACAGGCTGGGGTGGGAGAGTGAGGAGGTGATTGCTGACGGGTGTAAATGCCCGGCAGAAAGAGCGTGCTGAATATAGTTAGTTAATTATTATAAACTTCAGATTGCAAAGAGGAAATTTCAAACTTGTTCATTACAAAAAGTTAAATATTTGAAGTAAAGGAAATAATAACTGATTTAATTCAATTATTTCATATTATATTAATCAACTATGGCACTACTTGCTGCTACTTAAATTCATATAATTATAAATTGCTAATTACAACTTAAAAAGTACAAGCAATATAGGAGTGCATGCAGTAAAATAAAATATTCCTGTTTAAATTTGATTCATTCTGGTTAGCACTAGAATTAAATATCTTTTTGTGCTTCTTGCCCCCTTAAAGGTTTTAATTTTTAATAATTACATATAAATGTTTGTGTGTGGATGTGGGTTTGTACACGTGAATGTGCATTGCCCATGGATATTAGAAGAGGGCATCAGATCCCCTGGAATTGGAGTTACAGGTAGTAGTGAGCTGCCAGATGTGAGTACTGTAAATCAAACCCACATCCTCTACAAGAAGAGCAAGTACCCTTAACCACTGAGCCATCTCTCTAGCCCCCACTTCTCTTTTTAAAGAATCTCCTCTTGACATGTTCTTTGCCTACTGTTCCTTTTGACTACTTAACTGTTTTAGTAATTTGTATATTAGGGACATCCATTCTGTGCCTTTTAAAATGTATTGCAAATATCTTTTAGACTGAGTTAGCTCTTAACTTTATGCTGTCTTTGTTGTATAGAATTTTTGTATTTTGTATTGATGTATCTCTCAGTCATTTGTTTTCTTGCTTCTAGATTTTGTGATTCACTTAAGACCACATAGCCCTTCTCCACCCAGCCCATAATATAAAATACAGCCATGCCACAGAAGTGGTTGGAGGTCATTTGTAGTGTTGCCATTCTTGTGGGGTACTTGTGCTTAGCATTTTTAATTTTTCATTTGTGTTTGGGGTAGGGATTTAACCTTTAATTCTAAAATATGTGACTAGTTATCTTGAAATTCTTTATAAATTATTTAATCTTTTTTTTCATTAGTTTCAAATAGCATATCATGGCTTTACATATCCATCATAGCTTTTCTATTTTGTGAGCTATTTTTTGTCATATTGAACATCTACACTCATGGTGACTCAACTCTCTAAAAATTTTAGACTGTTCTTCAAATTTTCTTTTTCAATGATCTTGAAAATCAGCTTGTCAAGTTTGCCTCTAAAATCTTGTTGACAGAAATGTTTTCAATGAAACAGTGCGGATTCTGAGAAAGGAGCAGTGCTGAAATGTGTGTTCAAATTTTCTTGAAGACAATGTGGCAGTGTCCATGAAGAGTCTTTTAAATACACCTTTGTCTTAGACTTTCCATTGCTGTGATACAATACCATGACCAAAAGCCACTTGGGAAAGAAAGGGTTTATTTGATCTTACAACTCTCAGGTCACCCTCTAACGCTGAGGGAAGTCAGGGCAGGAACTCAAGACAGGAACCTGGAGGCAGGAACTGATGCAGAGGCCCTAGAGGGGTGCTGCTGCTTACTGGTATGCTCCTTGTGGCTTGCTCAGCTTCCTTCCTTCCTTCCTTCCTTCCTTCCTCCCTCCCTCCCTTCCTCCCTCCCTCCCTCCCTCCCTCCCTCCCTTCCTCCCTTCCTCCCTCACCCCTCTCTCTCTTTCTTGTTCTCTCTCTCTCTCTCTCTCTCTCTCTCTCTCTCTCTATCTATCTATCTATCTCTATCTCTATCTCTCTCCCTCTCTCTCTCCCTCTCTCCCTCTCTCCCTTCCTCCTTCCTCATTTTGTTTTGTTTTTCAAGACAGGATTTCTCTGTGTAGCTTTAGAGCCTGTCCTGGAACTCACTCTGTAGACCAGGCTGGCCTTGGACACATAGAGATCCGCCTGCCTCTACCTCCGAAGTGCTGGAATTAGAGGTGTGTGCCACCACTGCCCTCTTATTCTAACCAGGATCACCTGGCTAGAGGTGTGCACCACCACTGCCCTCTTATTCCAACCAGGATCACCTGGCCAGAGATGGCACTGCCCACAGTGAACTGAATCCTCCCACATCAATCATTAGTCAAGAAAATGCCCTACAGGCCAATCCTATGGAGGTATATTCTCAATTAAGATTCCTTCTTCTAAGAAGACATGACCTTGTATCAAAGTTAACATAAAAACTAGCCAGCAAAATTGACCCCTTATCAACTTGACACACAGACATATCACTTATTAAGCTATAATCCTTCCTTTCTTGTTGCCCCCAAGATATTATATTAATATTACAATATAAAATATTCCAACTTTTAAAAGCCCCCCAGTCTTTAAAAATTCAAACATGGTAAAAGTTGTCTTTCTAAAATACCCAGTGTCTCTCTAAAATATCAAAATCTCTATAAAATCCTAAAGTCTCTTAACCGTGAGCTCCTTTAAAATCAAAACACAAGTTAAATATAGAGGGAAGAACCAGGACACCGTTATATATCAATGCAAACCAAGGTTCAATAGCATAACAAGTTCAGTATTTGACATCTGGGAGCCACTCATGATCCTCTAGGCTCCAAAAGATCTTGGGACAGCTCCATTTCTCCAGTTCTGACACTCATGGAACACACAGCTGGACTCCTAGGCTCAGGCTGGCTATACCCACAGCTGCTACTGTCCTTGATAGTTGTCTCATGGTACTGATACCTCCAAAATGTTGGGGTTTTCTGCTGCACTTCAGCAGTACCTTTATTAATAGCCTCTCCAAATGTTGGGGTTTTCTGCTGCACTTCAGCAGTACCTTTATTAATAGCCTCTCCTGGCTCTCTTCAGGGACTGTGACCCTACTACATGATGCCAAGCCTCAACTGCTTTCCATGAATCCCTTCAATCCTGGGATGTCTACTAAGCTGAGGCCATACCTTCACCAAAGGCCTCTTGCTACCCTCTCCTAGTCCCAAACCTCAGCTACTCACTTTGACCCCTTCGTGCCTTCAAAACTAGGACCATCGGGGTGACTCTTACATATTACCAAGTTTGGCTGCAAAATGAGATGTGGCTTCAGCCCTCTCTCGATCACAGCTTCTGTGTGCTGACCCTGAGGAGAAATATTCCCAGATATTATACAGTTCTTAATAATGCTAGTCTCTTGCCAATCACTGCTAATTTCTCAGCTCTATCCGGTTTTTGGTTTTTCAAGGCAGGGTTTCTCTCTGTAAAAGCCCTGGCTGTGCTGGCACTCACTTTGAAGACCAGGTTGGCCTCAAACTCACAGAGATCCACCTGCCTCTGCCTCCCAAGGACTGGGATTAAAGGCGTGTGTACCACAACACGGTTCTGGTTTCTTAATCACTGCCAATTCTTCAACTCCAACTGACCAGAACAGTGGATTCTTTTTTGTTGTTTTGTTCTGTTTTGTTTTTCGAGACAGGGTTTCTCTGTGTAGTTTTGGTGCCTGGATCTCACTCTGTAGATCAGGCTGGCCTCAAACTCACAGAAATCCATCTGACTCTGCGTCCTGAGTGCTGGGATCAAAGGCATGCACCACCACTGCCCGGCTAGAACCGTGGATTCTTAATTCAAAGTACCCAAGAGTCCTGTTCAAGTCTTTAAGGCTGTCAGACTTCCCTCTGAAACCGGACAATCCAGGCCTCCATCATCTGCACTGCTCTCAGCAGAATCTTCCAGGTCCCACAACAGCTCAGTAAGCTCTGAGCACTCAATGGCTTTTCCAGCCCCAAGTTCTTAACAACTCCGTAATCCTCCCCCAAAACAACACGGTCAGGTCAGTTACAGTAGTACCCTATTCATTTGTTAAGACAGCCATAGAAATACCCTAGAGCAGGAGGGTGGTCTGCAGGACAGAACTACAGTTTCTCACGGTTCTGAAGGTCGGAAGCTCAGATCATCATGTCAGCAAACTCACTTTCTTTGAACAACCCTCTTCTTGGCATGGAGGTGGCCATCTTTCCCGGTGTCCTTTCTTGGCCTTTCATTTGTCTGGCCACTTCTGTGGTGTCTTTTCCTTTTTTTATAAGGATACTAGTCAGGTGTGATAAAGGTCCTGTGTGAGAGCTTCAGCATCTGAATTCTGGGGCATATGAATTCTGGAGTGCAAGTTTAAGCTATGGTAGTATATAACAAAGACCAAACTGAAGAGTTGGAGATGTGGATACATTTCCTAGATGGTAGATTCAGAAGTAGTTTTTAAAGTATTTTTTCTTTATTTACATGTTTTCAGCGAATATGTGAAACCTTTTTATAGAAATGGGGGGGGGCATTAATGTTTCTTTGTGTGTGTGTTTGTGCATGGGTTTGTATTGGGAGTGATGCTGTGCAGCTGTGTATGTGTGCATGTGGAGGCCGTATGTCAATGTGCATATCTGTGATAGCTTCTGTTATCTTTTTTTTGAGATAGGATCTCTCACTGAACCTTGAGCTCATCAATTTAGCCTGCTTGGCTACCCAGTGAGCTCCAGGGCTCCACCTCTTTCTACCCCAGCAGGTCACCACACCTAGCTTTTTCATGGATGCTGGAGATGGGGCTGAGCTCCACGTGTTTGTGTCTGAAGCATTTTACCAACTGAATCATCTCCCAGCCCCCAACGAAACTATTTCCATGTTGCCCTCTTTAAAAGAGAGACGTGGCTGAGTGGCAGACAGGGCCAGTGGCTCAGAACTCTTAACTATATGGTCTGTTCAGTTGAGAATTGTCCTTTTGTGGGTGAGGGAAAATGCTGGCCTGCAGTGTGGTGACTCACCTGATAATCCTGCAGAATGAACCGAGTACTGAGGAACCTGGTTGGAAGCTGTGAAATAGAACAGAGCAGCTACTGTGTGATTGAGTCTGCGGCTGAGTCTCGACAGGGTGAGGCTGGGTGAAGAAAGACAGCGGATAGGGCCAGCACGGAGTTTTCCTAGCTTGATTGTGCTGATCTCACAGGCTGCTGCATATTTCAGAGCCCATTAAACTGTGCGTGTTCAGTGTGTGCCTGTGCTGTCTACTGTCTGTTAGGGAACATGTTGTAAATGGGAGGGAGGATTGGGAAGAAAAGATTCCCGGAGCCTTGGGAACCAAGGCGTCACACAGTTACTAACATGAGGCAGGCTATGCTTTTTTGGGCCACAGGAAACTTTAGGATTTGGAGGCTGTGGAAGCAATTGCTTGCTGCAGTAAATGTTGGGGAGGGGTCTCCACACCACTGGGTCCTTGCTGCTTCATAATGCTGTGCCACAGGGTGAGGGTGGGTCACTGATTTGTGGAAAATGAGGCAGTGGTATGAAAATGGCAGCCTGTTAGGTGAACCAGGCAGGGACACAGCAATCTTTTTGAATTTATTGGCTCATTAATATTGTGAAGATGGGTATGTTTCTTTTATAGCTGCATTAGATACTTATCTTTCTAAGGACAGGAATCGGTACAGTGCTACAAGAGAGAATGTACTTAAAAATCACAACATTACCTGTGGTAAAATTATCATAAAAACTACCTAGTGCTCAAGCGGGCCATGACTGCAGTTCTGCCCCCATAATGACAGGAAATGGTCGTCAGCGAAGTTGTTTTCCATGAAGCTGTGATGAAATCAACTAAAATGGTAATAAAGCAGAGTGTAAAAGTGAGGGACTCAAGTGAGATGTAAAAATGCAGAAGGTGTTAGAATGTTCGCATTGGCATCTTCCAGAAATGAATCTGTAAAATAGCGAATATGAATTGATTGAGATTTTTCATTCAGAAGTGTTATCCCTGCTGTGGGTCCCACAGTGCAGAGAGGTCAAATGCCTGTCTCCTAACCACAGCCCTGACCGAGGGGTGCTGCTTGGCTATGGTGATGGGTTTTGGTGGCAAGTGATAGTTAGAAAAGCTTGAAACCCCATTTCCTTCCTTCTGACTTGAATCAGTCACCCTGGGCACGTCTTCATGTTCCCGGTGTTGCTCTGATGAATTCATGTTCAGTATCTGCCTGTTACAGAAAAGAGGAGGTGTCTCTCAGTGATACCTCAGTGAACTGTAGAAACAATAAAATACACACGATCAGAGATGTTCTATACTAAAGGAGCAACGTTCATATTGATACTGTATTCAAAATAACAAGTCTGCCCCTTGTCACTGCTGCTGCCACCAAAAGGCCAGACGTCACCTCCTCTGCCATAGTGTCAACTGTCTGGCCTTCCCGTGTCCTCTCCAGTCCATCTCAGAGTTGGCCTCGACTCAGATTATAGCTTTCTGTTGCCCATGGGGTGAAGTTTAGCGTCCTCACCATGGTCCTCACTTTCTGGTGCCAGCATATTGGCCCCATCTGGTACAGGTCCTTGCCTGGCTTTCTAGGCTCAGGCCTGGCAGGACTTCTTCTCATGCAGAGACCACCAGGCCTTTCCCCTTGCCGCTCTTCCAGGGGTACTTCTTTATGCTCCTTTCTTCATACCCTCACCTCACTGCCTTGCCCTTCTTCACTCAGGCAGTCTCTTATTAACATGAAGTTTCTATCTACTGTCCCTTCTCTAGAGAAGTCCTCCTACCTCTCTTTCTCCTAGTCTATATTAAGTTTCTCTGGTTTCTTTTTTTTTTTTAAATAATTTTTATTTACATACAATAATTAGTAAAAAAAAAAATTAAAACCAAATGTAACTTGTATAGAAAAAATATGGAATGCTTCATGAATTTGCATGTCATCCACGTGCAGAGCCGTGCTAATCAATCTGTGTATTGTTCCAATTTTAGTACATGTACTGCTGGTGTAAGCACTGTATCGAGTAAGTTTCTTTGTTTGACATTCAGAGATCCGGAATGTTCCTCTTAGACTACCTATTTTCATTTGTAACTATAATTTCTTCACATTGTTTTCAATAGGAAGAACCAGTGGGGGAAGGGGGGAGGTGTGGCCTGCTCTAGTAGTGCCTGGATTCTTGACAAATAGACAGAAAGGAAGGAGGGGAAGAAGGATGGATGGACAAATGGACAGACAAAATGACGTATTTCATTCTGAAGACCAGCTCAACCAAATCCCGTTCCCACTCTGCCTTTGCATTTTTCTGTAATAAGGAAGACAGACTATGTTGAGTTTGGTGAATCTGTGACTAATGAGAACTGACTGCATCAGTGAAGTCATAAAAAGATGCTCTCCCTAAGCCGTTCTGATCCAGAACAAAGGGGGACTTCTCCTGGAGCTTGGGGAGGCTTGTTTGGCTTCTAAATAAATCCGAAGTACAGAGTTGTGTTAATTGCAGACCTCAGGTGATAACATGTGCTCCTGGGCCGTGCAAGGCCTTCTCTTTGACAGTTCCTCTTTGAGCCCTGCTCTTGGCCCCTTCTCTGTATAACAGCGCTAGGTGTTTAATATTTCCTTAACGTGTGCATTTTTTTTTTTACAGAATAAGGCTAATGGTTGGGGGAATGTTTTGATTTTAAGAGCTGTTCTCTGCTGTGAGTCATCTAGTTTTTGCTTCTCTCATCCCCTATGCTAAGGTCTGTACGTCACTGTGTCTCGGGATTCTCATGCCTCTGATCATCCCATATGCTAAGGTCTGTACGTCACTGTGTCTCGGGATTCTCACGACTGTGGTCTCGTGTTAGGGAATGTCTGTATCCCCGGGTGCTGGACAGCTGCACTTTAGCATCTTGTCACCTCCTGAAAGTCCTGCAGGTCTGTGCGGTTGTCCTCCCCTCTTTGATGCACTCTCCAGAGGGCCCCTTGTGTCCCCAGCCTCCCTCCTCTGGGGGACCGTACAAGAGGGAGATCCTTACGTAGAAAGCATCACAGACTCACCTTGCCCCGTGCTTCCTGATGACCTTGCTGCCTGCCCATGCCAGTTCATATTGCCACCACCAGTACGTCAAATGTGTGGTTTTGCACCCGTGCCGGCCGTACAGCAGTGTGGCATCGTTTTGGTTGAAATGGATACCTTATTTCTAGTCAGTTTCTCATTACTGCTGCTGCCCCCACCCTAGTGCCAGCCACTGCCGTTCTCCTCATCATCCCTGTGTCTGTCCACTCAGCAGTGGCCCCTGACCCTCTAGGCCATCTCACTGTTCTGTCTGCAGCCAAGGTAATCTGTCTGGACCACTCCTTTGCTCAAAATCATTAAAAAAGTCACAGACTTTCTCACCTTTCGCCTGCTGAAGGAAAGACATCCTGATGATGCTTACACTTGTGTTTCTTGGACACATGTTGCCTCAACATGATAAGTTTTCCAAACAATATTGACTCACCTGGCTAATATTTATTTTAGACTTTGTATATCTATTTGCTTAAGTAAAATGGACTTATTCTTGACCATCTCTAGGCTGATTGGAAAGCAAAGTTATATTAAAATGCCTTGAATAGCTAGCCAGGTGATGGTGGGACACACGCACCTTTACTCCTAGCACTCGGGAGACAGAGACAGGCGGATCTCTGTGAGTTTGAGGCCAGCCTGGTCTACAGACCAAGATCCAGGACAGCCAGGGCAACACAGAGAAACCCTGTCTCAAAAAACAAACAAAAAAGCCTCAAATTGCTTCCTCCTCTTTGCTTTGTCTGGACAATAAAATGCACATTTTCTACCTCTTACCCAGGTGTCGTCAGCATTCCAGCTGTGAACTTGGTTTGCTGAGCTACCTTCCTGCAGGTCTCTCACTAGCACTGGACTGGGTAGGAATTAACGTGCCTCTGAGACCCTGATGGTCCTGGTGGGAGTTAAGCGACCATGGGCACAGAATGGGGTAATAGTGTGTGTTCCTTCAGTGCCACTGACAGCTGTCAGCAGCTGCATAGTGAGTTGGTGTCTATTGTCATCCACAAAAATTGTGATATACACATTGTATCTAATAGGACAGGGAGGAACCAGCCAGTTCCCTGGCCAATCCTTCAGAGAAACATGCTTCTGGGCTTTACTCCTTCTACATCCTTTCTGGATTCTTCCCTACTCCTGTATTTCTGTTTTTGTTTTTGTTTTTTTTTTATCACTCCTGAGGGAAACTGAGTAATTTGAGCTTACAAATAACAAGATTACCAGAGGGTGACTTTGGCAAGATTGGAATAATGGGCAGCCCAGGAAGAGGGTTTGGGCACTGTACATTTGCCAGATACTGAGACTTAACTCCTGAAGTCAGGTGGCTTCACCAGCACTCAGCTCATGACATCAGTCTCCACACAGAGCAGCTGAGAGAGCTGGGCAGAATATGCCCAGTCTGGTTCATTGAAGCTTCTTCAGTCAGCATTGCATCGTTAGTCTCTGGACTCAGTCTCAGCTAGCACAATCAGGATTCATGACATTGCTGTTCTGACGTCCCCCATTCTTCTGAGGACGTATTGCTTTAAACCATAACAGTAATTTTCATATCATGTTATTTTTATTTTTCAACTGGCTGAAGACACACACAGCGAATGCAGAAAATATTATTCTTCAGACAGAAACTGTCTGGCATGCACAGCCTACAGAATGGCAATTAAACTGAGCTCCAGACTGACAAACAAGCTGTAAAACAGAAAGGCAGAATTTCTGTGGAAGATCAGTTATAATAATTTTATATCTGAGTGTTTTACATTTGTGACATTTTGTATAATAAACAATTAACTGCCTGCTTTTGACATTTCCAAGTTAATGTGAGGGAAGTTATACAACAGACACTGTGAGCGTCCCCTCCCCAAGTGAAGTGGCAAATGGCTATCAGCCCCCAGGTCTGTGAGGCCCGATTATCCCCACTGCACATCCTGAACCTCTCTGCCACCAGCCGGCAGTTCATTGTCTTTGATAAACAAGATAATTGATATAAATGGAGGTGTTCTTCTCTAAAATGGTTTCCCAATTGCAGGTTTTTCAGGCTGAAGGTATAATTTTCCTTGTGTCCCATTACTGTTAATCTCTAAATGGATAGATTAGTTAATCTGCCTGCCTCCCACGAGAAGACATTGGGTGAGTCACCCTCAACAAAGCCGACAAAATACTGGAGGAAACTAGAGCACAGGAAAAATGATGTACGGTCACATTGATGATCAAGAACATGGGGATTTTCAGCAGGAGGTTTAGAGCTGGGAAGGCAAGAGCTATAGCGTAGAAATGAAGAAGAGGTGCATCTTCCTCAGGAGAAGGACAGAAGCCCTGTGGTCGGCCAGTTGTACCATGTGGTCACTGGGCCCACATGAGGAGATTGAGCAGAGCCATCACTGCTTGCTTGCTGCGTTGTTGGAATAGGCTAGGCTTTGCAGAGCTCACTTTATACCATCAGTTAGTACTCGGCCTGCTTGGCCCTCTACTGTGTGGCTTTTTTTTTTTTTTTTTTTTTTTTTTAAAGCCTCATTTTATTTTATTTAAATTTATTTTAACTTTATTTTATATGCATTGGTGTGAAGGTGTCAGATCCTGGAGATCTGAACTTACAGACAGTTGTGAGCTGCCATGTGGGTGCTGGGAATTGAACCCGGGTCCTCCGGAAGAGCAGCCAGTGCTCTTAACTATTGAGCCATCTCTCCAGCCCCTGGCTTTTTTTTTGGAGTGTCAAGGATCTAGCCTGCAGAAGAGCCATGCAAGTTTGCACCCAAATCTGAAGTCTGCTCGGAAAAAAACCTGCCCCCTTATGCACGTACGTGTGTGTGTGTGTGTGTGTGTGTGTGTGTGTGTGTGTGTGAAGTTTGCACCCAGATCTGAAGTCTGCTCGGAAAAACCTGCCCCCTTATACGTGTGTGTGTGTGTGTGTGTGTGTGCGCGCGCGCGCTCGTGCGCGTGCGTGTGTGAGTGTGTGTGTGTGTGTGTGTGTGTGTGTGTGAGAGAGAGAGAGAGAGAGAGAGAGAGAGAGAGAGAGAGAGAGGGGTGTGTATGTGTATATTAAGTGCAACAAGGAGGAATGAATGGGAAATCAAGTGGGTAAGTGCTTGGAAGAGAGTTACATAGAGACTATCCACGACTCCCCAGGGGAATATTGTGCTACTTATCACTTAGACTCTTGATGGTTTGAAACTATAATAAGAAACCTTTGGAGTACCTTTGTAGCATGAATTGTCTTAATAAAAACAAACCCGGAGCCAAGTATTGGGGTGAATGCTGAAAGATCAGAGAAACAGAACCAGCCACAGCTAACCTCACCTCGCCAATTCCTCAGCTGATCCTGTTTCCTCAAACTGGAAGCCTCTGTGTTCTCATCCAAATGGATCTCAGCTGAACTGCTGCTCAAAAGCCTAAAAGCTTAACCAGATTAAAAAGCCTCTAGTTCCTGGTCTTCATGCCTTATATACCTTTCTGCTTCCTGCCATCACTTCCTGGGATTAAAGGCGTGTGTCACTATGCCTGGCTGTTTCCAGTGTGGCTTTGAACTCGGAGATCTGGATAGATCTCTGCCTCCGGAATGCTGGAATTAAAGGTGTGTGTGTCACCATTTTCTGACTTCTAGTGGCTGTTCTGTTCTCTGACCCCAGATAAGTTTATTAAGGTGCACAATATATTGGGGAACACAATATCACCACATACCTTGATCATTCTAATATTTAGTTTAAAAACCAGTTTGCACCCTGAGCAAGGAAAGCCCTAGTAAGATGAGCTGTCTCCCAGGCAGTCCTCTGTGGTGGGTTATCACACCGCCTTTCAGATCCAGCACGCCAAGGGTGCTTTACTGTCCAGTTTAATGTCATCTCTTCACTGAGCGGTGGGCCTCCTCCCGCCTCCTTCCACTTTTGAAAGGTTAGCCTTTCTTCAGAACAGTACAGGTTTCCTGCAACATCTGTCAGCTTGGCAACGAGCACACCCCAAGGAAATGATGAACATTTGAAGACCATCTAAATACTGCAGGGGACCTTTCCTTTCCTCTCCTCTCCCTCTGCTCCTCTCTCCTCCCTCCTGTCTTCTCCTAAGGAGAGTGGGACAGCCACCTGGCATTTTTCACTCATGGTCGTGCTGATAAATTGTAAGCCCACTTACAGCTGTGACTTTTTTTTTTTAATGAGTTTTGATTTTCTCCTTGCACTATGATAGCCCTTGCAACCTTCAGGCGGAACTGGCCTGGAAGGCAGCTGTGGGCAGAAGCTTTTGTTTCACCAAGGAGGCTGCTTGGCCCTGGACCGTTAGCACAAAGGTTTCTTTGCTCTAATGACTCAGATGATCTTGATCTGATTCAGTAGGTCAGAAATTGCTGTCCCCAGCAAATATCGACCAGAAGGAACTGCTTTCTCGGTTATTCTGAAACTGCCAGCTGCATATTACACTAGCAGGTGCTAATAGTTTTTTGCAGGTCAGTAGAATTGTTATTGGCTCCTCCTTCCTTTACCCCCATCCTTGTACAATCACAAGGTGGCTCACGAGCACATAAATCTCCTTGTGTGACTCTCAGACCTGAAATGGCAGGCCCACTTACCATTCCATGGGGGAGACCTGGCTCTTGGTGGCTGCAGAAGGACCACGTCCACGGCTCCTTTGTCTAAAACTCAAATGCTGTGTAAAACTCCCCTGACTGAGCAGGCTCGCGTCACA
The DNA here is from genome assembly GCF_949786415.1 of Peromyscus eremicus. NCBI lineage: Eukaryota > Metazoa > Chordata > Mammalia > Rodentia > Cricetidae > Peromyscus > Peromyscus eremicus. The sequence continues at coordinate 6,784,443 of NC_081432.1, read as the reverse complement.
GGAGGTGGGGAAAAGAAGGGAAGCTCTCTTTAGCACACAGCGGAAAACTGAGTCGGAAGTGGGAAATGACTTCCTTCCCAAACTAACACCATTGGAGTCCCTGCTTTCCAGCCTTGCCTTTTGTAGTGACTCTAGAGCAGAAGATGGAGAGTGGGGGCATTTCTCCCTCAGGCCGGAAGTATGGTGACAGGAGAGCAGCAGGGCTAGAATGCAGCACATGAACTTCCTAACGGATGGGAAAGTAGTTAAGAATGTTGTTTTAGAATGCTGTGTCTGTTGTATGCTCCAGAGCATAACTGCAGATCACTGAGGTAACTAGGAAGAGCAGTGAAAGGCTTCCTTTTGTTTTCTTTTAGACGAGTCTTTTAAAAATCATCCTCTGTAAATCAACGAAGAGCCATAGCATCGTTTGTTTCCTCCCTGTAAATTAACCTTGGCCCCCAGAAGGTCATATGAGCTGTGCTTTCCTGGTGGCATTTTCTGGTAACTGTAACACGTCTGCAGTGTTAGTGCAGCTGTCCCAGCACACTCCAGGCTCCAATCAGCCTTGAAACTGGGTGGCCACGTTCCGCAGAGTCCCTGTGAGCTCCCTGCCCAGGGCATCATCACCTCAGCTTGCCATGGCCCTGATGGTGCCTGAGCCAAAAACTAAGAGGTTTGAGAGACAAGCTCTTCCCTTGGCTGTCCCTGGGCTTGGTGAAAGAGCCCAGGGTTCAGCCTAGGGGCAGAAGCCTCTCCCACCATTGCCCGTACATTTGCTCCTCAGGCCAGATGTGCTGTGCTGAGATCCCTCTCTGCTGGTCAGCCCGGGACCAGCTGGAAGCCATGGCCTGTGAGAACCCACTGTTATGGTCAACCTCTCTTTATGTCCCGAGGGGTTGTGGCAGGAGGTGGTGTGGAGTTTGAGCAGCATCCTTGCACAGATCCAGTAGAGACTTCCCTGGAATGTCAGGAGCCTGAGTGATGTTTGAAAACTTCACCATTGCTCCCACTTTTAGTGGAAACTTAAATTTTATAGTTATTGATGCTCTTTAAAGAAACATTCAAGTTTAAGACTCAAGCGCTATTTGTGATTGTAGAACCATTCTGACTTTAGCTTGTGGAATTTAGAACCAGATGCAGCCTCCAGCTTAAACAAAGAAAAGCTACCAGTTTATTAAAGGGTTAGCTAAAAATAACAGTAGCTTCCTGACAAAAGGATTAAGCATCCACACTTCTGGGACTTTTCACAGCTTTTTGTACAGTCTTATTCTCTGGACAGGGTAAAAAGCTACTTCCCATCCCTGAAAGGGCATCTGTACTCTGAGGTCACAAAATTGTTGTGATCTGACAAGTGGCTTAATACAGTACCGTGGAACAAGGACATTCTTTGGTTTTAACATCCTTCAAGACATAAGGAAACATAATCCCTATAAAAATCTTCCAGTACACTCATAGCAAGATGCCTTTCCTTTAAGGTTTCCCGAACTTGCAGAAGCAGTTTCAGTGACTGCTGTGTGCTGGGTGTTTTTCCAGGATAGTAGTATGAATAACTTCTCAGTGCAGAGTCTCTTTCTCTGGCAGATTGTGTCATTGCAATGAGACATCGCCTGCGTTCAGACACAGGCTGGATGGATGCCTGGCTGTCTCTTCTTGCAGCTGGAAATGCCTTGGTCTAAGATTTCAAGGCTCACCTCCAGAGTGACTCCTGCTTTGACACACTGTAGTGGTCACTGCTGCTGAATATTGCATGCTTGATTCTTGAAGGTTTGGAAAATTTATCAGCTAAAACCTCCAGTATTTAAACTTGGCATTTTCAAACCACAGAAGCGTCTACAGTCTGGCTAGATTGCAGTGTGTTTGCCTTCAGAGACCCCGGTGTGAGGAGAGTGAATTCACTAATCCCTGTAGCTTACGTATTTAAGGTTTGCTGTCCTTAGTCCATCCCTCTTCAGTTTCCAAGGGTACCCTTGTCTGAGTTCTCATCTTTCAGAAAGTGACCGACTTACTCGGCAGTATGCAGAGCTAGAACTTCATAGAGCTGGCAGTTTTGAGGGATGGGACTGGAAGCACATTTGAAGGTTGGAAAGCTTGCTCCTCTCGTTGCTGGCCAAGATGGAGCCCAGCTTGATTGTGAAAGTACAGTGTGGAGAGTGTGGTGTGAACAGATGTGTTGCCGTAAAGTACAGTTCTGGGGCGTATGGCAGTGTGACAGTAGGAACTGGTGCAGGAGTGATCAGAATGTGGATTGACACCTACAAGAGGAAAAGCAAGAAGAAAGCAGAACACAGGGCTGTAGGCCAGGGAGGGCTGTGGTCTCCTTTCTCCCTGTGGTCCTCTGCAGGGACTGGGGAGTCAGTGGTACTGCCTGGGCCTTTCTGGGTTGTGGGGAGGGGGTTTGGGGAGTTCTTCTCCCGGAGGAATCTGGGAGAAGCTTTGGCAGATGATCACATGCCACTTGTAATCAATGACTTTTTTCCTCAGATGTGATGTAACACGTAGTTAATAGTGATTTCTCTTCTGATATATAAAACCAGGAATCAGTGTACCTCGGTGGGTGCCTGCTTTGAGAAATACATTTGTGCAGTGTTTTGATAGTTCTCAAGAAAGATGGCCTTGTTCTCTAATTAGCTATTGTACGTTTACAGCTGTTCCTACAAAACAGCTGTGTGTACTTTTTACTGTAGAAGAATGCAGCAGAAGGTTGGGTTCCAGTTGGCTTAGAAGCTTGTCTAATCAGCAACAAGTTATGTACAGGCCTGGGGATGGGCCTGGGGTTATTAGCCTCCTTCAGATCTACCAGCAGTGAAACTGGGGAGATGTGTAGGTAAGCCCTCAAGCCAAAAATAGTCTTCCTTACCTTTTTAATCAGGAAAGACTTTGTGTCTAAATCTTGGCACTCTACTTAGAAAATCTTCTAAGAAAAATGTATTGTGAGTCCATTAAGCACTTATTTGGGGGGTGGGGGGTGTTAGAAATCAACTTTGTGTCTGACAGCCAGGAAGACAGAAGATAAAGCCCGCCACAAGCACGGGCTCTGAAGACAACAGTCTACTGTAGGAGCCAAGTGTTGTTTCCTTTGGGGAAAAAAATCTGCTTCAAGAAGACTTTTCTCAGGGCTGGAGAGATGTCTCATTGGTTAAGGGCAATGGCTGCTCTTCCAGAGGTCCTTAGTTCAATTCTCAGCACCCACATGGAGGCTCATAACTGTCTATAATGGGATCTGATGGCCTCTTCTGGTGTGCAGATATATATGCAAAGTACTCATATACATGAAATACATTTTTAAAAAACCTTTTTTTTTTTAATTAAAGTTTCCCCCATGTCTGTGGATGCTCTCTAGACACAGTCAAATAGCAGGTTGTCATTCTTATCTTTTTTTGTTTGTTTGTTTTTTTTTGTTGTTGTTGTTTTTTCGAGACAGGGTTTCTCTGTGTAGTTTTGTGCCTTTCCTGGGACTCACTTGGTAGCCCAGGCTGGCCTCGAACTCACAGAGATCCGCCTGGCTCTGCCTCCCGAGTGCTGGGATTAAAGGCGTGCGCCACCACCGCCCGGCCGTCATTCTTATCTTTAAATATAGCTGGTACAGGTGTCCCCTCAGGTCATGTCCTAGTGAACTAACACTGCCATTTAAAAAATTTATCACTCCTGAATTAAGTTTACTGGCAGGCTGTTGGTCACCACTGGCACTACATAAGACTAGGGAGCTATGAAATGTTTTCAGATGGCTTTTCCTACCTTTCCCCCCCAGCCCAGGCACCGTTCTTCATACACTTGCAGAATGTATGCACTTTGTTAACATGCAACTTTTGCATTCAGAAGCAACAAATTAAATTTGTCTGAGCAGAATTGCTATGTGCATGGAGGGGAAAAGTAATTTCTCCCCAAGCAGTTCCCGTTTCCTGCTCCTAGCCCAGGCTGTGGTGACAGGAGTGGAGCTGGGGACGGCAGCGGCAACCCAGGAAGAGATTGGTGCAAGCCGCTGGGTTCTGGCAGCATGGGTTTGTAAACAAAGTGACACAGAGTGGGGCAGAAATTCCAGCAGGACCAGGCAGGAGACTGGAAGCCTGGAAATACAGCACAAAGCTGAGTCCCGTCCAGATGGTGTTTTTAATAAATGTATCAGGCTCATATGAAAGACAGTAATGAACGTTCTAAATGGGGAGTGGCCCGTTCCTCTAGGGAGAGCAGCTGCACACTGTCCCTGTGCTGCAGCCAGGTAGGGACGCTGATTCTTCCCAGCACAAAGACCGCAGAAGTTATTTTGACTCCTATGTATTAGGCAGGCCAGGTAGGCACCATGAGGCTTGCATTTCTAGAAGAACTAATAATCCAAGTGTTTCCTGCTGTAAGGAAGGAAATAGCCTCTGGTTGGTATAGTTAGTAGTGACATTTGGGACAAACATCTCCTGTCACAGCTCCTATAATATGATTAACTTGGGAGAGGAGAAAGAATATGGCCAATATTGTATATATACAATATATTGTATTAAAAATTTTAAAACAATAAAAATAATTACCTGGGGGGAATAACAGATGAAAGATGTTTTTTTGTTTTGTTTTGTTTTGGTTTTTTTTTTGTTTTGTTTTGTTTTGTTTTGTTTTTTTCGAGACAGGGTTTCCCTGTGTAGCTTTGCGCCTTTCCTGGAACTCACTCTGTAACCCAGGCTGGCCTCAAACTCACAAAGATCCGCCTGCCTCTGCCTCCCGAGTGCTGGGATTAAAGGAGTGCGCCACCACCGCCCGGCGAAAGATCTTTTATGTCTTTTAAAGCCACCTTCCTTTTTCCACTCCAAAATGGTTTCTTGTCCAGAGTACTCTACTGTGGGTGGCCAGACTGTGTTCATAGATCAGATTTTGATGAAAGACGTTATGAGGACAGAAAGGCCATGTGCTTATGTAGCAGTTCTGCTGCCAAGGCCGCTGGCCCTTCTCTGTCTAGGTCAGGACCCAGAGATTGATCGTGCCTTACTTTCCTAAGGAAATTTCCCCCAAGACAGTGGTGTTTGTCCTCTTTCATCCGTAACTTCAGATTTGTGTGCCTTTGGAGGAGGAACTGTGCTTACAAGATGTAATGCCACAGCCTCATAGAGCAGTGGGAAAAGAAACAAGAGCCCCTGTCCTTAGGAAACGCACCTACTACACCTCAGGGCAGATTAGCCAGACTTACCTACTGCCTTGGATATTAAGGACTGGGACAGGGCTGAAGTGATTACCATCAGATGACAGTGGTTTATAGGAGGCCATCACCCATGGTTTCTGGACCCACATCCTGTCCTCCCCGTCCCACTTGCTGGCATCAGTTGCTTTTTGCATTGATCCAAACCAAGAAGAAGGAATGGAAATGAAGAGGGGGCAGTGTTTGCTGTGGTACTCTAAGAGGCAGGAGATGGAGTCAGCTTCCAAGTAGCTATTAGAGTTCTAAGAACGGCTCTCTTGACAAGAAGCGTGAGCATGATTAGATGACACGCGTGTAGTGGTCTGTGATTACCTTGGTGTGTACACGTGTGTTCTGTGGTTGGCTTCTTCTATAAGGCCTAAATGTCATTGTCTGGCCTGGCCTGGCTTCCCAGTGAACACAAGGCCAGGTTAGCTGTAGCCTGTGACAGTCCCTGGTGTCCATGGCTGATCGAGTCACATCATCTAGGGACAAATTGCTGAGGCAGTCACTTACAGTGTATGTGGGAATTATTGCACTCTGGAGTCTGCAAAGACAACTAGGAAAACCGAGTTGTCTCCCAAGCATGTCAGCATTTGAAATAATTATTGGCTCGGGGTGGGAGGGCAGAGACTCACCATCTTTGATTCTCCCCACCACCACCCCCCGGAGCTGAGGACCGAACCCAGGGCCTTGTGCTTGCTAGGCAAGCGCTCTACCACTGAGCTAAATCCCCAGCCCCACCATCTCTGATTTTTATAAATGGTGTTAAAAATGTGTGAAAAAATTTAAACATTCCTGTGTAGGAAAGTCCTCTGAGCACTACACATCAAAGGTTTGGAGAGTGGAAGGATGGGTACACTCATCAGCAATTAGAGCATCACCAGACTTTGGAATCTGTCCTCTAATAACTCGGTTAGCACAACAGAAGGGAGGAAATAGTGGAGAGAAGAGCTCAGTGAAGCCGGAAACAAAGAGTAGACCTTGAGTGTTGGCTCTATGAAAATCCTGCTAATGTGGGCAGATGTGCTTAGGAGCAGATGAAAACAGAAGAAATATGTATAGGAAAAGGAGAAAAAAGGTGAAAATGGGCAATTCACAGAAGAAAGATTGAGGGTAACTTTATAGGAGAGAAGGGAAAATAAAGTTCATTTGACAAGGTGAGAGACAGAACCCATACTGATACACCAATCACTCCCTGCTGGTTTGGTTGACTTCCCTGAGTGGCTGAGGAAATGGAGCAGTGAGTGGAGAGTGTAAACTTTACAAGTAATTTGATGACTAATTTGTAAGATCTATGGAAGCTGAAGGCCATACATCCATAGCATCATATCCCACCATACCCATGAGTGTATTTCTGTCTCTGTATATGTCTGTACATGCGTATGTACATATATTTACATATTTCTTAAAAAAAAAAAAGAAACTCTTACCTAGAAACTTAGAAGACACTTCTCTTTGTCATGGCAAGGAAAGAAAATGTTAACAATCTAAATGTCCCTGGGGAGGAGATTACATTTTGTAATGTCCATAGATTGCACATAGGGCAAGGTAGCTTTGTGCCCTCCTTTAATCCCAAGTTAAGTAAGGTCATGTGATTTGCAGTGGACAGTGAAAGGTGAGTAAAGGGATATGCCCCTTTAGGAAAAACATTTTAAGAGCTGCTATCGTTGTACTGGGACCTCTGAAAGGTTTTATCAGCAGAGCCACCTGGCTGATGGACTGCAGAACTTGAGTGGATGATAATGTGTCTGAGGACCGGCCGGGGCTGTGTATTTCTGCCAGGCTACTTCCCAGAGCTCTTGGTCTTCTGCTTCCTAAACCCTGCCTTTCAAATCCCAGAAGGCTCCTTTTCCTGGGAGACAGAGGCAGCAGGCTTTACCCTCCAAGGATAGCATTCACCTCTGTGTTAAGAGTCATAGGGAGCTTCTTTCCAAGCCCTCTTTCTGCCAGGAAATCGTCCTCACGGGGACTTGCATGGTGTTTTTACTCTTGCTGCGGTCCTTGTCTGTGGGTGGTCTTCCTTATCTAGAGAGCAAAACAATTAGTTGTCAGGGACTTGAGTGCAGGCTTGTCCCACTTTGAAAATAAACTCGTTGTTATAAGACAACATGAAGTTATTTACTCTGCACCACTAGGAGCTGGAGTGTTTTAGAATGGGGAGTGGTGGTAGTGTTACTCACTGTCTGTCTTTTCCGAGTGGCTAACAGTAGATTTAGGGTAGATGACTTGAATGTTTCAAGAGGATTGTAGGTTTTGATTACGTACATGAATCCTCAGCCCTAGGGCTTCTCATGCCCTTATCTTTTACCATTCCCATCTTAGTGTTTCGAGAGTCTCTACATACTGAGCAGCTGTAGTTTGGTGGGAGCCCTTGACTTTTATAGATGAGCAGGTTGATATGGACTTGAAGTATAGAGGGACTCAGAATCAAAACACAGCTGTTTTTTCAAGACCCAGCAGCTCCTGAGCAAAGGAAGGCCCCTTTCTGGCCACGCAGTGCAAACACAGCGGAGTGGGTCGGGTGAAAGCAATTGCATTCTGGAGAGGGACTGATAGCATGTCTTGGGCCCCTTTCCTGCTCTACAGATTGTGAACTGCTGGATGCATACGTTTCCACTCGACATACATGTAACTGTAGCTCATTAGACAGTTCCTGGCTTGATTTAACTCCCAGAAACGCATTCAAAAATCCATCTGAACTGATGAAAGTTTCTTATTGAGTTATGTTTTACAGTGTCTTTCCACATTGTGTTATCATGTTCTTTATAATGAAATACTTAAGAATTAATTGCTACATATGGTTTGGATATTCCAGCCTCAAGTTCAGTTTTTGTTTGTTTAATTACTTGGCATGGAAACTCCTATCTGAAGATAATGGAGATGTTCTAGTTTCCCTTTTATTTTGATCTGAGATGCTAATTAATTAGTTTTGTTCTGAGCATGCTGTAGGGATATCATGGCTTCTCTTATCCTGATGCTGGATCTCATGATTTGGATTCACAGTTCCCATGGAGAATGTTGCAACAATCGCTGATTGTGCCAGTGTGATCGAAGGAGTCAGTCGGAGCCGAAATGCCTTGCTGAACGGGGACACTAAGAATTATGACTGGGATTCTGGCTATACGTGTCACCAGCTGGGAAGTGGTGCCATTGTGGTTCAGCTGGCACAGCCATACATGATTGGGTCAATACGGTAAGATTTCTTTGCATTTGTTAGTTCAAAGAGTACAGATACACATAATCACCAATAGCTTCACAGAAGAAATTCTGCTGTTTATTATAAAGCTTGGAGGCAGGGCAGGGAGATACCAGCTGTCCGTTTGGAGTGTTCTGAAATGAGACCTGGAGTCAGCAGAGAGGAGAGGACTGGCTGAGAAGCCTCTCTCTGAGGATCTTACTCCTCCTGCAGCTGGAGACTTACGGGGTGATGTTGGGGGCTGGTGTGGGTGAAACGCTGTTTTCAGCTTCCATAAGCACCTTTGCACGTGAACTGGAGACCCAAATAAGAAGCGTGGTTCTAGACAGTCTTTTTAGTGGCCTTGTGTTTGAGTTTCTTCTTGACCCGTTTTGTTTTAAGAAAGGAGCTTTCACTTTGCTTGACTTACAGGATTTTATTAGGTTTTAAGTTTGAGCCTGGTGACGTTCCCAGAAAGTTAGTTCTCAAGGGTAGATACTGTTGGTTTACATCTGTCTGCTTTCCCCTCCGCCCATCTTCTCCCCTCCTCTCTCCTCCCTAGCATCCTTTCCCCTCCTGTCTTCTCTCCCTTGGTTCTAAGGAGGCCTTTGAAGGGTTCCTATAGGAAAAAATAAGTATCTGTCTACCTCAGTCTGCCAAGGGTGGAGGTGTTGGCACATCGTGACTGCCCCCCACCTGGTGCTTTTCTTCACTTGGCTTCCTCCTCCCTACTCCGTCTTAGTCTGTAGGAAGAGCCAGCAGAGGAAAGTAGACGGAGGCAGTGTAGCAGACACAGGCCGTCCTGTTTTTGCTCAGGACAACGACCACAGCTCACTGCTGCTCTGTGGTTCCCACACGTGCTGAGAAGTCAGTGCTGGATGTCTTGAATTGAGACTGTTAGATTTCTTCATTTCAGTTAACCCCATTTCGTCAAGAGCCACATCATAGGCAAAGTATCATAGGAGATAGATAAGGTGGGGCTAAGCACAGGGCTAGATGAACTCACAAGCCGTACTCTTCTGAGCTGTGTGCATTTACTACTGTGTTCTCATGGTCTGCCTAACAGGCGTTCCTAGGACTTTGGTCATGGGTGATGTAAACTGTGTCTGTAGTTCCCTTTGCAGTCTGTCCCACCTCACAGATGTGCTGCTAACAGTTGTCTTTCCTTTGTCTTCTGGCACCGTCCTCCTACAATTTCTGGAAGATTACCAATCATGTCTCTGAGATTACATCTGCAATTTCTTGCAGCAGGCTTGGGGTGTAACTCATCTGAGCCAGAAGACTTGAAATCATTTAAATTGACTAGACACTTTCTCTCACTTCCCCTGTTTGGGACTTCAATTTTCCCTTTATTATGTTTGTCCTGCCATTTCTAATTTGAGGACCAGTCTTCTTACCAATGAAGATTGAAGCAAACAGGCAACTTGGTACCTCTGTCCAGTCTCCTTAATGGCTTCTGAATCCCATTCACTTACCTAGTACTGGGTACTCTTCCCTCCACCACACCATCTAACTCTGTCCATGTGTGTCTCACAGCAAGCCAGCTAAAGTGGAATTCCGTGGTCCTTCCCCTTCCCGTCCCGGTTACCTTACCTCGTCTCAGGATTCGCCCTTGGTTTGGTGGCACCAAGCCAGGACCACAAGGTCTTCCTAAATTTGTTCCCCTCTTGTATCTCTCCCTTGCTGCCCAGCAGTCCTGAGGGTCCATGCTGCTGCCTCCTGAACAGCTCCCAGATTCCCCTCTTCACTGTCCCACTATGGAACGCAGTGAAGCCTTTGTGGTGCCGCTTCTTCTCTACATGCTCCACCATTTACCCTCTCCTCCCCACCACACCAGCCCTGACTCCCTTTGCCCAAAGCAGGTGTGGTGAGTCCAGAGGACAACAGTGTTAGTGACCTCTGTTACAGCCTGGTCTCTTGTGTCTTCAGCACCCAAGCTGCTCTGTCCGTCCGTCCGTCAGTCTGTAGGTCCTGTACTCCTTCACACCATGCTTCTGAGTCTTGACTCATCCCGTTCACTTCACTCTTCCTCCCTCTTACTCTCTTCAGTATTCCTGAACCCACTGAGGGAATACTGGCCATCCTCCTCCCATCATCCTCTGAGCTTCCTGAGACACCCTCTCTTAGTTAGGGTTCTATTGGTGTGATAAAATGCCACGGCTGAAAGCGACTTGTGGGATGAAGGGTTTATTTCAGCTTTAACCTCCTGGCCCACACCCTGTCACCGAGGGAAGTCTTGGCAGGAGGTCCAGGCAGGAACCTGGAGGCAGAACTGGAGAAGAGGCCATGGAGGAGTGCTGCTTACTAGCTTGCTCCTCCTGCTTTCTTACAGAACTCAGGACCTCCTGCCCACGGTGGTACTGCCTCTGCTGGGTGTAGGACTCGTGTTATTTGTACCAGTTGTTGACTTGTCCTTCCCTCCCAGCCTCGCTTGCTGCATGGGGTCTGAGGTAGCTCAAAATCAGTTTCTCATGCAGGGTTGCATGTGCCCCTGAGGTAGTCTTTGTGGACAGACTGAGAATTACAAGCAGGTTTAAGAGGAAACTTACAATTTTAGATTCAGCAGCAGAGACCCTGGGAGATGGTTGCCAGGGTGATAACTCAGGAAAACAAGGGTTTGTCCTGGGGCAGGGCCACCTTGGCCTCTAGCTCTACCAAAGACTTGAATTCTGACTCTGTCTCAAGCAAAGTGTGTGTGACTGGGGCTCCAGGCAGATAGACTGGGCCCGCCTGGTTTTGTCTAAGTATGGAATGAGAATGGTTCCTCCAGACAGTCTCTTTTTTCCTGACTCAGAGGAGAGACGATGAGCAGGCACACAACCTGAGGCAGGATTGGATATCTCGTCACAGTGTGGCGCCTCTCACTTCCTGAAGCCCACGGTTGTTTCTGCAGTAAGAAAATCCACTCAGCTGAAGCGCTGTATAACTAGCCAGGCATTCAAAGAGGCACGTCTTGGTGAAGCTGACATTATGTTGTCAGGAACTGCATTTGCCTCTTCTGTGACATTATTAAGAGGAAAGGGAGGGAGGTTTCCTGGCCACCGATGCCCGTGGACAGCACTGGATATCTTGGCAAGTTGCAGCTACAGCAGGTGATGTGCCCAGGTAGACATTTATTGATGGGAAACTAGGTCAGTGGCACCTTCTCCTGGGGATGACAATTGACCAGCAATGGGCTGATTAGTCAGTAGCATTTGACCCACAGCTTCTATTGCTCATGATGACTAGCTTGCTTTCCTTGTCACTGTATCTGTAGCTACCCAGCGATTCGGAATCCACACCTACAGGGCAAGTGTTAAGAGAGCTGAGATTCATTCTCCCCAGCACAATGGCTGCAGAGCTGGAAACCTGGAAACTCACCCCCCCACACACACACCCACACATCACATAAGCTTTGAAAATACCAATTTCTTTACAGCTGGTGACTTCTCAGGCAAAGGGCTCAATGGTTGATGTTCTTTATTCCTCCGATGGTACACAGTGTGCTATGGATAAGACCTTTCCTTCTTTGAGAGCTTGCCATGTAGCTAGGCAGGCAAGCAGAGCTAGCTTTCCTGGCAGAGAGAGTGCTTGGGCTCCACGGTCAGCAGAGCCCAGTCCTGCCAGTGTGTCTGGATAAGTAAGTGCCCTGTGGTATCCTGGGAAGGGTGGCTGGAAACATGCTCTCCGATCATCTCCCTATCCCATCATTTTCTTTCATTCATTCCGTAGACACTTGGCTCTTTTCTGTGTGTCAAATACTGTGGTAGATGCTTAGGGTACAGCATTGAGTAAACAAGCTGAGCACTGACATGCTCTTGGAGCTGACATTCAGGGCAGAGATGTAAGAAAGAAACAAGCATGTTTATAGTATCTCAATTCTTGGAAGAACTACGAGGAAGTCAGGAGGAAGAGGAGGAAACAAAAGGAGGAGACAGTTCAGTCTCAGTCTGAGAAGGGGACCTGTAAGCAGAGCTGAAGGACAGTCAAAGCAAGCACCCCTGGAGATCCAGGGTAAGTACCACAGACGAGCTGCCGAGGCCTGGTGGAGGGAGAACAAGAAGCAAGGCCTGTCAGATTTGGGGGTTCGTTACTGTCTCCATACTTAGCACCAACTCCCCAGACCAACTCCCCCTGGCACTCTCATCACATGCTTTATGAATGCCATGGGAGAAGAGGAAGAGATGGGGGCCTGACCACAAGGCCCTTGAGGTGCCCTCTTGCCCTGCCTGGGTGCTCCAGTTCTGAAAGAGCCAGCCTCCAGTATTTGCCTTGGGCAGGACACACCCCTAAGGCGGTGGAACTGGAAACAAAGCAGCTGGTCCTTGTTGCTAGGTTTACAGGCACCACAGACTTTACTCACTTTTAAGAAGAAAAAGGGATTTCCAGGAATGTGCCTTAAAAGTAGGTAATTGAGTAGTAATTATACCATTTCCATGGCATTTTAAAAACATTAAAATTTAAATAACAGGAAATCTTCAGAGGCCTGACCACATAAAAAGACCAGGCTAGAGTCATAATAACTAACCAGATCTGTTATGTCTTAGTTTATAGCCCCCCTGTCACCTTAGTTTAGGACTGATTCTCTTTCTGCTTGCTGATGGAGAGATTCTGTTAAGTGCCCTTACGTCTGGGAGGGGAAACCAAGCGTGTTATGTAATGAGCTCACTGAACACCACCAGCCCTTCCCAGCTGATAGATGACAGACCTTACCTAAACCCTAACTGTAAGATAATCAATTAAATTAACAATTTTTACATTAGCTTTGAAAGAGAGGTTTTGTAACTGATACATGCAATAGTGTCAGTAAAATACCCATAATGCTTTAAATAACAGACCTAATTGTAAGTAAATAGGCTGCCCAAGGAAGGTCCAGTGTCAATAGATGGAGCTAAATAAATGCAGATCAAGTCATTAATAACACAAGAACACTCTGAGTCCTCAGTTGGAATATACACATGTATACATACGCAGTAAGGTTACTGAGTGGGTCTAGTCCAAAGGATATTCTTGATGGATATTCATAATCTCTTTAGTCTGAGGTAATGAGGCTCTCTCCTATTTTTTAATAGGGGGAAACTACCCACCTGTGTGCCTCCTAGATAAGATAATCTGGGCAAAGAATGGCGGAGGCACAAAGGAGTTTGTGTCCTAGAGTTACTGCACATGGGTAAAGGGAGTAGCAGAAGCAGAAGGAAGTGTAGGCAGAAAGGACTCACACATGCCGCCGGCCTTTTCTTTGAGCCTGTTTTGCTTTTTCTGGGAACAGTTAGGGCCACACTGGGTTCAGCTGCCCTTTCATTACTGAACAGCTCTGCCAGCTGTAGGTTACCTATTCAGGTTGTGAGTTCCAAGGACCCCCCTTTGACTGCAATTTTTCCTCCTTTCGGCTGCTTACCACCTTGCCAGAGTGTTACTCGTCCACTCCTGTCCTGAGGGACAGGCACAGAAAGAAAGAGGAGTTGGAGACCATTCCATTTTGTCTCCTCCTTAATAGCTCTATTAAGGTTTATTCAATAAGGGCGAGGAGAGGAATTGAAGTTCATGGTTCAAATAATAGTTTATAGTTATTCAAATCTTTTCTATTTGTGTGAGCCCATCATTTCCTGGAGGATCACAGAAAATCTCAAATTGAAGATAGCGATTTTTTAATATTGTGATGGACTTGGTCTCTGTAGCACATTCCAAGCGCCTGGTGTGGTGCTGTGTGCAGTGAGTTCACAGTAAACACTCATTGACCGTACTGACAACGCTGTGTTAGTGCAGCTAAAGGGAGTTCTATCTATCAACTAAATTGGACATCATATTTGCTCAGTGTGGCTGATCTAAGCGTATGTGAGCAAACTGCTAAAGATCTGGGCCTGCGGATAACTGCGAAGGGCTTGGGAGGCAGGCACCAGCATCATCAGCACAGGGAAGGACACCTGCCGCCTCAGCCGCTCTGCTTCAATCTCAGCCTGTCTGCGTGCCACTGGGGTAGCAGCACATCCATTTACATTAGACAGCTTCTTTGCAACCCAGAGAGCTAGAAATTTCCTTTTTATAGTCTAAAGAATACAGCAAGCATCTAAATATATGACTCCTCTGCTTTGGATTAAGATTGCCTATAATTCTAGTTGAAATTGGAAAGATATTTTACCAAATTTGCTTCCTATCAGTCATGCTGAGCACCGTCTGTCACAGGCCTGAACTGAAGATTCTTCCTTGTCTTGCTGGTCTGTGATTTATTTACTAAGTGCTGTTTCTCCCTGAGCCCATCTGCATCATGCTGACGTCTCCTCCTCACCCACAGACCTCAGTACACTGGTTTCCAGAAAAATCACAAAGTAAAGAATTGTGTCTGTGGTTGCCAACAGATGCTGGCGTCTGACCTGTGTGAACATGGAAAGGCCAGGAATCCTGGAGCCTGGTAGCAGAGAGAGTGTGGGGGCACAGTAAATAGACCCTAGCTATTTTCCACGGTAGAGAATTTCAAGATGAGACTGAATTACTATGGCAACTAAGTTGCATGTGAAAAATACAAGAGGGGTGATAGATTCAGATGTTCTTTGGAAATGCAAGAAATGCTAAATGCCCCCCAAAAGGTAGGGGTGTGTGTGTGTGTGTGTGTGTGTGTGTGTGTGTGTGTGTATGTGTGTGTGTGTGACTTACCTCATATGTCAGCCATTTATCTCCCTTGATTCTCTGGGGAACTTGACAGCTAGTCATCACATACACAGCTAGATAATGTGAAAAGTCTTTCAGTTGTCAAAGACTAGCCCACAAGGAAGACATTTTTACACAAGATTTAAACCCATCTGACCTAATATTTCATGCACAAACACATGCTTTGTTAATTATCCAGATTGTTGGTTAAAATTGCTCTAAAGCACCCAGTTCACAGTCATTCATTTGCTTTAGAAGACGGAATGAGTACAGTGCATTGGCTCTGGGTCTGGGAACCCCACTGTGCCCTGCTCTGGCTGATGGCCTCGACTACCCCAAAGTAGGCCACACAGTGTCATAGAAACGTGGCTGCTGTTGGGAGGGCTGATGGAGGAACTTTGAGAAAATGGATGGAAACTTGCACAGACTTAGTAGTCTGGATTGCTTCAGTGCCTCTTTTGAGTGTTTAGTGAAAAAGCAATTCTGAACGTCATGCAGGGCCAGTCCTTAAAGCAGTCCAAAGCGGTTAGTCTACCTTTGGAAGTCTTCGCGTTTCCCAGGTGCCTTTAAATAAAATCTTTTCTGCCCTCTGGGAGCTCAACTTTTCCATCTTTGTATGTTTTGCTGTCTCTTAGTAACTCTCAGTGTCAAGGCGTGTACTCAGAAGCCTCCACTCCCTTACTGATTTGTTTGTGTGTTTAACCCTCTGTAAAAGCATAGCCACAGTGGCCCTTGCCAGAAGCATTCTCAGAATAGGTAAGAAATGAGCCATGGAGACCAAGAACGTCCTGAGTCCTGCACCTGTTCCTCTTGCCTGGCCCCACTGTCTGCCTGCCTTCCACATCCTTCCGGTGAATAGCAATGACTAGGAATGCTGCCTGGTGTCCCCAGGACCCTCTTCATCTGCCCGCCAGGACACATGGGCTTCGCTCCTGCTGAGGAATCTCTTTTTTCTGCTGTGCTGCCTCTTTCAGAGATGTCTCGGGTTCAACACAAGAGGGCTCAGTTACTAGGTAAATGCACACCATGCTCTTACTTCTCCCAGGATCTTCTTTCTTTGCTGCCCTTGAGTCCTAATGGGAAGGATTGTCTTTCTCCCTTCTGAAAGCACGTCCCTCCATGATGACATTGCCGGTCTTGTGTCGTGATTCTTTTTCTGTAACCCAGCACTGCTCAGGATGGCTTCAGTCTCCTCAGTTTACTGTTGAGAACTGGCTGATACTTCTCTTGCTTTCTATGCCGACCAGTAATTCTTTTTATTTTATTTAGTGTGTGTGAGTATTTCGCTTGTGTGCATGTCTGTGTACTGTGCATGTGCCTGGTGCCCACAGAGTCCAGAAGAGGGTGTTGGGTCCCCTGAAACTTGGTGTCTCATAGCTGCTGGGAGACACCATGTGGGTGCTGGGAATCGAACCCAGGTCCTCTGGAAGAACAGCCGATGCTCTTAACTGCTGAGCCATCTTCCTCTTCTCCCCCCAGTAGTTGTGGGTGCGAGCTGTGCTCACTGTCATTTGGAGGATGAAGACACCAAGGTGCTGGTTGGGCTCCTTGTCCTTGCCACCATAGCAGGATGAGGCGGCTGGTGCTGATACTTACTCTGAAGACTCCAGTTTGTTGCAGGGCCTCTCACAGCCTCTTTAGCTCTAAAAAGCAAAAGAGAAGAGACAGCACCTTTCCTTGGGGTCAGCCTGCTTTTGTTCCCTAAGGCTGTAAGTTACTGAAACTCAGTTATCTGTCACAACTAAGACTTAGCATTTGCATTCATTGCTAGTACTCATTTACTCCAGAGGAGCTTATTTTTGAGTTTAGTTTAGTTGCAGTTAACAGAGAAAGATCTAAATTCTTTTTCAATTTATTTTTATTTTGTTTTGATTCTGTTGCTATCTTTTTTTTAATCTATAGGAGTGAGGTCCTACAATTTAATGAACAATACTTTTTTTTTTCTTTTCCACTTGTGTTTTTGCCTCAAAGAAACAAGACAACTGTTTGAGCTTTAATTACGAGTCTGTGTTTAGACAGGAGTAAGGAAAAGGGCAAAGAGAGAAAACAATCCGAGCCTCCCCGCCAAGCCTGCCCCTTCTCATAAGGAAGAGTCTTAGCCTTGCTCAGAGCCCGTATATCCCTGCCCTGGGATGGAGCCCATGTTGGTTACGATTATTAGGTGGCACAAGGTCATCAGGTTAACCCTAGCAGTGCTGGCTAGAAAATTGAGGGCCGAGTGATGAGCTGCCTCACCTAGGCACAGTACAGCCACAGAGCCTGCCTTGTGCCAGGTTCGTTGTGCTTTGAGATTTTTACAAGCCCCCATATTCCACGTGCTCTGTTGGTTCATGTGTAAAAACAGCCTATTGAGACTTCGCCCATCTAACACACAGAGAACAGTGAGGGGCTCTACTTTTGGTGCTGAGGATTAAGCCCAGGACCTTGAACATGCAAAGCCAACACTCTGCCCCTGAGCTGTACTCCCAGCCTGCCATTTGTTTTTATTTATTCACTTCTCACTATAGCCTAGGCTGGCCTCCAACTCTTCATCTTCTTGCCTTTGCCTCCAAAGTGCCGGGTTATAGGCAGAGGACACCATGCCCAGCTACATTTCTTTTTAAAATTTGTCCTTTGAGGCCACAGCTTCTGGGTGTGACTAAAACAGTACTATAATAATAGTGCTTTATATTAGTCTCAGCTTCAAAAATGTTCTGTAAATTAAAAAAGCTGTCTGCTTACTGTACAGTTCTCATCCAGAATGAGAGGCATTGCTGATTATGTATGTTTGATTTCTTATTCATGAAATTTACTTCTTAAGAAAAACTATGTTTCTGTTACAAATATTTAATCAGGTTTTCTGTAACTGGTCCCTGTGTTTTGCCAGCATAGTGATAAATCATGCACATAATAAAGTTTGGGAGGCAGGCAAGATTCTAGCTGACTTCCAATTAAAGGAGAACAAGGGCTAGAGATGTGGCTCAGTGGTAGAGTGCTTGTCCATCATGCACAAGGCTCCAGGTTCAAACTCCGAACCACACAGAAAAAAAAGTAGTAAAGAAATACGATTTTTAGAGTTTAAAAAACCATGTCCACCTGGGCATGGTAGTGCACACCTGTAATCCTGGTTTACAGGATTACACTAAGGAAGCAGAGGCAGGAAGATTGCTGCAAGGTTGAAGCCTGAGCTACATAGTGAATTCCAAGCTAGTCAGGGTTACATAGCAACACTTTGTCTGAAAAATACGTCATGTCCACTTACCCTGGAATAAAACAGTAAATAAGAGACTTTACGTTCTAAGAAGGTATGGACACTGACTGTCACACTACCTCTAGTCTTTCTCTGACTTCTGTATTCATTTCTGTGAGGCTAAAAAAATAAAAATAAAAAAATAATACAAATGCAATAAAATACTGTTTATTGGGAAATTCACTGTAACCTTGTTAAGAAATAGATAAGGCATTATCTATAGATAATTAGTGGTAACCAGGTGAATAATATCTTACTGGTAATAACCTTCCTAGGAAGATAGGAGAGCAGCTTTGTCATGATTAAGTTACTATAGTAACCTTTTAGCTGTCCATGTTAGACTCAGAAGCAGGTAGAGAATTTGTGGAGATGAGTTGGTCCTATTCAGGAAGAACATGTTCAAGACCCATCCCCATTTAAAATTGGCTTCATTACAGATGCCAAATTGAGGAGCTCAGTTAAAACACCAAGTACTAAGGTCTTATTGTTCTTTGGACCTGAACTACTCTGGCCAGCTAGCTTGCAGATTACATTTTATAATCCCAGAAGGCAGCACTAGAGAGATGGCAAGGGACAGATGTATACAATTGCACTGCACACTCTCTGCTTAGCTGGTGAGGTTTGGTCTTTGGGGTCATCTTCCTCTGAAGCTGCTGTCACATTCACTGCTCTGATCATCGCTGTATGGCTCTTTTGGCATGTTATTTATGGACTCAGGGTTTCTCTGTAACTTGTTTATCTGCCCTACCCCTTCCATCTATCTCACAGGGATTTGGAGGGTGGTGGCCACTGACCATCCTTTTTGTGTGTCTTCACCCTGAGAACGTTCATCTTAGGCATTTAGAATCAGTTTGGGACGTAAGGAGGACTTGGGAATGGTTCCTTTTAATTAAATACCTCCCTCTCTCTCTCTCTCTCCATCCCTCCTCCCCTCCCTCTCTCCCTCCCCCTCTTTTCCTCCCTCTCCCTCCCTTCCTCCCTCCTTCCATCCTTCTTGTCCTTCCCCTCTCTCCCTCCTTCCCTCCCTTCCTCCCTCCTTCCCTCCTCCCTCCCTCTCTCTCTTCCTCCCTGCCTTTCTAACTGTGTAGCTGTTGGGAAAAGTACTAGAAATTTGGTGTGAAAGGCAAGCCAAGAATTGTCAGTGTGCTTGTCACAGTAACAAAGATGGAACTGTGACTAAAGCAGACTCTTAACTCCATGTGGAATTTGCCACATTAAAAAACATATTTTGAAACATTCAGTGAAAAAAGATTTTAGACATTTTTAGGTTAGGCTCAACCTCATTTTAAACCAAGCCTTTATACTTGGGCTCTGTCACTGTTCACTAAGACTGGCCTCAGTTCTGGGGCATGGCCAGGTTTCCTGTAAAGAGACAAGCAGTACATATGTCGTACTTCCCCCCCTTAGGGGCACTGCTGTGCTCCAGCAGACTCTCTATACGAGACAAGTGTAGATAACCCTTGCATAATCTAGCCAGACACTTTCCTCATTGACATCCCTGGCATACATAGGAAAAACAAAGAGTCGGGATTCACATGCCTTCTACAGTTTCAGTACGTGAAAATAGAATACTTGTAAACCTGCTATTAAAAGTAATACGGAAATTAGCGTCTTGTTTGGGAACAAAACACATGCCGTGATCCAGTGGTTCTTCTGCGTTGTCTTGTGAGGAACAAGCCTTTGTCTGCTACACTGAGAGGAGCCAGTGTAAGCAGTGGCCTAGGAAGCTTGAGCTCTCGTCTGTGTGCATGCCAGGCAGACCACCTCTGGCCCTGAGCTTTTAGACGCTGAGGATCTTCGAAGACAATGTTTGTGAGAAAGGTTCCACTTCTCAAGAATACTTGTTTTGGGTTTTGTTTTTTAATCATTTATTTTTATTTTATATGCATTAGTATTTTGCCCTCATGTATATATGTCTGTGTGAGAGTGTCAGACCCTGGAATTGGAGTTAGAGACAGTTGTGAGCTGCCATGTGGGTGCTGGGAATTGAACCAGGTCCTCTGGAAGAGCAGCCAGTGCTCTTAACTGCTGAGTCATCTCTCCAGCCCCTCAAGAGTACTTTTTAAAATATTGTTTTTCTCCCCCCCCCCAACTAATTATCTATCTTGTGGATATTTTAGAAGAATACTGAAGGGTGTATCATTTATTGGTTTTTTGTTTGTTTTGTTTTGTTTGAGACAGGGTGTCTCTGCATAGCCCTGATTGTCCTGGAACTCACTCTGGCTGGCCTCGAACTCAAGGATCTTTTTGCCTCTACCTCCCAAGTGCTGAGATCAAAGGTGTGCACCACCATGCCTGGCTTTCATCAATTGTTTTGTATTGAAGGGGAAAGGGGAAAAAAAACAAAAACAGATTAGAGAAATACAACCACAAATCATTCTAAATGAAATCCATCTCCCTCCTTCTCCCTCCTCACACTGTCCATCCACTTAACAGGTGAAATGAGGCTGTGGCTGTAGAGAAAGACAGAGAAAGTTGGGGCTCTTGCCTCCCATCTGGTAAGGCCACACACCATGTCGTCACATTGAGCAGTGTGGTAGAGCCCTTTGTGGTCCACTCCTGCTTCTTCCCTTGGGTGACAGTTCACATCTCCTGAATGTCCCCAGACCATCAGAGCTGCCCCTGGCTTTAGGAAGTTGGCTCAAGATGTCCCCAGCGTAGCTCTTTGAAGTTGTCTTGTGTGTGACTCACTCAGGGTACTTTAGCCACAGCCTCCTCTGCCCCTTATAAATGTCATAGTGGCCCTTGGGGGCTCAGCGCTGGAGAGGGAGGATCCCAAGAAAAGGTGAGATTTCACCTCTGGACCCAGATCATTCTTAGCCCCACGTCCTTTCTTCTGTGCTTTCTGCAAGTGTCGAGTACAGGGCATGAACCTGGTAGCAGGGCGTGTGCTCTCAGCAAGTCCCTGTGGGTCCTGTTAGCCCAAATAGGAAAGGTAAAGGGCTGTAGCAAGAGGATGGTGGGGCAGAGGGGGGGAGATAAATGTTTGCTGGTCTTAATAAGGAAGGATGAGGCAGCTGAATGAAAGGAGACAGCATTTAATTCCCAGAGTTCAGTATTCTAGTGACACCTCCTGCAGCGCCAGTCAGTGTGGCGTGGAGGTGGGGTGGGGTGGGGTGGGGTGGTCTTGCTGCCACAGAGCCTCCAGAGTGATTTATTCATCTGCCTCCTTCACTGTGATTTCCTTCTTTCAGACTTCCAATATCCATCACTGAAAACCATGCTTTTTATATGGGACTTTACCCTAGTGGCTTGCCTGGAATACATTTTGAAGGATTAGTGTACATGGCATGGAGACTGGCCCCTATGCCCAGCACACGCTGGTGAATATTCATGCCGACACCTGGAAGGGTTATTTCTAAAAAGGCAGCTCAGGCAGAATACATTCCGAAGAGGGAGTGTTTTCTTCTTGTCTTAGGACCCCTCCTCCACGCAGATGTGGGGGGGGGGGGCAGGAGCTGGAACCTGCTTCCTTCCTCTTCCCAGACCCCTCCCTGCCAGCCTTTGCCTGGGCTCCAGCTCTGCACAGATCAGTGTAGGGCTTCTAGAGGGGAGCGGCAACTAACTGTTCACTTAGCCTTTGCTCCTGTTACCCACACCAGTTGGCTTTAATTATGGCTGTTGAGTAGTTAGGAAAGTTAAAGTTGTGAATGCTCATCTGAACATGTTTGAATTAAAAGTTGTGATCCTAGCTTTGAAGGTCTGGATCAAGAAAACTGTACCAAGTGGCCAGTGATCAAAAGAATCCTATTGAAAAACTTAATTAGCCATTTTTCCTCTAGCTATTACAAAAAAGAAATCACATAAAATGTTGCTTATTTTCTGGCTTCTTGCCATTCTTCAAAAGATTAATCTCACAGCAACATATTAAATTGATTAATTATCTTTTGTTTATAAGAACTTATAGTTATTTCGGATTTTCACCTTTGTGTGCTGTGGAGAAGATGTTGCTATTATTGTTCTCATTAATGTCTTTATTTTAATGGTAAGTCATGTACCACATGGGGAGTCATGATTTATCACAGCTCAGTCTTGGAACAGAATAAACTACCTGTCCTCTAAGCCTTACATTGTACAGCGCTTGCAACTTGCTGCTTTGGTCTTGTGTTTCAGAGGGTGGCTTTCATGTGGACCTCATAAAAGAAGTTCAGAAAATGGATGTGGGGGCGAAATTTTAAGACAAGTAGATATGACAGCCAGGCAGCTAGCCGACTTTGATTATATGGGATAGGAGAATTGGTACTGGCTACAGGAGGTCGGGCAGGAAGGCCCAGCCAGCACAGGTGGTAGTGAGAGATCCAGGCCTGAACTGTTTTCAAGTCACTCAGCAAGTGCCCAGGACTTTGTAGATTATGTCTGTAGGGAACACTGGATGACTCAGAGCTGGGGCAGAGGTGGGGACCTAGATCTGACTCGGGTGAAGAGGTCAGGCTGGTAAGAAAGAGAAAGAGGTGTGGGAAAATGGTACTGGCTGTGTTGAGAGAGACCAGAAAAGAGGTTTGCTAAGGGCAAAAATAGAGAAAGGACATGAGTGAATGGGAAGGGGTTTGCCTTATGCTTCGTCTCTGCTGGAATGTTCTCTTGCCTGTAATATTGAGTCAAGCCTTCCTACCTTGTTTTGCCCTTCTATTCTCCTCCTCTCTCGCCAGGTTGAGAGAGCACAAAACTGTGCCTATAGCTAAATTTGAGTTCTCCCCCAGACACAAATTCCTGTGAACCCTTGACCCAAGGGAGTAGAAAGGAGCTGTAGAGCTTATTCAATTTCTTTTTGACTCTGTTTCTTAGTTCTTTGTGTAGGTTGTATGCATGTGAGCACACATTAGCATGTAGTCAGAGGAGGAGACGAATAAAGTAAGAGATGAAATAGCAGTGAGTGGGCTGGGCTGCAGCTCAGCTGGTAAAGCACTTGTCTAGCATGCATGAGGCCCTGGGTTCAGACCCCAGCATTGCCAAGGAAGAAGGAAGTGAGGAGGGAGGGAGGCATGGAGAAGCAGTGAGGTCCTGTGAAAAGTGCAGTTTATCTGGAATCTATGTTCTTTCCCCCATCCTCAGTAATCCTGCTCTATACATCCTCTAAAGTGTGAGCCAGTTGAGAAGGTAGTATGCTGGGGACAGGTGGCCCCTGCTTAGGGAGCATCCTTTGGGTGTTGTTTTGTTAGAAATGTAGAGCCAACTGAGTTTGTTCTCATCACCCTCCACACCCCACCTGTTGGATGGATGCCCATGGTGGGACTGTTTTACCCTAGAGGAGTCATATGTATCAAAGGCTGAGGAAGCCAAATCCCTAACACTTAGATTATAAAGTGAATCCCAAGCTCTTTGTCAGGTCTGTCTGTCTTACTCTCCCTATAATTTCATAGAATTTGAGGGGAAAAGATCACACACATCATATTGCCTTTAGCTCTTACACATACTGACTCTGGCCCCCAGTGCTCTTCCCAACACTGAAGCTGTAAGTGAGCTGGCTAAATGTCTAGGAAGCCACGCCCTGTGCTCAGCCTCCTCCTGGGAGCCTATCTCACTGTGTGTCCACACCGTGAGGAGGAGGAAGCTGCCAGCATCAGGGCAGATGGCCTTGCTGCAGAGCGGGAACCTGGTAATGCCAAATTTAAACACCGGGAAAGATCTGTAAAAGCTGCCTGCCTGCTTAACATGTCCATGCCCAAAAGGTCTGCCGCAGCACGAGGCTTCACTTTGTCAGATACCACAAGGCCAGCCAGTGACCATTTGGTGCCACCTGCTTGCTTAAGGAAGGGGCTGTATTGCAAAAGAGTCACCTTCAAAATACAAGAAAGAGCTTTTCTCCTGAGGGCATTGGCCTAGACATAGTTTTCTCATATTCACATGGAAAGCATAAAATGAAAGACTATGTAGTATGAAATCCAGATCATAAGACTGGGCCAAAACTCACTTGCCAAAAAATAAAGGTTTGCCAAGTGACTGAATAATCTAAAGGTAACTGGGGCAGTGTTTAGTGCATGCCAGAAAATTAACCAATGACTTAGACAAAGAGCTTTGCATTGAGAAGTAGGAAGTGCGGGGATTACAAATTGATACTTTTTCCTAAGTGTGATAATGTGTGCACAGACAGTGGGTGTGGTCTGTGCATATATGAACTGAAGCAATGCTTAGTCACTTCTCATCCCACACTTGAGCCCCTGGTACCATACAGCGTCAGCTCTTAGGTTCTCAGCCAGACCTTGAATTTAAAGCTCACTGTCCCCAAGGAAAAGAACCAGGTCCCAGCAGCTGCTAAAGATGGCTAGTTCTGTCTTGTCTCAGAGCTGGGAAAGCCTCTCCTTGTCCAGTTGTTCCGAGTTGCACCCCATAGGCAGGCTCCCCACTTACACTCCCTGGATTGTGGTATACCAGGTGTAAGTCGGAACTAGAGATGCAGCCCCGCTTTCATTGCTGTCTGTCCTAATGAGATGGCACCCACAGGCAGCCCAAGTGTCGATTTTGCCACCTCCCTTTATTTCATCTTGGGGCATCAGTGCCTAAACACCAACTACAGACACCAGACACCAAGACCCGGAGCGAGGCTGCTGTTTCTGACTTCCTTGGAGAACACATCTCCTGTCTGCTGCAGTCTGGATGGGAAGGCTTGGTGTCCAGCCGTGGTGCTTTCCAGAGATGGAGGAACCTTTTAGAAGTGAGGCTTCGTGGAAGGGAGGTCTGCAGGTCATCACAGAATGCCTTTAGAGAACGCTAGAGCCTTGGCCCTTTCCAGCTCCCCCGTTGGCTGCCTGGCTACAAGCATTTTCCTTCACTGCACACTGTCTCACCACAGACCCAGAAGTAACGTGCTGACAGCCAGGCACTGAAACAGCAAAAACTGCTATAGCCAGGTGTGGCTAACCCTAACACTTGGGATGCAGAAGCAGGCAGATGTCTGTGAGTCAGAGGCCAGCCTGATCTACATGGTTCCAAGTGAGACCCTATCTTAAAATAAAACAAAACAACAAAGCCTATGTGCCAAAATAAACCTTACCCATTTTAAAGTTTAGTATCTCAAGTATTTTGTCACAGTGACGGAAAGCTGACAGACACAGCATCCTAGCTTTGAGAGTTTAAGCAGTATCCTACAGGAGATCGAGGCTCTGGTGTGTTCTGCTAACGTACTTGCCAAGAACGCTTTCCTCTGGTGACAAGCCCGTAGTTAGAAGGCTGGTGTCCCTCTGCTTTGAAGGCTGTAGCCCACTTGCAGGCACGGCCTCTGTGGTCATAGCTCCTTCGCTAGTCTCATGTCTGGGATCTTCAGGGCAGCCATGTGGTCCCTTCCGGCTCTTTGACTGAAGTGTTCTGACTTGGCTCTAGTTTCCTGCTGAGACTCTCATGTTGGCGTTGCAGACCTCCAGCAGCTGGGCCTTGCCCCCCACTGAGAAGTACACCACCCAGTGCTGTGGCAGCCCCTCAGAAGGATCCCTTTCGTCTTGGGGAAATCCCAGTTTCTCACTGGTGGATTTGTTACCCTGGAGCCCTGTTAACCCCTCAGGCAGCTGCTGCAGGCCGTCTGCCCCTTGTGGACCACAGGGATTAAAAAGGTCCCTCACATTTTGTCTTTCTGCTTTGCATTGGACAGTGAGAAGCAGATTCTTCAATGAGGTGAAAGCCCTGTAGTCACGTAGTCACTTAGTCAAGCTCCCCAGCACCCCTGCTGGGTGGTTTTGAAGTGCTTGGTGACTAGCCAGTGCACAGTCCAGTCCCTCCAGAGGCCCCTCACTGAGCCTAACCCACCCGTCATCTTGTCACACCTCAGTCCTGCCACTCTCTCCCTCTACAGAACCTGCCTGTCCTGCAGCAGGAAGACCTTCGTTCGAAGGGAGCGTTCCTGTTGTCTCTAGAGTCCTGCTGCCACCAAGGCAGCCTTCCGTCACTCAGCATCTACTCACTGTCACACACCTTTGCTCCCAGCCTGATCTCCTGGTAACTTAGCTCATGCCCCTTTGGTTGCAAGTGACAGAAACCAAGTAAAGATGCACTAAGCCATGAAGGTGGCTTCATGGTGGCATTTCTCACACCCGTGGCTCCATCCTTCCCGGTGCCTGTGATGAAAGAGGACCACCCTGGAATGTCTGCCTCCTCATTATCTCATTTAAGTGAGCAGGGCCAATTAAGCTAGACGCTCACTACATCCTCCGGTTTTGAGAAATGAAATGTGATTAGCCCAGCATGGATCTGCTTCCTAGGATGCAGCTAGGTCTGCAGGACAAACAGCCCAAGAACTCCCACACCTACTTTGAAATGGGGCTACAAGCAGTTCTCAAAGAGAATGCCATGTACAGTCAAACCAAACCCTCCAGTGCATATGCAGAGGATTAAAAACTGTTAGAACCACAAGCGCCTCGGAATACTATCAAAGGCAGATACTGAAGTCCACAAAGGGTGAACTTGAAGATAAGTGGGTTCAAAGATTTACCTAATGGTGCTCAGTGCTTGGTAAATAAGTTTTTAATTGTTAAATGAAAGATAACTATTTCTGAAGAACTTAGGAACTCTTTAAGGATATTATATATACATTTTTGAGGTTATGAATGTCTTTGACAGAAAATTTATAAATGAGTTCTATAAGTTACTGTGTTGCTAATAGCCGAGTAGTTGATCTTACTTTGGTTGGTTGTTTCCCCCAAATGAGGAAGCTTCTAGCAACAGCAGCAGTGTGTCGTGTCCCCGTGTCTTCCAGCAAGGCTGCCACAAACGATGGGCAATTAGGTAGAAGCAAACAGGCCCTTGCTCCTGGTCTAAAGGCACCAATTCAGTGGAGAAACTGTTGATCTCTTCTGTTAGGTTTCAGCCATTGTTCACAGTCTGGCATGGAATTAATCCCTTAAGAAAGGATGAAAAAAAAATGCCATTCAGCACAACAGTTTGTCATCGCATGCATAATGCAGGCTTTCCAATTAGAATGCTGCGATTCAGAGACTTTCTTCACAGACTGATGAGAGAGCAATTATTTTAAGAAGGGAAAACTCAGTCCACTGGCTTGGCCTCCAGTCACTTCTGACTCAGGCCACAAAGACAAGAGTTTTGAAATCATATTCACTATCGAATTTTGTATCAAAACACCAGCAAGGAGAGCAATTAGTTGCTGTAAACTGAGCCCCGGGTAATCAATGATATGCAACCAGCCAGAGCATTTATGGGAGATGTAAGCAGAATCCCATCTGCTCATCAATTTTTTTTTAAAACCAGCACTTCACCACTGTAAGAGTAAGGGAAGATGGAGGAGACAGCATGTGATGTTATCAGGCATTTCATTGGGGTGCTCATTAGATGGTGAGGTTTGTGGCCGCCATTCACAGGCCTGATCTGTACTGGTGAATCTCTGTTGGGATAAAGTCAGCCTCTTTGAAAATGGCTTCTGATAATGGGGTGGAGGAAGGAGGGGTGTGTTTAAGGAGCTCATCTCCTTTAAGGTCACAAGGAGTGCCTGTGCTGGGTGATCACACTCTGCAAACATTCCAGCCAGATTACAAGCCAGAAGTGTCTCTATGCTGTCAGTGCAAATACCAAGAACAGACTTTGCAGGCAGACAAAGAAGCCAGCAGGGGAAGGAGGTGGGCTTTACATTGTGCCTAACGAGAGCGGAATCCGACCCATAGAAAGCAAGGAGACTGAGCCAGCTTTTCTTCCAGGGTTTTAAACTGTACTTGTTTTTTCAGTTGAATCAACAAAAGGATTTTATTCCTGATGAAGCCTAAGTTCCAAGCAAATAGGCATCCTGGTACATGAATTTGAATCCCTCTAAAACTCCACATGTAGAAGACAGAGCCCTACACTTGATAACCTGCCATCTATCAGTGTCCCTTTCCACTCAAGAGTCACCGTGACCCTGCATTCCCCAGAGACTCTTAATAGAAGAATAGAAAGGAGATGTCTCAACCACTATGTGCTCTTGGCTGCTATTCAGGAAAGAAAAAATTTAGGCTAGGAGAAATTATTGAGGTAAAGATCGATGGACTAGGCTAATAAAAATTAATATCTTTAGCATGCCAACTATGATAGGCAGTGAATTAATATCCTTTAGATGTAGAGGACATTTTGTAAGTCATTAACAATAGGATAAATATAGAAAATACACAAAATGTTCAAGTTCAATGATAAGTTTAAAAAAAACCCTGCAAATTAATGAAATGTGTTTCACCTATAACAGCAGCAGTGTTTCTAAGTAGGATTATCAGTAAGATGTACAGAACTAGGCACTGGTTAGCAGCTGCTGGCAGTACAACCTCTTAGAGATTTTTGTCTGGGGTGTGGGGAAAGAGAGGTCTATCGCTATTTTATAATACATATCACAGCCTCAAAGTGAGACTTTTTTTTTTGTACAAACTTTCAAGGGAAGTAGTGGATTTAGCTAAGAATGTTTACTAAAGAATTTTCCTAACCGTGAAATACTACTAACTACCTAAATATTGAGTACTATGAAACTGATTAAATTGTGGGACATCTGTAGAATGAAATGCTATGAAGTCAGTGCCTTTGATATAGATGGTGTGAGGCATGGCCTTACAGATGCTCTCCCCTCCCCCCAGGATTTCTCTGGGTATTCCTGGCTGTCCTGGAACTACATCTGTAGACCAGGCTGACCTTGGACTTGAGATTCACTTGCTTCTGCCTCCTAAGTACTGGGATCAAAGGCGTGTGCCACCACTGATCAGTTTACAGGTTCTTCTAGTACCACCATCCTCCAGGAGTTTCTGAGGACATTTACCATACTCAAAATTGCTCGTCTTTCTGTATCTTCTCCATGTCTTGTACCCTCAAAGCAGTCTCTTTCCGTGAAACGTTTTGAGATCTGGTTAGATTCTGTCCCACAGGGACTGAGTGTTTTCATTTGGGTGCTCTTTTAGACACTTATTCATAGTTATCTGGAAGGATAGGGAGTTATAATGTTCTGGTTCTCCATTAATAATCCTGAATCCTAGGGAGAGAGCTGGGCATGGTGGCACAGGCTCTTAGTCCCAGCATTCAGGAGGCAGGTCTCTGAGTTCAAGGCCAGTCTGGTCTACAAAGTGAGTTCCAGGACAGCCAGGGCTACACAGAGGAACTCTATCTCAAAAAGAAAGAAAGAAAAAAACCCCAAGAGTCCTCGTGAGGGTTGTCTTGAGAGACACCTCTTACTGGAGCTGTGAGGTGAGGAGGGGTTGATTGAGATCTCCCCTTCCCTGGAAGAGCACATGACTGTTCCTTGATAGCAAGCAGAGGTGAGACTGAAGCAAAGAACTGCAGGGACAGGAACTGGGCCTTGGGCACGGGCCTGTCATCCCAGCTGCTCAGAGGCTGAAAGACAGGGCTTCAAAGAATTCAAGGCCGGCCTGGGGAGGTGGCTCAGTGGTTAAGAGCACTGGCTGCCCTTCCAGGGGAACCAGGTTCAATTCCCAGCACTCACATGGCAGCTCACAACTGTCTATAACTCCAGTTCCAGAGGATCCAACACTCTCACACAGACATACATGCAGGCAAAAACACCAATGCACATGGAATAAAAGTAAAATAAAATAAAATAAAAATTCAAGGCCTGCCTAGGACTTAGACACCACCTCAAAAGGCAAAGTAAGAGGGCTATGAACATAGCTTAGTGGTAGAACACTTGCCTAGCCCTAGATTAAATATCCAGAAACAATCACAGCAGCAGTAATTCTCCATAGTAGCCTCATGCATGACACAACACTTGTGCAAGGATTTTCCTTGACTGTAATGGCAAGATTAAAGAAGACTCTAGGAATGGCAGTTAGGGAATAATGCCTTAGAGTAGAATTGTGATCCAGATACACAAAGTGGGAATAACAGGAGTACTTGGCAGGTGATTACAGAACTGGTTTTTGATCGGGATACCAGGTTGGAATCCTGCATCACTCACGTACTAACAATAAGCTTAGATAAGGTGTTTACGGTCGCAAGACTCACTTCTATCATTCATATAATGTGAGGATTGTAATCATGCTTGCTGAGAGGATATTCAGTGTAGATGTAACCAACCTTCTTATTAAATAAGAAACACAGAACCAATGCAAAGAAGAAAGCCAAGAGGTCAGAGCTAAGAGCTAAAACCTTACCTTTCCTCCTGCAGTGGTCCTACCTCTCCGAACCAGAGCTACCCCTGTGTTAAAGTCTTTATATAGAGTTCCTGTTCTGCCTTCTCATTGGTTGTAAACCCAACCACATGACTGCCTCGTCACGGCCTGTCTGTATAGGCCTCCAGGTTTTCCATGTTTGGTATTGAGATTAAAGGCATGTGTATCCAATAATGGCTGTATCCCTGAACACGCAGAGATCTACCTAGCTCTGCCTACCAAGTGCTGGGATTACAAGTGTATGCCACCACTGCCCTGCTTTCCTATGGCTTGCTGATAGCTCTGACCCCCGGGCAACTTTATTTATTAACATACAAATAACATTTTAATACAAATAAAATATCACCATAATTCAGGTGGATTTAATAGACCAGACTGTGCAGAGCACTTGACATAGGACCTAATCCACATAAGCATTAAAGAAATGTTGGCCATCATGATCATCATTGTCATTGCTGTGTTTGCTCAGCTGACAGCCACTGAGCCCTGGCTCCAAGTGAGGTGCTGTTCCAGGCTCTGGCTATGGAAAAACGACTTAGACATGGGCACTGCCTTCAGGGTGCTCACTGTTGTAGCTGACTGGAAGCACATGCATATCACTTCCTGTTAAGTGTGACATTGCATATACTTTGTTTAGGCAAAGCCAGCTAACAGTGGAAATCAGAAGCCAAATACAGATCCCATATTGAACGGCTCAGATCCTGTTTTTAATTGAAGAACCATGCATGTAGAGTGTGTGGTTCACACATCTTTTGTGCATAGCGTGATGAATATTTACATACTCCTGCAGCCATGTAACTACCACTGAGATCAAACTAGCACATCTCTAGCCTTCTAGAAATTGCCCTCATCCCATTTTCCAATCAATACCTTCCTTAGAAGTAACAGCTATTCTGAAACTGGTAGGTAAGTGAATTCTGCTTTGAAGTTCACATAAGTAGACTCATAGTCCATTGAAGTTCTCAGCTGAGCAGAAAGAGGGCTCAGAGCAGAACCGAGATAGTAAGTTCCCAGATAATGAGTATGTTTTCTGGTGTAGTTGGCCCTCACTTGGGATCCACATAGTTGAACATTGCTTTAAATTTTTTTTTGTTTGCATAAAAGGGCACAGATTTTTTTTCTTGTCAATTCCTTTAAAAATACAGGGAAAAAAAAACTATTTACATCACATTTGCTTTGTATTGGGTATTATAAGTAACTTGAGGATAATTTGAATTGTGTAGGAGGCCAGGTGGACTGTTAACAGCCCTGTAATCATAGCACTCAAGAAGCTGAAGCAGGATTATGAGCTCATTGGCCCAGCCTACAGCACAAGACTTTGTCTGTGGAGAATGCGCATGCACATACAGACACACATCTTTATACATGTGTCTATCTATCTACATTTATAGATTTATATTCACATATGTCAGAGGTATGTAAATATATATGACCGCATCGACTTTGTGTATATAAAATATATATGACGTCATGTTACTGAAGGACTTGAGTAACCACAGACTTTGGGGTGCTAGGACTAGTCTCTTCTAGAAGTTTATGGATAGCTGTTTTTCTACATCAGGTAATCTTACCAGAGTCATGTGGAAACATGGTAAAAATGAGAGGAAATAGAACATGGTAAGTGCTTGTTAGCACCAGTGAGAAAGCACTGATTCCCCAAGCAGTGTTTCTGGGATGTTATCCTCAGCTTGCTCAGATGCAACAGAGGAAAGCTGGAGAACCGAGAAGATGACCCAGGGACGTCCTCCTCCTCCTCCTCCTCCTCCTCCTCCTCCTCCTCCTCCTCCTCCTCAGCCAGTCTGAACTTTGCTGCTAAGGGGACAGAGGTTCCCTGGAGTTGGGTGGTCAGTGAAGCGGACTCCCAAAGAGTGGGCCACAGTCTGGCGGGGCTCTTCTCTTCGTATTTTCACTGGGGTTCGCTCCCCTACAGCCTGGGTGCAAGCTGGGGCACAGGGGGCAGGGGAGGGATGACACAAGGCCCCCATGGCAGTTAGGATGCAAAGACAATGTAGTGTTTTCTCTTTGCTCAGGTTACTACTCTGGGACTGTGACGATCGAAGCTACAGTTACTACGTTGAGGTTTCCACCAATCAGCAGCAGTGGACCATGGTGGCTGACAGAACGAAAGTCTCCTGCAAGTAAGTAGCATCCTCTCACTGCAAGGGCAGCCCTCTGTGAGCTCAGAGGCCCCTAAAAAGATTGATGCAACCACAAGGGTGGTGAAGTGCATTCCCATGATCCTTTGTTTCAGTTTTGACTATTAAGAGTTTAAATGAGAGTTTACTTGCCATGCCCAAATAAGCTTTACCTGTGAACTGAACTTGAAAATAACTGACATGTCCAAACAGGGAAAGTAAGAGACTCCTGTGCAGTCCTGCCTTCGACCTCCAAGCCCCACACGACCCTCTTAGGACTGTTTACTTCCTCTGAGAATTTGGATTCAGTGGTTACTCTGGGGCTCTGTCTTCCTGCTCACCTCGCGCCATTCCTCGCACCAAACCTTACCTCAGCCAGTACCTAAACTAAGGAAAGCCATGAGCCTTAGGCTCTTCACAGGCCTTCAGCGTTGGGTCTCTATTTGAGCTTACCTGGCTGTGGGAACACCTAGAAAGAAGGATTCTGCGGGTTGTTCCGGTCATTTTTTAACCATGACACGTGAAGAGGCTTGGTGCCTATTGGGGGAGAGTTTTGTCTGCGAGATAAAACACAGCAAAGCTGAGACTTCATCTTTAAAAATCAAATTACAAGCTGGTGGTGATGGTGCATGCCTTTAATCCCAGCACTCGGGAGGCAGAGGCAGGCAGATCTCTGTGGGTTTGAGGCCAGCCTGGTCTACAGAGTGAGATCCAGGACAGGCACCAAAACTACAAAGAGAAATCCTGTCTCAAAAAAAAAAAAAATCAAATTACAATCCCATGTTAGTCCGATTTCCATCCCCATGACACAGCACTGAGAAACAACTTCTATAGAAGAACAGCTGCTTTGGGGTCATGTTCCAGAGGTTCCTGCCCGTGGTCATGAGCTTTGCAAGTGGCCTCTGGGGAGCTGGAGGAAGGAGGCACTGGAACCCCAGTATCACCTGCCAGGTCATGCCTCTGGGTACCTCACTTTCTTTCTCTAGGTCCTGCCACCAACTCCCAGTACCTCCACAGACTAGTGACCAAACAAGCCTTTACAAATGGCCTTTGAGGGCATTTTACATCCAAACTACAATACCTTCGTGTACTCTCAAGTTCACCTTCCAAGTGTGTAACTGGGCGGTTTTTAGTACATTCACAGAATTGTTCAACCATCACTATCTGATGACCCGAAACAGTTTTATTCCCCCCTCCCCCAATAATAGGAAATAAACCTATTTCCCTCCAGCTGCTCCAGCATCTAGTAATTTACTTTCTGTCTCTGGATTTGCAAAATGTGGGAAGCCTATGTAAATGGAATCATATGCTATATACCCTTTGTCCTCAGTTCTCCTCAGCAGTTCTCCAGTTCATCCTGGAGATGAGTTGTATCAGAGATGAAGATTTCCTTTTTGTCTGGGTGAATAATCTTCTAGTGTGTGACCTTATTTTCTTTAGTTATTCATCCTGACAGATGTTTGAATTGTGTTTTCCTCTTTAGCTTTAATGAATAAGGCTGCTTTGAATACTCCTGCACAGGAGAGTGTGTGTGAACATACTGTTTAAGTGTTCTTCAGGGTACCTAGGAGTAAAGTTGCTGCGTAATATTTCTTAATGGCATTGATGACAGTGTGTCTGACTCAGTGTTCAAGGCCATCAGAACTACTATTAGAGTAACTGTATTTACCTGTTTGAAGAACCACTGAGCCACTTTGCATGGCCTTCAGCAGCCTGTGAGGGACCAGTTTCTCAGTCTTGCTGGCCTTGTCATCTGTGAGCCACTTAGTCCCGGGGCAATGAAGTGGGCACCCTTGAGGCTTTGGTTTGCATTTCCCATGGCTGATGCTGCTGAGCATCTCTTTGTATGCTTATTTGGCTATCATTTCTTTTCTAATGTCTGTCTCTTGGGTTGATTGGTTGTTTGGTTGCCAGGGTGCCTCTTGGCATTTGCTCTTACTGAACTGTGTCCCTGGTCCATGATTTCTTAATGCCATTGATGACAGTGTGTTAGACTCAGTGTTCAACACCACCAGCACTGCTGTTATTACTACACATCGTGTTTTATGGTGACATTCACATTTGGGGTTATAACAGATAAGCTTCAATGTTTAACCAGCTTCCTGCAACAGGGTGGCTTGTCGAGTGGCCCCTTCTCGTGGGTTCATTGTTGTTTGGGGGCTCATCAGCATCTTCTGTGTCTAGCAGCTACAGGTCATGGGAGCAGAAAGAGAGGTTATAGCTGTTTCTAAGAAGCCCGGGCTTGCACAGTGTGCATTCCTTCTACTCCTGTACCACTGAGGACAAAAACAGTCTACTCGAGTGTGCCTAGACCGCCACTTCTTAGGGGAGCATCAATGTTGTGAGCACCTTGGCCACAGTGTAGGAAAACAAACTATTATTTGCTAACTAGTATTCTAGTACTTTCATATATTGTATCTCATTGTCTGAGTACAGGGTGCTTAACGGGACATTGCCCTCATTTTATAAAAGAGAAAATTAAATTTGGAGAGAAGAAGCATCTTTTCCAAGGAGCAGAGGTCAAATTTTAATCCAGGACTCTTTGCCACTTAGCACAAGCTTTATAGTCCCCAGGTATTACTGAAGAACACCAAACTACCTGGGTGGAGAAACAGGAAAAGGGGGGTTATCTTTCTCCCACACTGCTGGAACCCGGAACCCTTTACAAACAGTGGCACGCCTCTAGGCCCCATGAGCCAGCTGCCCATTGCTGTCTCCAGAGCAGCTGTTGAGCACAGCTCCCAGGCCAGAGTGCTTCCCCACAGCTCACCATCTTTGGCGTTGCTGACAACCCCTCTGTCATGTGCACTTTTCTTTACAAGCATCCATCCAGGGAGCTCCACAGGCCTTCAACAAGAGTGTACTCGTTCTGCACAGATGCCTGTCCTAATGGGCTGTAGTGAACTCACTGGGGTTTTGTGAGTGAGAAAATCCTCTGTGTACAGGTTTGCTCAGTGCCTTTGCATGGCCATCAGCATCTTATTGGTTTGTTTCCCTTAATTGATCGACTTAAATAATTGACAAGATTTCCACTTGGATTGCAGCACTCAAGTTCTCCAGTAGCGTTTTACATATTAATAAGCTGTGGATGATTCATCAGAACAAGAGAGAAGAAAAAGGAAGACAAGATTCTGTCGACTCCATTAGAATCAGTGGAACCAGTAGTTATGATTTTACCTTTATAGATGTAATCTCAATTTACTCTACCCCTACCTTAATGTAGTCCTTCAAAAGATGTGCAAACAGCTCTCTTCACTAACATGCTGCAGAGCAAATGTCAAGAGAAGCTTCCTTTAGCTTCTAGAGCCGTACCTGTTCTAACTGGGAGGTAGCATGGGTAGGGGTGGTCAGGTACACAGAGGCCTTAGCCCTGGATGTTTGGCCCTGCTCTGGCTTGCTTTCAAGGTGAAGGATTCTTCCTGTTGTGGATAATCATGCTTTGGTATTGACAGTTTTTAAAAAATGTTTGTGCGCCTCTTGTTCTAACCTTTAGACCTTAAATTCTCTTCCTCTGCTCTCCTCTAAATTGTAGAACCCTAATCTTTTCTAACAAATGCAAACAGCATGTAGAACATTAAACAATACAGGGGGATGTAATCGGAGAGCCAGCCTTGACCTTTGCACCTTCTGTCCACTCCTCGGGGGAGTGCCTTTGACTTGCTGGTAGATTTTTGTTTTTGTCTCCTGCTGACTTCTATACTACCAACAGCATCTTATTCCTTATTCATTTACCAGCTTTAGTAACCTCCTTCTCTCTTCTGGGGTATGTTTTCTTTTTAGTTCTATATAGTGCAGCATTTAAAAATGAACAGTATACCTGACTTCTACGTTCTGGTCCATCCGTTAAGGACGGAACCTCTTGACTTCCCACGATGTTGATGGATACCTGTGTTTTGCTCTCTCTCCTGCTTCTGATTTTTGTCTTTCTTTTCTTTTCCCTTTCTCTGTCAGCTGTTTGACCACATTAATATTGCAAAGGTTTGTGATGCTTATTTTTGCTATAACTTAGAGTTAAACTTTCTGTGTGGCCATAGAGACCCTGAAAAGGAAACAACTAAGAAGTCATTGTGATGTTGTGGATATCTAAACACTGTCCATACAATATCTAGTAATTGTTCATTTAGGGAAACACTGTACTGCAACTCTAAACACATCCCTCTTCCCCCCCCTTCTCCTCTCCCTGCCCCGAGCAGAGCTGTGTGCTGGATTCCAGCAGAAGGACGGGGTTCTGTGAGTGCTCACAATTATCCCACTGCTAAGTAGCTGCCTAACCAGCTTTTTGTTGCCCAAGGTTCCTAATTGCTTAGTTTTCCTGATACCAAAGCTCCTGGAGCTTCCCGTGCATTCATGGGTTAATTCTGAGCAAATTGCTTCCTAACCTACTCTGCAGTTGTGACCTAAGATTTCTTTTCTTTCCTATCTAGGCTGGCTTCTTTTTTTTTTTTTTTTTTTAGAATGTTGAAGAGTTAACAAAATCCTTTCTCTGTGAATGAGATATTGACCTTGGACCCAGTTCCCTTTCTTGATCCATTGTCCCTGAAACCTCACAGAAGTAGAATATTAGCTATGCTGTTAAGCAGCATTGCTTATGATAAAAATCATCTCTGGCCTGGGAGGCTGTAGGTCTGTGGTCAGAAGCTCCAGCTGGGACTCCCTAGGAGTGATGACTTTGTAACTGGGCATGCCCTGTTATTCTGAGACAGAGCTCAGGCTATGGCAAGGGAAGATGCTTTGTATTTGGAGTGTGAAGTTTGTCTCTGAGGGTCTCCACCTGCCTGTTACTGAGTCACACTGTGTAGGACACACGGTTGTGTAAACTGCTACGAGGAAGAAACACCTGGTGCTGTCCTGTGGTGGGTCGCTTCTCCATTCTCTCTCACAGTCGCCCTGAAGCCTAGTACACTTGTTTGGTCTTTTGATCTGAATATTTAGTTGAGACTATTGATAGACACTGTATGCAGTAAATCTGTAGATTAAGTTTTTTCAGAAAAGGCATGCCAAAAGCAGATAATAAGAGTGCTAGTATGGCAGATGTGAGCCACCATGCCTGCCTTCCCTTTGTAGTTCTTGGAAGCCGTAGTAGAGGCTTTCGGAAGTGGAGAAAAGTAAAAGTGGGTGTAATGTGTGCCATCTTGCATCTAAAGTTCCCCAAATGCTGCAGCTCCCTTAGGGTCAGCCATTGGTAGTCCAGTCCCTTAGGGTCAGCCATTGGTAGTCCAGTCCCTTAGGGTCAGCCATTGGTAGAGCAGTCCCTTAGGGTCAGCCATTGGTAGAGCAGTCCCTTAGGGTCAGCCATTGGTAGTCCAGTCCCTTAGGGTCAGCCATTGGTAGAGCAGTCCCTTAGGGTCAGCCATTGGTAGAGCAATCCCTTAGGGTCAGCCATTGGTAGTGCAGTCCCTTAGGGTCAGCCATTGGTAGAGCAGTCCCTTAGGGTCAGCCATTGGTAGAGCAGTCCCTTAGGGTCAGCCATTGGTAGAGCAGTCCCTTAGGGTCAGCCATTGGTAGAGAAGTCCCTTAGGGTCAGCCATTGGTAGAGCAGTCCCTTAGGGTCAGCCATTGGTAGAGCAGTCCCTTAGGGTCAGCCATTGGTAGAGCAGTCCCTTAGGGTCAGCCATTGGTAGTCCAGTCCCTTAGGGTCAGCCATTGGTAGAGCAGTCCCTTAGGGTCAGCCATTGGTAGAGCAGTCCCTTAGGGTCAGCCATTGGTAGAGCAGTCCCTTAGGGTCAGCCATTGGTAGAGCAGTCCTTGCACTGCTTTCTGTCTTTTTCTCTGCCTAACCTGTCCTGCAGCTGTCTTACCTCCTGTTGGGGTGTATTTCTCAAGTGCTGACCTCATTGTGTTCACACTGTAACCATTTCTTTGTCTGTCAAAGTAGTAGTGACTTTAGCCGCCTTCTGTCCCCTGGACCAGTGCCGTGGCAAGCATTTTGGCAGATGGAAAGATTAGGTCTGATGAATTGAGTGGTGATGGAAATAGTATCTTGTTATTGAGAGTTCTCTGGTTATAATCTGGGACCTCTGGCCTAACTTGTGGGCCCCAGTGTGTTGGTTACGCTACGGTGCTGCTCATGGCTGGCCACTGCCCACGGCGGCCGTGCCAACGGAGGAGAGTGCTGGTCGGAAGAATCACAAGCCGTGGTTACCTTTTTAGAGCTTTATTGGGAGAGTGGGGGCAGGGGGGGGAGAGGACAGACGGAAGGAAAGAGAAGGGGATGCACAGAGGGCCTGCCCACTTTTTAGGCTGGGACGCCATCACAGGCTGGTGACGTAATTAAGGACAAAATCCTTACACAGCGTCCTCACAGAGTAATGTTTGCCTGCCAGATTGGCTGCCCAGCTCCCTCCTGAAAGGCTTCAGGGTTTTCCAGTGTAAGAATTCATTAAAAAGGATGTTGCAGAGAGAAACACATGTACACTGAGGGTGATAAAGCAGAGTCCAGGACTATAGAGTGTAATCAAAAGAAGGGGGAGATGGTAGAAAACCCAGAGGAACTGTGTATGCCACCATGTTAATAGTAATTGCCCTTGTGCAGTTGGGTTATGGAAATTATTTCTAATTTTCTATATTTTTGACCAATTCACACATATTTCTTGGAAAAATATTTTTAGAAAAAGCTGCATTTGAGGAGACATTTTTCTTCTTTTTTGTTTGTTTTTCCCCTCACTGCTCTCCTCCCATCCACTCCTCCTCCCTTTCTGTTCAGAAAAGGGCAGGACTCCCATGGATATCAGCAAAACATGGCGTATCAGGTTACCATAGGACTAAGCACCTCCCCTGTATTAAGGCTGGGCAAGACAACCCAGTATGAGGAGTAGGGTCCCAAAAGCCAGCCAGAGAACTAGGTACAGCCCTGCTCCCACTGTTAGGAGCCCCACAAGTGGGCCAAACTACACAACTGTCACATATATGAAGAGGGTCTAGGTTGGTCCTATGCAGACTCCCTGGTTGTTGGCTCAGACTCTGTGAGAACCTATGAGCCCAGGTTAGTTGGTTTTGTGAGTTTTCTTGTAAAGTTCTTGACCCCTCTGGCTTCTACAATCCTTTCTCTCTTCAGCAGGATTCCCCGGATGTGGCCTGATGTTGGCTGTGGGTCTCTGCATCTGTTTCCATCAGTTGCTAAATGAAGCCTCTAGGATGACAGTTGGATTAGGCACCAATGTATGAGTAGAGCAGAATAACACTAGGCATCATTACATTGACGTTTTTTCCCTCTAGTCGTGTTCAGTTCTATCCTAGGTCTCTGGGCTCTTCAGCCTCTGGGTCCTAGCTCTCCAGGCAGTGTCAGGGGTGGGCCTCAGACTGGACCAGTCATTGGTTGGCCACACCCCCTTAGTCTCGTTACTACTCTTACCCCAGCACATCCCATAGGCAGGACAGACTGTAGGTCAAAGGTTATGTGGCTGGGTTGGTATCCTAACTCTCCACTGGAAGTCTTACATGATCACAGGAAGTGGCCAGTTCAGGCTATATTTCTACTATTGCTAGGAGACTTAACTGGGGTCATCTTTGTAGATTCCTGGGAGTTTCCCTTGCACCATGTTTCTATCTCACCCGGAAATGTGCCCCCTTTCCAGTCATCTCTTTTGGTATACTTCCCCTCCATCCCCCACCGATCCCTCATGTTCTCATCCCCACCTGTCCCCAGTCCACCCACAAAATCTGTTATATTTACCCTTCCCAGGGATATCCAAATATCCCCCCTTGGGCTTTCCTTGTTACGTAGCCTCTCTGGGTCTGTGGATTGTATGTAGCATGATTATTTCAAATTTTCTTCTGTGGATTTGTAGCATGGTTATTTCAAATTTTCTTTATCTTTTTACCAATTTACACATATTTCATGGAAAAATATTTGTAGAAAAAGCTTCACTTGAGGAGACCTTTCTTGCTGCAGATGTAAGTGCTCTGTAGCTGTGTGCCCTTGCCTGCATTTGCATGGCTGCGCTGGCACAACAACCTCTTTTCTTCCCTGTCAGTACTAAATCAAGGAAGTGCGTGTTGTGTGGAGCTCTAGCCCGGCAGGCAGCTCCTAGGGTACTTGATACCAAGGGCCCAAGCAGCACCCTCTTCCCAGCCCTCCTTGGAGGGCCTGCCAGCCTCCCGACTGAGCCAGGCTTGAGCCTCCACAGTTTCTACAGCATTCTGATATGAACTCTTCTCCCTGACTTCTCCAGTATATGCCTCACAGTCCCTGTGTCCTGGGAAGACCTGCCCCTCCCACCCCACCCACACCCCTACCCCACCCCTGCTCTCCACATGATGGCATCCACATCTGAGGAGCACTATGCCCCTGGCTGCATGTTCAGACACTCAGAGCCCAGGAAGCACATGTCTGTCTGGGCTCTTTCTGTGACTTCTGTATCCACTGGGAATCTGAGAAAGAAGAGGAATTATGTTTCTTCTTCCAAGCGCTTCCCTGGCTGAGGACAGCAGGACACTTGAGGGTGGAGAGTTAGAGCCTCTTGGGCAGTGTGCGAATGCAAACCAGCATATTGAAACCTAGTGAGAGACTGGCTTTGCCTGGGCTCTCTGCACCGTCTTTCCCATTGTTGGCGACAGTTTAGAAAGCATTTCCCCACCTGTTTTATCTCTTAGCCAGAATTGAGCATACCAAAAGCCTTGAGTTAGTTCTAGGAAGTCATGGCTAGCCATGCAGTTTGGAGTTGTATGTAAAGTGCTCATTGTCACAAACATGCCAAAAGGCAAGTGTTTTGTTTGTTTTTATGTGTTTGAATGCTTGCCTGCATGTGTTATGTATACCATGTATGTGCCTAGCTCCCTCAGAGATCAGGAAGGGGCATCAGATCCCTGAAACTGGTTGGGAACCACCATGTGGGTGCTAGGAACCGAACCCAGGTCCTCTGCAAGAGCCAACCGTGCTCTCTAGCCCTGAGCCATCTTGTCAGCTGCAGCAGGTGGGTTTTGAAGAGGGTAAAGTCTCCACCATTGCTGCTGCTGCTGCTGCTGCTGCTGCTGCTGCTGAGAAATTCTTAGTGTCAGGTTCCACTTCAGGGAAGGGCTGTGGCTGAGACAGGCTGAAAGTCCAGGCTCCTCCCTCTTCTTCCCCCTGCTGCCTTGGAGCATGTTTACTCCTTCCTGCTGGAGGTGCAGGCCAATTAATGGGTGCTGGATGTGTAATTGTCACTTTCAAACAGCTGGATGGAGATGTTATTTTTCTCTCTTCATATTTAATTCCATTTTTTCACACTTTGACAATAATGAAAAAGCCAGTCATGTTCTTCCCTTTATTTTTTAAAGGGCAAACTCTGATGTTAATTTTTGTCAAGACTTTAAGAACCTGAAGGATAAAGAGACACATCCTTGTAAAAGGAACCTCCATCCCCCTACGCCCGCCTCCAGCAGACTTCAGATAAAACACCCAGATGTAGTTTGAAAGGGGGCAGATTCCTGAGTATCAGAGCTTGTCTGTGGAGGGGCCTGGGTGCCACTCCAGACTCAGAGGCACTTTGAGCCACACTGCTGCTTCTGAGCGAAGAAAGGCCTTAAGTAGATGAATGTTTTAGAGACCAGAACATCAACAGGCAGTTAGTTGGCCATACCTGTGCTTTTAAAGAGGACTTTTTACATAAAGTTTTTATGTAAAACTTTATCCGTATAGGGGAAGACATGTAGGAAACAGATTGGGAGCTGAGCATGTGAGTTGTCTGAGTACTAACTTTGGAGCTGTCCTCAGGTTGAGGGTGAGAATCCTCCCTACCCAGAATGTTTGACAGCTGAAGGAAATAGTCATCTTGGGTAGTAACTGAGAATCTTCCAGCTCTCATTCCCATCTTCCTTGTTTAGCCACAGAGCTGCATTATTCTGCGAGGATAATAACTTTCTGCATTATTTTAAAAAATGAAGCATACCTTAATGAAACTTTCTTCATGAGCTGTGTGAACATCGGAGAGAATCTTTTGTCATGGGATAACTTTCATATTACTATTATATTTCAAGTGACAAAATAAATAAAGGTCACACTAGTTCAACTACCGTCATTTCTCCAGTTGACTAGCTGGTCTCCCCACTTTTCTCTACACTCTCCACAGATTGACTGCACATACTAGAGCCAGAGTGGACTTTGCAAGCACAGCTTTATTATCATCTTCCCTGCTTAGGAGCCCTTGTTCTCGGAATTAGAACCAAAATTCCTCACATAGCTGGGGTCGAGCTATTGGCTCTCCCCTGCCTCTCCAGCCACCCACCTCACTACCTGCTCTCAGTTCTCATCTCTAGCTTCCCTTCCATCCCATCACACACGGCTCTGTCCTAGTTCAGACCTCTTGTACTTGTGGTGGTGGCCCAGTCTGGGCCCACACTGCTGCCTTTTGACCAGTTCATCACAGTTACATAGTCAAGACTCTCCGCTTCAAGCAAAATCTGGCTCACCACCCAGTGGGTGACTGAAATGTCTCATGGCGTTCATTTGCATGTAGTTAAATTGCTGCTGCTCTTCTCCACTGGACAAGACAAGAGAAGAGAGGTCCAGTTCCTTTCCTCACTCGATTATCTGTTGGAGCCTAGCAGTGGCCCAGCACTCATAGGCCCACATTTACTGGTCTGAGTGAGGAGATGTGTAAGTCCCATCACTGTCTCCGAGTGCGCGCACACATGGGCTTCACTTGCAGAGCTGTTTAGACACCTTTATCTGCCATCTCGGAGTTTCATCAGGAAGTTCGTGCACCCCAGTTCAGATGCTAACACATGGAGCAAGATGAGCTTGTGGGAGGAGAAAAGAGTGGTCCCAACAGTGCCGTTTGTGTAGATTTGGGTATATCCTTCCAACTTCTCTTCCGTTGTCCATCTGCCATCTTTGATTTGGTGACAGCCCAGTCCCCA
The DNA here is from genome assembly GCF_949786415.1 of Peromyscus eremicus. Classification (NCBI taxonomy): domain Eukaryota; kingdom Metazoa; phylum Chordata; class Mammalia; order Rodentia; family Cricetidae; genus Peromyscus; species Peromyscus eremicus. The sequence goes on along the minus strand of NC_081432.1, from coordinate 6,741,230 downwards.
GACTTTACTTCATGGCTGCCAGAGGTTCAGTATTCTCTGCTCCCCACATCCATTCATTGTCCCTCAGGTTATGACTTGGGTCCGCAGTAACAGTGTGTCACTAGAGGTTGGTTATAGGCTGGGAGTCCCATTACGTCTCTCTCTAGCTACTGTTGGGAAAGTTCTTTATGGAAGGCCAAGTGCTTTTAGTTAGAACTTGTACCAGCTGTGCCCCATTCACGTCAGAAATGGATTTGACTTAAAATCCCAGCTTTGTCAGGTTAGTAGGTCTCAAAGGTTTCTCTGAATTTTCAGAGTAATAAGTTTAAAAAATTAATTTTTTTTTAAGAACACTGACCTTGAACTCTGGAGAGGGACTCAAAACTACTCCCCAGACATTTGTGTGCCTCTTGCTACAAGGAAAATCTGACTACCAGAGTGGTCCTGTTTCTGAGGCCCTGGAGCCCAGCCACCTCTCCTGGCCTTGGGTGGCACCAGAGCATCATGCCCCAGCACTGGCTGGGTATCTTGCATCACCTTGGCCTTCTGCTGTAGACACTAGGTGTAGGACCTGCCTCTCAACCCTAGAGCAGACTGAGACCACAGTAGCAGTCGTCATAGATGTACATAATAGAAACCCATGGTCAGGATGGCATCTCTGAAACAAGGAAGGAGAGACCCATGGGTTGTCCTTGAGCAAAGGCACAGGAAGGGAGAGCACACCTTTTAGAGTGACCAGCCTCAGTTTCCAGATGATAGCCTGAAAGTCTGAGGCAGCCTCTTAAGTCCTAATGAGGTTTTCTTGGTGATCACGTACCGATTAATACTGGCTCAGTCCTATCCCAGAGTGTAAAGAGACTTGTGTTTTCTTCCTAGGCTTAAGAAAAAGAGGGTGGAGGGGGGCTCCAGGAGTCAGCTCTTGTGGCTGAGGGGCACTCTTCCTAACTGTCTTAGTCTCTTGGCTTCCCTTCTTCTTGCATCATTCCCATTGCTCACACTCACCATCAGCTCGCCCTGCCCTGCAGCTCCTCCCACTGGGCCCCTCCTCACCTAGCCTCTTTCCCTTCACTTGCTCTCCACAGTTGGCCTGTGATTCCTTCCAGTTTCTACCCTCCCTTGAACACCCCTGGCTCCATGCTTTCTCTCCCCACGGCTTCTGTCCCGCAGACCTCCGTGCCTCTTTCTTGCTGTGTCTTTAGTAGGCCCTGGTAGATCCCCTTGATCCTGTTTGTTCCTTGCTGTCCTAGAGTCTGTAGCCCTGGTTATGGGTCGTTACTGCTCCTAACTTCTTTGTCCCCGTAGAACAGCTTCAGCTGTCCGCTGGAGACGGTCCCAGACTATACCTAGTGTGTCCTTTGTCTCCTCATGACCAGCTCTTGTCTTGTTTTCCAATGTGCAGTTCACTACTGCAGCGCGTGGTTAGACCTCACACACGTTATTTCCGTAGTGCTCTGACTTTCCAACCAAGCTCCTAAGCCTTCCCGCTGTGGTGCTCTCCTCACAGCTGCGTTTCTACTTGCCTTTTAGTCCAGACCGGTTACCAAGTCCAGGCTTAGTCTTTATTTCCTCCAGCTCACCTTCAAGTTTCTGCCTCCCCAGTTCCTCCTAAGACCCCAACCAGTGATCAGTTCTTCCTGACCTTATCCTTGGATACTTTTTCATACAATTTGATAATAATTTTATGGACTCTTAGGTCTGTATCCCAGAAGGGACAAAGGGAGAAAGATAGATTGGGAGGAAATGACGCTATAAAATTCCAGCCATTTTTCCTTGTAAACTGTCATTGTCCTCCTGAAGTACAGAGCCAGTGTATTCCACAGAAGCTCCGTTGCTCTGTAATCATATCCACAGCCCAACCAGCTTTCATTGAGTTTCATGTTAGCTGAAGACTTTGCACAGCAGGCCCGTGCTGCAATACCAGGAGAAGTCCTGAAGAGACCAGGAGACATTTTAGTGTCATAGCCATGTTACCCCTTTGTCTGTACAACAGCAGCAACAGGAACAATCCAGAGTACTAGCATCAGAAACCGCTTTAAGAGCCTTTGAAAGTCTTAGTCCAGGCTTCCTCCGTGCAAATGGGAAGTTGAGGTGGAGAACACAGTGCTTTCCCAACTTCACGTCTAATGGTGGGGTATGGATCAGGACCCAAGTGTCCTGGCTCTAAGTCCCTGCCCTCGGAAGTTTGTATGACTTGTAATACCACGGTTGTTGGTTTGTTTGTTTGGGGTAGGATTTGATTTTTGTTTTGAGAGTTGTTTTGTTTTGTTTTTGAGACAGGGTTTCTCTGTGTAGCCCTGGCTGTCCTGGAACTCACTCTGTAGACCAGGCTGGCCTCAAACTCAGAGATCCGCCTGCCTCTGCCTCTCAAGTGCTGGGATTAAAGGTTTGTGCCTCTGCTGCCCAACTAACACCATGGCTTTTTTAAAAGAAAGATTACAGTAGTGCTGTGCGACTATAGATATGTTGAGAGCATAGCATAAAGTAGGGATGTTTTCTGACCTCTGACCCCTGCCCTTGGTCCACATTACAGCAGAGAAACAGTGAGTTTACAATCAAAAGTCCTCTGAACTCAATTTTAAAACATATGGCGGTAGAAGTCAGAAAGAGACTGACTTCCAGAACTGTAACAGAGGCCCCAGACTACAGAGAAACCCACCTTTATTTTTACATGATTTCCTATCTGTAATCACTGTTACTTCTTCCCCAGAATGTTAATTTGTACAGCCTAATAGCTGTATCGTAATTCATAGTTTGAAATTACGTTTTTAAAGTACAGTCCCTACACCAGTATTCAAATCTAGATCACCCAGGGGTTCATTATCCAGCCTTACAGCATATTAGCCTCTGTTTTCCTTACTTTTTCTTCCTGTTACCTACTTTTAAAAAATCATTACACTGTTCATTAGGCCATTTATTAAACTGTTTCCTCCCACCGAGTGGGACTTGCATGTGTGTTTTTCCTTTTGTTTTAAGCCAGGACCCATAAAGCATATCTCTCCCCCCCCCCCTCAGCTGACATTTTCTTTTCATGATCCCTTGAAATGGAGTGTAAGTGAATTTGAGCACCGTGTTGTAAATTATGCACTGAGTATCAGTAATAAACATTTCTTACAAAGTTTTAGAGTGTAGTTTCAGGGTGGTGATCATCTGGAATTGCACACATTTGCCAGCTGCTGTGGGGGAAGGGAGGGAGGTTCTCTTCACAGACCTTGTTTTTTCTCTCCTTTATCCAAATGTATCTAACAATACAGAGCCGTATTACACTCATAAACAAAACAAAAGAATGTTTGTGCCCTAGTGACATGGCTTGGCAACCTGGACCCGCTGAATGGCCATCTTGTTTTTCCTTCTCCCTCCAGGCAGCATTAAAGTTGTCCCAGAGAGCTCGTGTTACAGAAGCCATCTTAGTCATTGTTGCTTGCCATCTCTGGTGCTCAGAGCCTCGGGGTGAGTTTCTGCTTCAGCAAAGGGCCTCATGCAGCCTGGGAGCAGCAGCTGTGTGGCAGTGCCAGGCTAGAGTAGCTGGTTGTGTTTTCCAGGGAGCTGCTGAGTCTTCCGACTATATGGTCTCTCCTCTAGGGTACTTTGAGAGTGTGGGAAGGAAGGACCCTGGAAGCCTACTTATCTGTCTCCTGTATCTCAATCTTCTGAACATATTTTTTCTAGCTGAAGATCCAGTCTTGTGCCACCCTGTTGTTAAAGTCCCAGATTTAAACGAACAGGACTCAAGTTCATGCCCTCAGCACCATTAGCCCCTGTTCCCAAAGCCTCTGCCTGTTGTCATCAGGTGCTGCTGGCAGGCTAACTGAGCCCCATTGCACAGAGATGACCAGAGAACCCCATAACATCAAGCAGTAGTCAGGGGGTTTGGGTAAGAAAAAGCAGCCACAATTACAGAGGCATTTGTGGACTTGTAGTCTGAGTTCAGATTTATAACTTCATGTCACAGTGGTATGATATTCCAGCATTAATATTAATTAACTATAAATGTCTGAGGAGATGAGAAGGGCCTAGAAGACACAGCCCTCTTAAGCCTTTTACATTTGGGAAGAGAACTGCTGCAGTTTTCTCCTATTACCACTTCCTAATTAACATTATAATTGAACTGGTACTGAATCACTTCCCGGCTAGGAACCCCAGTCTGTGAGGCATGGGGCCCAGGTTAGCTCAAAAACCTGATACCGATTCACTAACTTGGCAGGTATATTCTGAACCATTGCTTTAGGCCAGACACTGAGCTGGCACCTACCTTGTGGGCTCACTGCTTAAGCACACTCCAGGGACTCAGGACCCTGCCAGAGTAAGATGCTGTGATCCAGGTGCAGTTGGAGGATTTGTGAATTCGGACACACTGAGCTAGGCCACATCTTCTCCAGATGAGTCTTGAGGAGTAAAGCACATGCTTTTAACCAGGAATTGTGCTGCACAGGCAGATGGGGTTGGCCTGGGTGGATAAATACAAATCACTATGTCTCTTGCAGCCTGCTAGAGGGAAGTTCAAGTATGCCTTTGAGTGCTCATTGTTCCAGAGATGGCAGGGTTGTAGCCTGCACTCTGCCATTTGGCTTTTTGTTGCGTTTTGTACTGAAGCTGTTGCTCAGCCATGGGGCGGCTCAGTAATGGATGGTGTTTGGTTACACTCCTGTCCACCGTCCTAGCTGCCCTCTCTGGTGATAAGTATGATAGTCCGTTTGTAATGAGCATTTGTACTCTATATAAACTGTAACCCTGTACCAAGTAAAATGTCATTTACCACTTTGCTGGGAAAAAAAGGGCATTCTGCTTGGCTTTAGTTATTGCCAAAAGCAGGTGTTTTCCTTTCACACCAACATGATATAGTTTCAGAGGCATAGTTTTCCCACAAAATAGATTGACAAGTTAGCTTTCCAAGTTTGTCCAAAATGTGTAATGGTTACTCTTGTCCTGAGCTGTCAAAGGCAAATACAGCGGTTCTACAATAACCATCTCTCATTAAATGATGCTGTGCAGTCTTAAGCTGGCTTTCACTATCATCTCCTGCTTTTTCTCAAGGGATTAGTGTATGTTGAAGCTAGCTCAATAGCTTGGATCATAAAACTGCCAAGTGTCAAGTTATTGTTTTAAATTTCCTATAAGAGATTCTATCTTTAGTATAAAGGGAACTCTTCCCAGTGACTCAGTGCCCTTACTGAGAGAGGAAGCATCTCTTCATGCCCTGTGCTTTTCTTACCCAAGTCACATGGTTTCAAGATTGGATGGGGTGCTTGTACTGATTTTTAATTTTATTAATCACAAGAAAATACACTTAAAATGTAAATAGACAAAAGCTTTACACTGTAACCTTCCTCACGTCTGTGTCAACATAGCTTCACATTCCCTGGATGATCTTACACCATAAGACTACACATCTTTCTTAATAACCTCAGCTGGCTTTCTCACCATGCTGCCTGCCTCTCCCCTTTCTGGGGTAGAGCTTACATCATTTAATCATGCTTTTCCTTCTGTAGGACTCGATGGTTCTACCCTGAACAGGACCATCAGGTGATGGTTTGTGATGTCAGAGAGGCCTTGTGGATCCCTGTGATGGGAGCCCTGGTGCTGTTTCTGTGGTCACTGGGTACCAGTGTCTGACAGAACCTTCCTGCAGACATCTGTCATGTGCTTACCTTCCTTTGTGACTTGCTAAAACCAGAGAACAGTTGCAATAAGATGCAGAAGTTGTAAGCTGACAGCTAATTTAAGAGGTGACCTTGCGCCATCTTGCACAGACGGTCATATTTGTTCATTAGAACAAGTTGATAACCTTTGTGTACTGGAGGAGTTATGAAGAAAAGAAAAGATAGACCACTGCCTGATGTGCTGGTTACTTTCCTGTTGCAGAGATAATGTACATAAACAACCTGGAGAAGAAGGGACTTATGCTTTATGATCCAGAGGGATAGAATCCTTCATGACCGGAACACATGGCATGGCAGCAGGAACAGCAAGCAAGCTAGCAACATTTCACCTGGGGACAGGGAGCTGAAAGAGAGCAGAGAGCAAAGTGAAGCTATAGACCCTGGAAAGGCCTGCCCAGTGACAGACAGGCTGCACCTCCTAAAGGTCCCATGGCCTCCCCAAACGGCCACGCCAGCTGGGACCAAGTGTTCACATATGTGAGCCCGTGGGGAACCACCACACATGTAGACAACATCATATCACAGAAGACTCCTGTCCACTGCCCTCCTCTCAAGGATCACCTCAGAGAAAACTGGAGTGGAAGTGATTGCTTCTAGTGTCCAGTGAAATTACAAGGTGGAGGGAGGCAAGTGGGTGGTTACGTGAGGGTGGGGACCAGGAGAGACTATGAGGGGACAATCCTGTTTCTTCTCATCCATGGACTCCAGATTTGAGCATACATGGAGAGCTGGATAACATGAAAGCCGAAGAGAGAGCCGAGAGGAGGAGGAGGAGGAGGAGGAGGAGGAGGAGGAGGAGGACCAGCATTATTAGAGGGAGGAGGGAGAAGGGAGGTTAGCAGAGGGTGACTATAAGAAAAGCACAACAATACATGTGAATAAAAATGTCACAATGAAACCCCTTTATTTTGTATGCTAACTAAAAATAATAATGAATTAAAAATTTTAAAAAAACCATTAAAAAGAAAAAATATTCAAATCACAGGATATATGAGTAGACTTACGAAGACAGTTATTAGAACTAACATGGTAAGCAGATTTTGCCTCTGCAGGGTTCAGCTGCTAAGCAGTGAGGAGGGACAGGTGCCCCATGGCCCCATGGTTGCACCCAGCATTTGCAGGGCTGCCAGGGCCAGGCCTGTCATCCAGCTGGCCATCTGTCTCTGAAGCTCTTTGTTTCTCAGCTCCAATCTAGACACGCATCTCAAGACTGGGGACTTCAGGAGCTGCTGCTGCCTGCTTCCTCCAGCCATGTCTTCCATTGAAATCCCCCTCTGAGTGTGAGAGTGAATATGCTCTATGCCCGAAATGCACTGACCCAGGTGGAAAGCACAGTTTTAATCAAATGTCCATAGAAGGACTCATTTGCTACCCAAATCCCAAGAGTCCTAGTATTATTGGTAGACACATTTTCACTTGTTTTCTGAATTTTGATTTCTAGCCCAGCCTGGTGTCTTGGGGGTTTGTGTAGCTCATTTGAATAACATTTGGAATTTCCAGTTCCCTTTTTCTTTTTCTTTTTCTTTTCTTTCTTTTTTTTGTTTTTTGTTTTTTGTTTTGTTTTTGTTTTTGTTTTTGTTTTTTTGAGGCAGGGTTTCACTATGTAGCTCTGGCTATCCTGGAACCCATTTTGTAGACCAGATTGGCCTCGAACTCACAGAGATCCACCTGCCTCTGCCTCCCAAGTGCTGGGATTAAAGAAGTATGCCATCGTGTCTGGCTCCAGTTCTTTTCTTAAAAATTATATTTTTACTTTATATGTACAGGTTTTTTACCTGCGTGTATAACTGTGTACCATTTGAGCTTAGTGCCCATGGAGGCCAGAAGAGGGCATCAGATCCCCTGAAACTGGAGTTAGACATTTGTTAACTGTGGTGTGGGGGCTGGGAATTGAACCTGGGTCCTCTGGAAGAGCAGCCAGTACTCTTAATTGCTGAGCCATCTCTCCAACTCCAGTTCTTTTAAATATGTATTTTTTGTTTGGTGTGTGTGTGTGTGTGTGTGTGTGTGTGTGTCTCTAGCTGTACACATTTAGAGGCTAAAGAGGGTGTCAGATCCCTTGGAACTGGAGTCACGGATGTTTGGGGCATGCCTGGCTTGTTCTGTGGATGCTGGGATCTAAACTTGGGTTCTCATGACTGCAACAAGCCTTCTTGGCTATTGCTGGTCGTCTGCCTTGTCCCAAGATCTCCATGGAGAGACCCATAATACTGTGGTTAGCAAATGGAACCAGTTTAAGCGAGGGTCTTTTCTTCAAAGCAGATGAGTGGCATGTAGCCTGTTAGGATGTGGATTTCAGGCGTAGGGGTGATTTTCCAAGTTGTTCAAAACTGTGTCAGCATTCTTTGGAAGCAGCTAAGTCATGTGGTTTGTTACTAGCGCTCCAGAGGGAAAGTAAGGGGATACTCTGGGAACTTGTAATTCTAGAGAGGACCAAAGGGACTGAGAAGTGCACACCCCACCCCATCCCAGCAGCTGGGGGAAGTGCCTGATGGTCTGATGGCACTGCTTCCTGAGTGAGGGCCTTCTTCCCTGCATGAGAACATCTGGCTCCACGGACTCGGGTTCCTGGCTGATGTCCTGTCACATGCAACAGTGTTACCCTAGTGGTAGGCCTGTCCTTTGCCCCTGTCAGAGCTCCTGTGTCCCTACCTCAGAGGTCTATAGACATCTGTATTCAGTGATATTTCAGTATCATTGGTTTTCCTGTGTGGTTGTTTCTGTGCATTTGAAAGCATTCTGAAAAGTGTGTGCAGACCTTTTCAGACCTCCAGAGAGATCCACAGCACTAGAAGGGGAGACCTGTGGACCAACAGATGCTCACCTATGGGTATCTATGTGACTATCGTTTCTCTGCCTGATTTCTCCTGTGACGTTTTCCATATGTGTTGTGGGTATCTGAGGTCTGGGGCTATCTGCTGCAGAGATGAGCATGTCAGTCTCATTTCTGTCACTGGCCTTCTGTGTTAGACTTTAAAGTGTGGTGCTCTCAGCAGTTACTTTAGCAGTGTGCTGAGAGTCATGTGGTCTTCGCAGTGAGACAGCCTTCCTACATCTCTGGCTTCAGTCATTTCTCTTCAGCTCTGTTTGCAGCTCATCCTCTGGAAGATCAGGGCTGCAGTCACAGTAAGCCCACACTTGCTTTCAGCTGCACTCTGACCCCCTAGGCTACTGACCCTCTTTTAGGGTACCTTTTTTGCCCAAAGGAAAATTCAGTGCCTACCAGTGGATCCAGCTGATGCAGACCTCTAACTGTCCACCCAGTCCACTTTACAGAGTACCCACTATGAGGTCAGCCGTGCCACACAAGTCCTGACCACCAAATTAAAGAGCCTGTGGAAGGGAGCTGAGCTTTGCAGCTGCCTGTGGATAATAATAAAGTCCAGACTGCCCTTAGGAGCAGAGCTGTGCAAGCCCCATGTGGCTACGGAGTTTACTGTACATCTCCTGTGTACTGGATACCTTAAAGGGCTTAGAGTCTGCCCAGGGGCTGTACAGGCCACTTGGTAAGGCACAGCACATGAGTGTGCACGTCAGTGTCAAACTTATGCTTAGTGTAGAGACTTCAGCCTTGGCCTTGGTGCTGGTGACTGCTTTTGTGTAATAGTTTGTGCTGTCTTGCCACGCGAAGGAGAGGGTGAAATACAGAAGCCATGGACAAAGGAGGAAACCAGCCTTGCTCTGCCATGGACTGGCTGAGTGTCTCCGGGCAGGTCATCCACTCTCCCTGAGCCTCTGTCTCCACATCTGTAAAAGGCCATTCCCAAAATGTGGCTTGATGCCAAGTTCTAAGGGCTGATTTTATTTTTTAAAGAGTGTATTTTATTGTTATGTTCATGATAAAAGTGTATAATAGTTAAATATAGCAGAAGGCAGGATGGATTTACCTCTGAAGTTTCTTTTAATGTTTGAATGCATGGCTCCAAAGCCCTGGCATAATACCATGGCTACACAGATGTACAGATCCCCACAGACATGTATGCTCCACGTGTGTGTCTGTGTGAGGGAGAACACACTCCCCTCTCTCCTTATCCTCAAGCGTGTGCCTGAGCCCAAACAGCATCAGGACCACAGCTCCACCTCCAGAGCAAAGCTGCAGCCCCGAAACAAAAGGACAGACTAAACTATATTAAACACCAACTCCTGGAAACGATGGCTGAACTTGAGAGTCAACGAGAATAGCAGGTACCACTGCAAAGAAAGCACAAGGTCAGAAGAGCTTGCTGTATGGAGGTCAGGAAGGTCACCTTGTCCTTCTGAAATCGCAAGTGCAGCCTTGTGACTGGCTGCTGTCTCCTGATGAAATATTAACACGCAGTAGGTGTTGGGTTTGCATTAAAAACGTCCTAGCATGTATATTTTTAGCTGGGACACAGTGGTATCAGTTAAAATAATTAGCCTCAGCCTGTAATCTCAAAGCCTTATCTCTCTACTCTTGCTTTTTTAGAAGGCAGATGTTTTAAAACTGATTTGAAAATCAAATTTGCCCTTCAGTGATTTCATTTGGAAGAAACAGAGAAGTAAACATTATAGAGAAGGCTTCTGGGCACATTATGCATGCAAATGTGGCAGTCAGTCCTTCTCCAGGAAAGGTGGTGACTGCTCCGGATGGGAAGGGTGAGTTGTTTAAGTGAATACAAAGGTCACCAACCCTCAGATTATGTTCTTCTGTCACTGGGTAGCGGCTCTGCTTCATGTCAAACTCGACCTGCCAAAAGGAAGCAGATAAAGGCTCCAGCAGGCCGACATGGTGCTGTGGCCACTTCAAGTTCAGCCTTTCTTGAGCGCTGTCTTTGCCCAGCCCTGTGAGGAGTGCAGCAGGGAGGGTGAGGAGACCCACTCTCCCTTCACCTCACGGCTCATGTCAGAAATTAAATCTGAGCTGCGAAGAGGCTCCCTGACAGACCTCAAGATTTGTCTGGTCTCTCTTCAAGGGTCAGTCAGGGACTGTCTGTTGAGCCTAGAACCACAGCACTCCTCGCCCCTGACCCCAGGTTGGAGCATATTAGGGGCAGAAAAATAATGTCATGAAAGTAAATGAACAAATAGACTGAGGAATGAGTGCATGAGTAATTAGAGTGCAGCTACTGTTTTGTCTTTTGTATGGACTGGCAACCCAGATTTTGTCACACTAATAGTAAATTAGATAAAGGTTATTGCCGTGGAAGAGTAGAAATGAGATTTACCCTAACCCAAACTCAATTCTGGCTCACTGTCCCAGAGAGTGGAAATCGGAGTCGTCCTTCAGGTCCGGATAGAAGAGTTCTGTCACCAAGGACACTGACTGCCCTGCCTGAAACTGGGATTACCATTGAGTGGGCCACCTCCTGGTTGGGCAGCTTCCAGAAGATGATGGAGCTTCCCAGGCTGCTACAGCAGCCTCAGGGCAGGCTTGCTGGAGAGGGCCAGCCAGCCTGGGCTTCGAGAGAAGGCCTGGCTTCTTCATGTGGTTAACCTATATTCTAGGGAGACATGTGGCCTTGAACCTCCAGGGAAGAGCTCCATGCAGTGGTATAGTTTTTGTGCGTGTTCTCCTGGTTTCTGTGTGGAGATCTTCATCCCAAGCTCCTTGAGGCACATGATAGGAATGTCTGTGGGCTGTTCTGTGTTATCCCTTCCTTCCCAGCCTGGATACAGTGATCTGGGTAGAGCATGTGTCCCAGCCACATATATGAGACAGCTCACCTCTGGTTAAAGCCCCTGCTGCTGGCGGCTCCAGAGCATCTCTGGCTATGTCTAGGTAAAACTGTGTGTGTCTCTGATCGTTTGCATTGATTAGAAGAGGGCCCTCCTTAAGCAAGTGTTTGAGCATCTGCTAAAAGTGAGGCCATCAGACACTGCATTCATGCTTGTGCTGTGTTCAGGCTCAGGTTGAGAATTCGCTGAACTCAACTCTTGAATGCTGGAAAGTAGATTTTCTGTGCCATCGGCACATCGCCTAGGAAGTCTGGGGAAGCAACAGTCTGAGCAGCCATTCATGGAAAAAAAGTAATTTAACCAAAATTGTAAGTGATCTCTGGCTTTAGTAGTATTGCAGTTTAGCACTATGGAAGAAGTGTTGGAAAGGATACAGAGAACTGGAGGGTGAGAAGGAGGCCTGTGAAACACTGTCTTCTGGACACGGCTTGGCTATTGCACCCAGGAGCCCACAGCAGCAGTGGCTTCCCTGCAAAAAACTAGCACAAGATTGGGTGCATCAGCACTCCCGCCAGGGCGGGGTCAGGCAAGTAGTGGTTGCCACATTCATGGTCTTCAGTGGTGTAGCCATGAGTAAGTTACCTTTGCTTATGGAAACAGCAGCCACACTCACACAGGCAACTTTAAATTGAATTGGTTTGGCCAAAAGGAAAAAAAAACATGAAACTCAGAGGAGGTCTTATTGGTAAGATGGGACTCGGGCGGGAGGGCAATGAGAGAGGATAATGGCAGGGAATATGAGCAGAGTACATTAGATGTGACGTTGTGAATGACTAGCTAGATGATTTTTAAAAAGAACACAGCTATTCAGGACAGAAAGGAGCAGAGCGGTCTGAGGTTCACCTGCCCCCAACTCCTGTGTAAAGACAGGAAGAAAGCACACCAGCCTCACTGCACATGCTCACAGTATGGAAGACAGTTCTGCTGCAAACAAGAAAGCACGCCAGCCCCACTGCGCATGCTCACAGTATGGAAGATGGGTCTGCTGCAAACAAGAAAGCACACTAGCCTCACTGTGCATGCTCACAGTATGGAAGATGGGTCTGCTGCAAACAAGAAAGCATGCCAGCCTCACTGTGCATGCTCACAGTATGGAAGACGGGTCTGCTGCAAACAAGAAAGCATGCCAGCCTCACTGCGCATGCTCACAGCCTTAGTTATGATGGCCCCAGAGTGGTAACAATTCAGATGTCCCTAATTAAGAAGGGTAAGCATGATATGCCTATTAAATATTATCTGGCAATAAAATGGAATAAAGTACCGATGTATGCTTCAACATGGATGACCTTCAAAGGGTTTTGCTGAGTGATAAAACCCACAGTTAGAAAAAAACCACCGACTGACTACATGACTACCTGAACGTGGAGCATCCAGAGTAAGCAAGTAGAGGAGAGAAGAGCAGAACTTCCTGTGTGGGGTTGGGAAGGCGTGCCTGTGACTGACTCCTCAGAGTACAGATTGTTTTCTGCCACAGTGTAAAGGTTAAGCTTCTGGAATTGATAGTAACAACTAAGCTAAAAAAGAAAAGACATAGTGCATTTTTAAAGAGTGGGTTTCATCGTATGTGAATCACATTGCAGTGAAGTTCTTAGAGTGGAACATGCTCCAGGGCTGACACTGCCCTACAGAGGCAGCCTGTGCAGTGGGAAGGCTGGTGTTTCTTCATTTGGTGGGAGTGTGCTGCATTAGAGCAGAGATCTGCTTGCTTTAGGAAACACTCTTCCCTTCCTGCCTGCCCACCCTGCCCCTTAGTTCTCATGATTTTCCTCACCGGTGCAAGTAGACAAGGTTCCTTCTTAACACATTCATTCCATATTCAAATCCAGAGCTCTCATGTGCTGCATTTGGGTGAGAGGAAGGCAAAGCATAGGCCCCTGTGCCCTCCTGTCATGGAGTTAGGCCATCGCAGCTCCCTGGGAGAGGCTGCTCAGAGACACTTGGCACATGTACCTCCTGGCTCCTCATGGCCTTTAGAGCCCCTTTTTACAGCCCACTTTATGTGTTGGCCAGTAGGTTAGTGGTATGTGCATCTGCTGTAAAGAGAATCTTGGGCTGACATTGTAATAGTATTCCAAGTCAATAAAACTCAGATGTTCAAATCAGAGCAAGCTGCCCTTGATGGTACATTGGGCATGAATGTATATAAATGCAGGAGTTGGAGGCATTTGCATGAACTTGGCCTGAGCAGCAGCTCTCTTAAGTGGTTCTTTTGATATGAAAACAGTCTAATCCTTCAGCCACAAAGCTGCACCAGCCAAGTAGAGGTCTCTCCAAGTGTAGTTATAAATAGCATGTCTGTGTTAGCCCACATAATGCAGTTTTACTACCAGTTATTGTCTGACCTAACTCAGTGCAGGTAATTCAATTTGATTCCTTGATGGCATCATAAAATATTGATAAAAAGTGGATAATAATAATGGTGTAATAGTTGAAACCAAGAGGCATTTTTATTAATGCCATTGAAGTCATAGCAGATAGATTTGAATTTTAGCATTTCTCTAATTCTCCATGCATTCATTCTCCAAATAATCATTGAGCATCTACTAAGTGTTAGTCACTAGACAGGACAGGCAGTATTGTCACTTTCCTAGTTTACTCACTCTGTAGCCCAGGCCGGCCTCAAACTCACGGAGATCTGCTTGCCTCTGCCTTCCCAGTGCTGGGAGTAAAGGCATGCGCCACCACTGCCTGGCCCTAGTTTATATCCTAATGGCAGAAATACCATATACTTAGAAAGTTATGGCTATTGTTAAATTCTATAAAGCAAGTAAAACAGCAGATAGTGACCAGGCAGAAATGGGCAAGAGCTACCTTAGTCCATAAAGGCCTCTCTGAGACATTGGAGCCAAGATCAATGTCTTAGTTAGGGTTTCTATTGCTGTGATGAAACACCATGACCAAAAACAACTTGAGGAGGAAAAGGTTATTTCACTCAAACTTCCATATAACAGTTCATCATCAAAGGAAGTCAGGACAGGAACTCAAGTAGGGCAGGAACCTGGAGGCGGGAGCTGATGCAGAGGCCATGGAGGGGTGCTGCTTACTGGCTTGCTCCTGATGGCTTGCTCAGCCTGCTTTCTTCTAAGACCCAGGACCACCAGCCCAGGGATGGCACCACCCACAGTGGGCTGGGCTGTTCCCCATCAGTCACTAATTAAGAAAATGCCCTACAGGCTTGCCTATAGCCTGATCTTATAGAGGCATTTTCTCAATTGCGGTTCCCTCATCCTGATGACTCTAGCTTGTGTCAAGTTGACATAAAACTATCAGGACAATCAGTGACAGACACCAGCCTTGCAGGACTCAGGAAAGAACTTTGGGTGGGTTAAAGTCCTGAAGCAGGAATCAGCAGATCAGGACAGTGTGGATGCAGCTGAGGGTCGGCAAGGAAGGAAGCAGGAGCAGTCGGATCCAAAGTAGCGTTTAGGTATGGTGTTGACTGAGTTTTATTCTAAGAGCAATGGAGAGTTTGGGGGAAGTTATGCAAGAAAGTGCTTTTTTGTTTGTTTTGAAACATAGCCTCCCTTTGTAGCCCAGGCTGGTCTCAGACTCTCAAGCCTCTTCCTCAGTCTCCTGAATACTAGACTTACGTGCATTTATTGCAATGCCCAGTTTATTTCTGCTCTCATATTATTGGTGCTAGGGACAGAATCCAGGCCCCCAATGCATCTTAGCTTATGTGTTCTAACCCTGAGCTACACACTCAGCCTGTTTCTTCTTTTTAAAGTTTGCTGTGTAGAGAATGATTGGATGGGGCTAAGTGTAGAACTGAGAGCCCATGAAGGAGGCTTTTGATAACTCGGATAACACCCAATGGGGTTTGGCAAAGGCAGTGATGGTGTAGATGGTGGCAAATGTTTGCCTGTGAAGCACACAGTGCAGTCGGTTGGCAGTCCAGGCTGAGGTCCAGCAAGGAGAGAGGTCTCCAGGGCTTCCTACCCTGTCCCTGGTCCTGAACATTTTTTTGTTATCCATGCTCAGAAAACATGCCTCTTAAGTTTCTGCATAAGACAAGTTGGGATTGGGGGAGGGGGAGGGGGAGGGATGAATAATGTGGTAGATGACAGATATGATTTTCAGAATGATCTCTGCAAGCCCTGAAGTGGGACCAAAACAACAGGATGGGACTTAATGGGGATAAATGTGATGCCTTCCATTTAGGTTCAGAAAATCAATTCTAAGTACAGGATGGAGCAGTCAAGCTGGAGAGAGGTTTGTAGAAGAGCTATAGTTTTTAGCCAGCCACAAATTCAATATGAACTAATAGTTGCCATGGGCTGCCACAAACCCTGAGTAACATGGTGTCCATGTATCCATATGGCTTTCCTGTTGGACCCATGTGTAGGTTAGGACGTGCCTGGGCACCTGTATCTACTCTTAAAGAGCAACATGGAAGCTGGCCAGATAATGAGAGTTCAGAGATAAAATACCATGCCATTAGCTTTAAATGTGTGTAAAACTACCATGTGGGGCTGAGATCCTAATTCTATGTAATAATCCCAGAGGTCAGCACCAAGATTTGTTAGTCACACCTCAGCACACTTAGGGAGTGGCTCTCTCATCTTTGCTGGTTATTGCTTTGTTTCTGTGTCAGACAAAGTGATCTGAACATACAATAGGAACACCTCCTATAACCCACTCTCAGCAGGCAGAGGCAAGAGGATCTCAACTTCCAAGTCAGCCTCAGGTGCACAGTGAGTCCAAGCCAGCCTGGACTGCAGACTGAGAATCCTGTCTTTTTAAGAAGCAAAACAAGCCGGGCAGTGGTGGCACACACCTTTAATCCCAACACTCGAGAGGCAGAGCCAGGCAGATCTCTGTGAGTTCAAGGCCAGCCTGGGTTACAGAGTGAGATCCAGGACAGGCACCAAAGCTACACAGAGAAACCCTGTCTCGAAAAACAAAACAAAACAAAAAAACAAAAACAAACAAGAAAAAAGGAATCAAAACAAAATGTAATATGTTAATGCTTTCTTTAGAGACTGCGTTGAGAACAGTTTCAGGTTTATGACAAAACCAGAGGTTCAGAGATTTCCTGTAGACTGCCCTGAAGCGAAAACTGTGTTCAGAGCAAAGTCCCACACTGCATTCTGCGAGTGCCCACTGCGATCCAGGGCACTGTTCTCTTGTCTGTCTGCTGATCAGAACATGGGGGGCCACAGCTCTCAGGGTGGAAAGCCTGCGTCCAGGAATGCCGTCTCTGTTCACCCTCACAGACTCTGCATCGGCATAGGAGTTGCCAGCCAGCGTGAAGAAAGTGATCCCTCCTTTGTTCCTCAGCCTGGAGCTGCGACCTTCAGCAGGCATCCGCACGGCCTTTCTGGACACCCCTGAAGCTCTTCCTCAGTGCGATGACTCCGCCTGCCCCTGGGCCAGCCTGCTCTTGGATCACTTTCCTTCCCTGCCGCCATATCAGGACAGAGGGAGCAAGGACAGGAGCCGAATTGTTTGCCGGATGGTGACATTCAGTCAGACTGCTCTGCGTAGCTCCATAGCTCCAGGTGGCTTTAAAAGGCTCACTGTTTAAGGCCTTCAAAAATCTTTAGAAGGAACCTGAGGAATTTAAAACCAAGATGCAGCCGAATAAGAATGTCATCTGTGAGTCACCTGATAAGCACGTGTCCCTAAACAACACCAAGTGGCAGCACTAATGACTGCTGCTAGAACTTCAAAGTGCAAAGCCCCAAAGTGGGCTCATTTGGAGAGAAATCCAAATCCCAGAATTCTCAGTAAACTTGAAAGGAAATGTCTCTGCCTCTCGAAATGATGCTCTGCATCTCCTTGTAGTAAAGCCTATAGTTTCCCTGTTAAGTGGCTTTGCACCAGGGAGACATAGGTGTAGGCTGGATGAGAGCCACTCTGGGGCACTCTTGTTAAGTGGTAACCCTCACCTTGCCCCAGCCTCCGTCTGAGCTGTAAAATCCTGGGTCAAACCGTGTTGCTGAGTCGATTGCTTCCAAAGCAGCCCTGCTGTCTTTGGGCCTTTGTTTTAGTTGGGGCTGCAGGCTCGCCTTTGATGGCCACAGCAGTGGGGTTCGTGTCTGACTAGTGTTTTAATGTTTGTGAAGAACTGTGGTTAATTGGATCCCCATGGTACCCCAAATGGCTTTAGAAGCCTCTTGTGCCAAGGGAGAGGATGCTGTGCTGCACATGCCTGTGTGCGTGCATGTGTGTGTGTGTGTGTGTGTGCGCGCACGCGCGCGCGCGCATATATGCGTGTATGTACACATGTAAGCCCTCTATCTGAGCAAGCAATACAAAGTTTAAGTGTTCTTGGTTATGAAGACTTAGTTATGAGGGAATTTTTTTCTTTCTAAAGGGGGAGGCTCATTTTTGGCTCACTGTTTAGCAGGTCTCAGTTTGTAGTTAGCAAGGTCCATGGCTTTGGGGGCCCAAGGTAAGTAAGAAAGAACATCGTGGCAGAGAGCCTGTAGCAGAGCCAAGCTGCTCACTTCCTGGGGACCAGGAAGCAAAGAGTGAGTTGGTTTTAATGGGTATGTAATAAGTGGGTACAGTGTGGTATTTCTACATATTTACATGTTATATAGTGATCAGATTTGGGTGTTTAGCATGCTTATACCTCATGTATTTATCATTTCATGTTGAGAGCATTAAAAAATCCTCTCTCCTAATTATTTTGAAATGGTCAAAGCAATATTATTAACCACAGTCACCCCACAGCACCCTAGGACAGCAGAACATAGCCCCCCTCAAGTGTGACTTTGTACCTACTGGCCTGTCTCTCTGTCCTCTCCCAGTGGGGTCAGCCTCTTCCGGTCCTACAGAAGTGACTTCATGCAGCATCTGTGTTTCTGTTCCTGACCTGTTTCTGCTTTCATGATGTCCCATAGGTTCACCCATGTTGCCATGGTTTTGTCCTTTTTGTGACTGACTCTAGAATATTATGGTCTACATATAATCCTAATACTTGTTTTTACAAAGTCAAAGTCTTGACCTGTCTCTGCTGCACTCTGGGTGAGTGGAACTGCCCAGCCATACTCCCTGGTCTTTCCCTGCCTCACACAGCACAGCTGGCTGTCAGGGTCCTCTACTGTCCCCATGACTGTTGTCTGGTGACTCCTCCTGCAGAGCTGCAGCACACACACGTCGTCTGTGACTAGGAAGGCTTATCACACGCCCACTCCCCTGCTCCATCTTAAAAATGGTGCCATAATTACTATTATACCCAGGTTGCTATGCTTTAATAGCCACACTTCTGCCCCTTCTTTGAAACCAGTGACAACCTATTCCTGGTAACTATGGTTGGAGCAGAAACTCAGAAAAGACAAAGTCAGACAGGTATATTTTGAGGGACTAGTGATGTGGTAAGAACTAAGCATTGGATCAGAACACACTAAGGGGCCTTAGGCTCAGGACCCTTGGGAAAGAGGCGTTAATGTGCCTGTGGCCTCCGAGTCCATCCCAAGTGGTAGACATGTGTCAGTCATAGCTGTCAGGAAGTGGTGGGCGTGGCTGTGTCTGATAGATCTTCAGTGCTCTGCAGCTCTGGAAGTCCAGGTCTGCCCCAGATTCTCAAAGGAAATCCCTGATGTACCTGTGAGTAACTCTTCCAAATTGAGTTGGTCTCTGCTGTCCTTGCCTTCACTGCAGCTGTCTGTATTGGTAATTTTAGGTTGTTAATAACAAACATATTTCTTTCCCCTGAAAATGGAGGCCGCTTCTTGCTCCTGTTTACCTTCTCAGCACCTCTATAATGTCTGGTAGATATGAAATCCTCTTAGTTACTAAATGAACAGCTCCCGAGGAGGACCTCAGTAAGCCTAAGGCCAGAGCATGTCCTGTTCCTATGGATTTTACCAGGCACTCGAGTCTTCACCCTTAGGTTCTGTGTGGCTAGCTTTCTCACTGTTTCCTGCTGGTAACGTGGCTCAAGGGAACCTCAGAGTCTCTAGGGTACATCATCAGGCAGGAGGTGGCACCACCTGCTGATATCTACCCTCCCCACTTACTCATGGTGTGGTAGAAGAAGGGACAGGTGGCCTTGGGACCCAGATGCAGAGAGATGGGCGTGTGACATGACTGAGTGCCTCTGCCCTTCAAAGTGCTGGTATAAAGACAGTGGTGTCCCGGGACGGCCAGAGGATCTGTTCTTTGTGCACTCTTGTCTGGTAAGGCATGTCCCTGTCCCACAAGAGGGCCCCTTAAGGCATCGTCTGCTACAGGCAGCAGAAATTCCACTGGAAAGTGCTTCCTTGGTGCTTCATTTGCCTTTCTCATCTGTTTCTGTGGATTTGCCTAATTAGATGGGAGGACTGCAGTTGTGTTCTGAGGACCAAGCCCTGTACACAGTGTAGGCACCACTCACACGGAAACGAGCTCCATGTAAGCTGAAGCCTGTGGTAGGTGGTACTTGGAGAAGTGATTAAATGCGTAAGCATGAAAATCCAAAGTGGAAGTAGTGGGTCTGCTCGGAACATCTGTATGTTGCTCTTGTGTGTATTATGGAGCTAGCCTGTCTCTTGAAGTTCTTGGTCTTAAGCTTTTCCCTTTACACTTTACCTTTCAAGTTCTGCATTCCCTTATCCTGACTCTGACTTGGCAGTAGGTGGAGCATCTCCATTGCTCTCGTTTACACATGGAGTGTGTGTGGCTGGTAATCTCTAGAAAGCCTTTTTGTGAGGCCTTAGAGCATCTTCATTCAATGTTGGTTTTGCCCCAAGGATTCTCTTCTATCAGGCAGTGGTGTGATATTCGGAGGGTCCTGCTCTCTCTTCACAGTGAGACGGCCTCATCCAGAAGTGTGCGTGTGTCCCAGCTGAGATTAGCACAGTGCTCATGAGCCAGGGGCTTACCGTGAGCAAGCGGACAGCAAATCCAAGAAGTGCTGACAGCACAGAGGAGCTGCACAGGCCACCAGACTTGGGGCTCACCGTGGACGGAACCAGACCATGTGCCTGTAACGAAGCTCCAGTTACTTCAATACTGTGCAAAGTGGTAAACCTGGTCAGTATTTCTAAAGGCAGATGAGAGCAGGGTACGGCTTGGGGAAGTTGTTGGGGCTGAATCAAGGGGAAAAAACAAACAGAGTCCAAGAAAAGATCTGGCAGAAGTGCTGAAACTCATGACCTGACCTTTGCCCAGTTCCAGCTTCCGTGGGGGACTTGAGTTTGCTTGTTTGAGAAGGGGCAGCATCTGCATCCCTGACTGGCCTCACACTCATGGTCCTCTTTTCCCAGCCTTCCGAGTGCTAGGATTACAGACATGTGCTCTAATCTCAGCCTGCCTGGTGTTTAAAGGGAGGCCATGGTACTCTAGTGGGACTGACCTGAAGGAGATGATCAGTTGCTTGTTGTGGTGATCACCTACAGATCTTCAAGTCAGGACCAAAAGTTCATCTCTGCAGGCTTGCCCGAGGTGATTATTTTTCAAGTAATAAGAGAGAGGCTGTGGTCTTCTGCCAGAGAGAACCCCCGTGGCCACACCCACCGTGTGTCATGAGTTCAGCCATCTATGCCCATTGTCCATGTCTGTCTGGTGACCTTTGCATCTGACCCGAGGATGTTTCCATTTATGAGAGATAGCTGGAACCTTCACGTCTGTGAGTCACTACCAAGTAATCCATGCCCTTGTCTGTTCAGTGAACAAATGAGCGAGTTATCAGGGCTAAGCTAGTCTTTGCTAAGGCTTCATCCTTGTGGTTCGGAAGCATTAAGAGCATTTTATTTGTCTAAAGCAAACCGCACATTTCAGTGTCAGATGTACCTGCCTCTTGGTAGGTGCTCAAGGCAGTCTCTTCCTTCCCTGACTTCCTTTATTCTGAATACCCTGCCCTCTCTGAAGGGATGTTTGGAAGGCAGACGAGACTAGCTCTGGCAGGCTGGCTGGCTTCACAAAAGTCCTTGTCATTGTTCTCTTCCACGGCAGCCCACATGATGCCTGTGGTACCTACAGTCTGGCCAGGCTTATCCTGGCAAAATGAGTCCGTGCCCGGCTGTGCTCAGGGCTCACTGTGATTTGGGGCATGGGGCAAGGTGGTGGTGATGGCTTCCTGTGGTGGTGGGAGGCTTTTGGATGGAAGTGGCTGAGTAATCACAGGAAGACAGGTGCTGATTTACCTGTTTGCTAGTTTATTTTCTTTTGGGAGTCAGTGTTCCAATTTACTGCATTCCTTGGAGGTTTGACATATCAATTAGATATTATCGACAGTAATAGAGGGGCAGTTGCTGTAAATGTGAAGTTTTTACTGGTAGGCCATGAAATGACACCCCAAGGGACTGTAACAGAGAGGTATGATAAATATCATGTTACCTAAATGCCGGCAGAAGGCCTGATTAATAGGGGAGGGTGACTCTGTCTCCAACACTAAAGTGGTATTTATTCATTTGCTGTCAATCAAACCTTCTGTTCTAATTGGCTGAAAGGCTAAATCAACAAGATCTGCTCATAAACCAGGTTAAGGTAGGAAGAAAAGCAGAGTTAAATCATAATCAGTAGCTTGTTTATGTACTGCAGGAGTACATCTGGATGACCTTGATGCTCTCTTACCCTCCAGACACAGTAGCAGCTCTGACACAGCCTGATGCATGACGGGAAAGTGCGAAGAGAAATGGGGCCACGCCCAGTGGCCCAGCAAGCTGGAGATTCTGGGCCCAGCTTGGGTGACAGAGCTGCAGCATAATTAGACCACTGTGTCTCTCTCGGCTGCATTTTTTAATGTATGGCTCTTGTTTTGCACGACACTTGTAAAAGGAAGAATTACTTTCGAAAAGACAAATATATTTCCACACTAACAGTTTTATAAAGATGTCAGCGAATAAGTATGAGCATCATTAAATCACATTTTAAAGGCAGACACCTCGTGATAAATCTGCATTATCAAGTCTCATTTCTGAAATGAATCATACACTGTAAAACTTTATGAGGGTTGAGGAAAAGATCACTTGTTGGCCAGAACAGTGTATATTGTTAACTATATAGGAAGGATAGCTTCACAACCCACTGAAAACATGAGAGGGGACACCCTTCCTTAGTAGCAGTGTGTCAAGAACAAGCTTGTTCACAGAATGCCCGCAGTAAATTCCAATACAAGAGTTTTCCATCCTGCTTGCAGTGGAGCTGGCAAAGCCCGGACTCTGGGAACTGCAGTGGGAGGGAGGTGAGGTAGGTCCTGAACTGCTCGCTGACACTTCAGGACAGCCGCCCACCTCGGGCCAGCCACCAAATACCCATCTTCCTGCTCTCCAGCTCACCGGCAGAGGCACATCCCTAATTGTAAAGCACTTGAGCTGGGACATGCACTCCTCTGTATTACCCTGACAGTCAACAAGCTCATAGCCATGGTGGTTTGACTATTTTAAGCACAGACAGCACAGACTCATGCATCTGATATACCATATTACCATATTAAGCAACATGGGAAACTTTCATGATACGTCACATTAAAAATACATTAGCCAAAGAAATCTAGTTGTCAGCCCCTGGAGAGAATCTCAGAAGAGAAGGGCAGGAGATGGTGGGGAGATCCACCCTTCTCAATGTATGAAATCTTGGGTCATTGAGGTATAGAACGGCAAAATAAATGTTCACTAGTGGTTTTGGTGGCAAAGCCAAGCTGATTTTGTCCTTTGTATAAATGCTTACCTCACTGCAGAAACCAAGCTCTCTTGCTCCATCTGCCTTTATTTATTCCTGATGAATTCCAAAGGGTACTGTTGTGTTGTGCAGGAAGATGATGACAGATGAGGTGCCAGGTCACCAGAATCCTAGATGGGATGATGGAAGAGTCAAGAGATCAGAAGGATGGAAGTTCAGATGGGGACTTGGGTGGCTAATTTGGTAGAGAGAAGAATGATTAGCCTAAGAAAAGTAAGAGCCAAAGCAGTGATAAAGTACTGACTCCCCTCACGCTGCCTCTGAGGCGGTCTCACTGTTGTTGGCATCTTAGATGCTGTACGGAGGGCTGCTCAGCCTGGAGAGCTAAGGTCAACACAGTGCAGGAACAGTCTATCTAAAGTCATGCTCGGGGGGTGGGTGCCTTTCCCACACCAGATAAAACCCCATTTACCACTAGAAACAATCACTAAGTCCTTGTACTAAGAAGCACAGCTTATTGACCAATTGCAATTTCAAATTATGGATTATTAGGTGAAGCCAACCAACACCATGTTTCTGAAATTGCCCTATAGTGTGTTCAGTTTTGCCAAAGTCTGACCCTGCCACACACTGTTAAGCTAAAGGTCCTTGGTAGTCAACTCCAGACCAGGAGAGTTGGGATATAATGGTTGGGCCTCTCTGCTGGGACAGTCTAGTTTCTGTATCACATAGGCAAAAGCAAAATAAATTGTCCTGGGTAGAGAAGCCTGCCAGGGTCAGGGGGATGTTCTAGAAATAGCACAGCCCAGAGGATGACACTTATGGAGAATTCTGGCTAGTTGTGTTAGTAACACAAGCTTGAGACAAAAATTCAGGAACAGACTACATGGCTCATTCCTGTAATCCCAGCACTCTATCATCTGAGACAGGAGCATCATGAATCTCAGGTCAGTTTATATTTTATACAGCAAGACCCTGTCTCAAACACACATGCCAAAGAGAAACACAGTTACAGCCCAGAAGAGGCTGGAAGAGTCACCTGTGGTGAGTGTCTTAGTTCAGGTTTTTATTGATGTGAAGAGACACCATGACTCCAGCACTCATAAAGAAAACATTTAATTGGGGCTCACATTTTCAGAGGGTCAGTCCATTATCATCATGGCTGGGAGCGTGCCAGCATGTAGGCAGACATGGTGCTGGAGCTGAGAGTGTGCTACATCTTGCAGGCAACAGGAAGTCAACTGACTGTCACACTGAGTGAAGCTTGAGAAAAGGACCTCAAAGCCACCCCCACAGTGACACACTTCCTCCAGTGCGACCACACCTACTCTAACAAGGCCACACCTCCTAGTAGTGCCACTCCCTTTGGGGGCCATTTTCTTTCAAACCACCACATTCAGGTTGGGTGGAGCCAGGGCCAGAGTCGTCACTGTCTCCTTTGTATAGTTCCTGAGCTAGGATGATTTTATATTCTTAAAGGATTGTTTAAAAAATTAGCTAGTATGTGACACTGACCTCTGTGTCCTTCAGAACTTTAAATACTGGCCCTTTGAGAAATAGTTTGCTGACCTGGGGGTAGACTTAGCTGTAAGGCAGACAGCCAGTAGTTCCTCACCTCCTGTCACTCATGACTCCCTGCAGGAAGCTGGGGATCACATGACTCAGCCTATGCAGCTGTTGAAGGGGCGGATCCTGGGCCAAACCCCAAGAATCAGATTGCTCCCCTTTTCCACTACCACTTCCCATCCCGTGACCCTCCACCAGCTCTGCCTCCATGCCTGCCACTCAGCACTGCACTAAAGGACCTTTGATTCCCTGATGTGAAAACCTCCATGGCTTCCCCAGCCTGCTGCCTTCCTTCTTATGGGCATGTTGTGAACTGGAGTAGAGCTTCTCAAAGTACGCCCTCTAGGCCATTGTCCCCAGCTGGGAACATGCTGGAAATGGGCCACCTTTTCCCCTCTCCAGCCTCTAGTGACTACTGTTCTCCCCGCTACAAAACCAACTTTTTTACTTTACATGTGAGAACAGCAGGGATTTGGATAATGGGAGCCAAAATACAGCTAGGTAGGAGAAAGTTTAAAGACCAAGGTGTATGATCCCAGCCTGCCGTCTACACCGGTGTCTGAGGGTGGAGCCATCCATCCATGTCCAGCACACCCTCCACATTGAACCTCCCAAGCTTGAGCCCTGAGGCAACATCACAACATACATGGCATTGGTGCGCAAATGGTCCATCCCAGGCCAGTGGGAATCCCAGGCTACAGCAGCACCACGGGGTCTCTCTGGAAGGTGGTTACTGTTCTAGGCATTCATTGAGAAGTGATGGCTTCCACACAGTTCACTGCACAGTGGGACATTTCAGGAACAGGTAGGGATTTGACCACCGCAGTGAAGCCTTCAGTGCTTTCATAGGTACTGAGCGCTGTGGACTAAGGGGAGGTACTAGCGCTCAGGGGTCTGGAGTATAAACCTGCCACAAGCATGCGGTGAACTTTCCCATGTGTTTGTTCCATTCATAGGATAGAATTATCAGCATCAGAAGTTTTTGTTTGGGGGCTTCCCCCATTTTTTAATGTTTTATATTATAGTGATGGTGTAAAGCCTCCTTGGTATAGAATCTCACATCTGGACAGCTGCTGACTTGGGGGAAGCTGAGCTGCAGAACTGCTGAAACCCACCTATCTGTGTATCTCACACCCACAGGCCTGCAGGACCACCCAGCACGCCCCCACTAATCCTGATGGCACAGAGCCATCACAGAGGGAGAACTAGCAAAGTCATCTGGCAGGGTTAGGAAAGTCTACTTTGTGCTTTCTCACACTTGGTTGAACTTTTCAAAAATATTGACTAAACAACTTGCCAGCTGTGATTACCAACAGCTCTATTTGACAATCTTTGACAGAAAGCCAATGGGCACATTCGACGTCATCCAGCACTAACAGGGCCTTCATTAGCAGCTTCTGAGGAGATGTGTGCTCTCCTGGCCCTGCAAGAGTGATTACTGTCCCCTGGTGCTATTCACTCGAGCGTTGGCAAACTGTTTGCTTAGCGAGCCTAGAGGCAGACATGCAGCCTGCCTGTATGTCTCCATCACTCTGAGAGTTTATGTTCTGATCGCCAGGAACACAAATAATATTCTTTCTAAGCTGCTTCCAAATACAAGTGATAGAAAATATCATGGAAAAGGTGAATTGCCAGACAGTAAGCCCTCATGACCGAGCGCTTATTCATAAACTGTTGACAAATTTATTGCACACATTCACTGCCGGCTTTCTGAGATTAATAGCTGATCTATCTGATTTTAGGGCCTGACAATGGAATCAGAAAGAGTTAGTGGTCAGTCTTCTCACCCACCCCTTCACCCAGCAGCCCTCCTCTCCAAGAATAATACTGAAAAATAAGCTGATTTAGCTCCAGCAACAGCCTTGCAGTGTTTTATTGCAGGAGATTTCCATGTGCCAAGGCTAACTTTTAACCTTGCTGAATGCAGCTTGACTTTTGGGCATCTGCCTTCAACTCTGCACACCCTCAGGGCAGGAGACTGGCACAGTGCAGAACAGGGGTAGACTGAAACAAACCCGGGAAAGAAACCTTATTTCTGTGCATCTTGTGGCCATTTGTGTACTGTGAAGTGGCAAAGAACTCATTTTTGATGTCTTAGCCTTGAGGGCATCAGCAAATTCAAAGCAGGTGTTGAGAAATACATTACATCATATCTTGGCACACACACAGAACGGGCACACGTGTACACATGCGTGAAGCCTCAGTCTGCAGAAAAATGGGGCGGAGGGGGGGCCTCTGAAGTTGCCAGCCCAAGGGACAGGATTTCTTACAAAGAACAAGGCATCCCATGCAGCCTACCTGAGGTGGAGAGGAGCTGGCGGCCCTCTTACCTGTACGGTCACTATGAGAAATCTGTAAGCAACCAGCCAAGCCCCCTCCCCATCTTGGTATCTGCTCTTGTGTCACGAGTCATTTGAATCACTAACTTCTCTCTTTATTATCATGTCATGCTGTCACCTGGCCTCAGTGTCCAGATATGTCGTGAACTCACAAGGAGCCAGCAGGCTGCTCTGATCCTTCTGCAAGCTGGCACTGAGAACAGCAGTCAGGGGTGGTTTCCGGGAAGCCAGCTCATGCCTGTGGCTAGGCCAGTGCCAGCAGGAGCCTGGGAGGAACAGGAGATTGGTTGTGAGCCAGGTGCTGGCAAACAGGGCAGGGTCCTTGAGGGGACAAACCTTCCACAGGTCCGAGAGCGATCTGGCCAGCAAAGGGGAGACCCAGAAACTCGGCCACACCAAGTTGGGGTGTAGGCACGTGGTTTTCATTTGCTTGTTTTCAATAAAGTGTTTGAAAGGAAGGAGAAATTGAGCTGGGGCTATAGGTTAGTTGAGAATGGGTAGAGCTTAGCGATAGAGCACTGGCTGGCATACGCTTGGGATGCCTCCCACTCTAACACCATAAAGCTAAAGAAGAGAGGGGCCCTCTCTTAGAGTTGGGCCCAGGCCGCCTCCCCTGGTTTGTAGACCAGCCTGTGTGTTCAGCGTTCACACTCGCTGCCCTGCCTTACCTGCTGAATGTGGCACTTAACCAGTTCTGGAACGCCATTACAGGACC
This sequence comes from Peromyscus eremicus, assembly GCF_949786415.1. Classification (NCBI taxonomy): domain Eukaryota; kingdom Metazoa; phylum Chordata; class Mammalia; order Rodentia; family Cricetidae; genus Peromyscus; species Peromyscus eremicus. The sequence goes on along the minus strand of NC_081432.1, from coordinate 6,713,724 downwards.
TGCCTGGAAGACTTGTCACCTTTTTATTACAGCACTAGTGTTCGGAGAGTCTGCTGCATTAAACGGCTCCAGGCTGATCTTGGGGAGCTTCATGCTAAGGAGGATAGTTTTTTTTTTTTTTTTAATCATCAAGAAATATCCTTGGACTTAGGGATTTTCCTTCTTTCTCTTCGTTCTCCGCAGTTCCCCTAGTTGCTTACCAGCTCAGCTGCACACGCTCAGGCCTGTAGTAGCAGGGGGTGCTATTTTGAAGTTTGTACTGACTGCCCCCCATGTTTGGTACTGAGTGTGTCATCAGGTCTAGAGTACTCACGGGGCCTTGTGTAATTTTGTTATAAAATTGATCAGGTTTGATTGTGAAGAGGCCTGGCAGTCCGTTTAGAAGGCCTCTTACTAGCTTAGTGGAGTGTGCTGTGGGAGGGGAGGCTCCTCAGCTCTGGCAGGGTTTTGTTTGGCATAGGCTCTGGGCTGTGCATTCCCATAAAAGCAACCCTATATTTTAAAACCCCGAACTTGGGGCATTTGGTCCTCTGTGTGCTCTAAATCCCTGCAGTATTTAAAACACTGGGAAATGAAATAGTCACATTCGCAACATTTAAAAACTGGCTTCTGCCCAGGTTCTCACATCACCAGTCTGGGAGAGGGTGTGCTCCAGGAAAGCAAGGGATAGTGCAGGAGCCTGGGTGGGGGTGGGGGTGGAGGCCAAGGAAGAGGGGAGGAGGAAGAGGGGAGGAGGGCACTCTGCACAGATAGTGGCCTCTTAAGAGTTAGCAAGCAGAGGCTGGACAGCGGTGGCTCATGCCTTTAATCCCAGCACTTGGGAGGCAGAACCAGGCAGATCTCTGTGAGTTCGAGGCCAGCCTGGTCTACAGAGCAAGATCCAGGACAGGCACCAAAACTACACAGAGAAACCCTGTCTCGAAAAACCAAAAAAAAAAGAGTTAGCAAGCAGAAAGAAGGTACTGTCATTGCTGTGCAGAAAGACATCCCACAGCCTCCCACTAGGTCCTGCTCATCTTACCTAGCTATCATGGCTAAGGAAGGGAAGTGATTGATCACCTACAGCCTGTGTCATAGGGGAGAGCCCTTGGTCTAAGGGTTATTCCTGGAACTTCTTTGCTTTGCTTGAAGGTCCATACCAGAAAGTAGACTCCATGACCTCTCCTGGTCACTACCCTGAGTGGTTTCTAAGTTTTCTAGGACAGAGGTACGGCTCATACCACATATCACTGGTTTCTCTTCTGCCCATCCATCACTTTTAGGACAGTCATGTGATCAGTCATGTGAGAACAGTCAGACCTGGTGGTACACACCTCCCAAACAGGAGGATTGTAGATCCGAGCCCAGGCCCCAGGGTAGACCGCAACACGCTGTCTCCATCAGCCAAGGCTTGCAATAGAGCACTTGCCTACATGCTTGAGAGCCTCCGGGGTTGACTCCACCAGCACACGGCAGAAGAAAGCGCACAGACTGGCATTGTTGGTGGACCATGTGGCTCAGACCTGACTGATTCCTGGAGTCTACTCTGAGTATTTATTTCCAGGAACAAGTAGAATTTGGAGTCCCCAAATGTCCCTTAGTTTTTAATGACACACACTGCTATTCCAACTCTTCTTAAGTGTCCCCACAGCACAGGATCTACTTGGTAGTAGTATTCTTCAGAGGAGAAAAAAGATGGAGTTTCAGCCTCTGTGTTCTGTGAACATAGAAGATGACTGAACACCAGCAAATGGATAGATAACCCTTCAACATCAGGCAAGGTTGAGCCCAAGAGAACTTTTCGTTTTGTTTTGTTTTTTTGAGACAGAGTTTCTTTGTGTATCTTTGGCTGTCCTAGAACAAGCTGTGTAGCCCAGGCTGGCCTTGAACTCAGAGCTCCACCTGCCTCTGCCTCCTAAGTGCTGAGATTAAAGGTGTGTACCACTACCACCAAGCCAAAGAGAATTTTTTAAATGCAAAATCCACATTTACTGGAGTCTTCTAGCACTCCAAAGACCTGGACAAACCCAGAGAATGCAGGTAGGGTTAGGGTTAGAGTCAAGGTTAGACATCAGGGCTTAGGGTTAGGGTTAGATGGTGATAACTCTCTCTTCCATCACTGTGTCTTGTAAATTGTTTCTTGAGGTCTGTTTCAGACCCTGTCTAGATGCTAAACTGAGCAAGACTAGTTTAGATGGAGCCATTTCTTGTATGGATTTGTATGTATGAGGGGCACACGTGTGGATGTATGTAGAAGTTAGGCACCTCGGGTGTTAGTCCTGACATGCCATCTACCTTTAGTTCAAGGCAGTCCTTCATTGGCCTGGAATTTTGCCAAATTAGACCAGACTAGCTGGCTAGTGAGCTCAAGGACTTTGCCTGTCCCCACCACGCTAGTGCTGGGATTACTAGTCTAGACCATACCTAGTGTTTTATGCAGGTTCTGGGAATCCAAACTCGGGTTCTCATACGAGTAAGGCAAGTGTTTACACCTGAGCCGGCCCCCTATCCCCCTAGTAGCTCTTCCTGAACTCCTTCTCCCGTACTTGCTCAGAACCTTCTTAGATGTCTCAACTTTACAACATGGAAGTCTGAGAGAGCTCAGCTATGACGGAGTTTTCCTAGAAACGCTGAGGCCCTGGGCCCTGAGGTCTTCCTCCTCGACTCCCTCCCGGGTCTACACGGGGAAAGGATGGCCAGTCCTCAGGTGGGAACTCAGGTGGCCTAGGATGTTTTGGAGGCCCTGGGACTTCTCCGTGCAGTGGTGTGTGTGTGTGTGTGTGTGTGTGTGTGTGTGTGTGTGTGTTCAAGACACACGGTCCATGGTAGACTCCCTGGTCCCTGCTCCTTCCCTGATGGAGAAACCCTTTCTGCACGAGTGTCTCCAGACACGGAGGAGTGTGTCAACAGAACTTAGTTGTGAGAAAGCCACTGACCCTTCCAAGAAAGAAATACCAGATCAAGAGGGTTCTCTGCAGGCACTAATTTGATTGACTAGGCCTCCTCTGTGTCTGTGTCACATAAAAGCTGCTGCTCAGGCCTGTGCACACATACACACGTGCACACCCACAGTCCCACCGCCGGTTTTGCACAGACATGAACATGCAGGTAGAAACAGGACTCTGCTTCCCCCCGCACGACACACCAGCTCGTTGCACACTTGCACAGCTGTGGCTGCAGGAGAGGAAGGCACGCAGCCCAGAGTCTGTTTATGTGTTTGAGCCGAGAAAGTGATTTTTGTAGCAGAGAGCTCTAAGTGAGACAGACAGAGTCAGAGAATAAGAGAGTGAGATAATTATCTAAATTATGTTCGTGCTATTATCGAAGACGAATATAGTTAAAATGTAATTAAATATGACGGGCTAGCAGGATGTAAGCCAAGCTTTGGAATGCTAATCATCAATTACCACATCCCCTTAGGGGAATCAAGGAGTGCTCTATGCTGGAGTGGGAGCAGGGAACTGGGGGTGGGCAGCTGAGTGAGATGTAGAGTATGAAAACAGACACCCCCCCCCCATGCTCATTCAAACACTCCACGAATGTCCCTGGACACTCCCTTTCTGTAACTGCCACAGGCATTAGAAGCTTTCACCACGGGTTCGTAGGATGAGCTGGCAGGAGGGTCCTGACCTTTTCTTTGAGAGGAAACTCCTCTAAAAGGGAAAATTATGATCTGAGCCGAGAAGGTAGAACCCAAGGCCAGCTTATATTAGGGCAGCAAATGCATTTGCATCTGCCAGGCAGATGGCATCATTGCCCACCCAAGTCTAGGAATCCCTGAAGGGACATTAGGAGAGAGGACTACGGTTAGCTCCAAAGATGCGACCTCTTCCCTGGGCAAGGGTCCGTCCTGGAGTCCTACACCCTGTCCACACATTGAAATTCCCTAAGGAAGTAAAAAGGACACCCCCACCCCCACCCCACCAAACACACACCTCCTGGGACTCCGAGCTTTAGTTGGCCTGGTTTTGGTGCAGAATTGGCTCTTGATAATGTGAGCAGGGTAGTCTGGCTGAACTCAGCTTCAAAGCAGGCCTCGAGACTGAAGACCAGGTCAGTTGAATGCTTTTACAAATCTCACTACATGTGCCTTGAGGCCAAGAAAAAAAACGAAAGTGTGGAGCACCTGCGCGCGCATACACACACACACACACACACACACACACACACACACACACACACACACACACACACGGACATTCTCTGTTAGGAAAGTATGCTGAGATATGGTACCTTGTGGCACTAGGTGTCAGATGTTTACATTTGAACCTACTGGGTGAGTGCCTGGCTACCTCCTTAAACTATGACTAAGAGTAAAGCAGCCAGACTCCAAGGTGGAGGCTCCAGAAGCCAGGGCTCAGGCCCATGTCCCATTCTCAGCTGCCCTACTGCTGGATCTTCTGATTTTCAAGAAAAACCAAAAACTGTATTTTAATGAAACATCTCCCAATTTATAAATGGATGCTAATTCCACTTATAAAAATACCCAGGAAATGAGAGAAATAGGTCCGTGTGCCTTCTCCAACAGGCAGCTTAGGGCCTGGTGAGCATGGGAGAGATCCTGGGGCAGTTCCCTGCCACCTTGGGTCTGTAGTGGAATCAGGCAGATTCATCCCAGTTTTCCTCAGCCTGGCAGGTACAAGGCTCTTAACAAACAGTTGTTGAAGAGACAAACAGGGAGAATGCCCAGGAAGCCTGGGAGTTAAGATAGCTGTTACATCCAGTTAAGTGTCGAAAAAGGAGCACTTGGGAATTAGACCAGGTCTGCTCCTGAGGCCTAGTGTTAGATGGCGTCAGACATCCAGACCTTGGAGCTCTCTAGAATGAGAGCTGTGGGCTTGGTGTCTGTGAGGAGGACATACTCTCAAGTCTTCTTCTGGAGAGCAAGTAAGCAAAGGCATGCAGACCAGTAAGGCTGTTGGAGCAGGTAGATCCTGCTTCACCCAATGTGGAAGGGCTCTCTTCCCATCGCTGGCCCGTAGATCATCTCTAGGTGTGATTAAAGAGAGGAATGTGGTCCTTGGCCCATCACATAGCCAGACAGTAAAAGCCATGTGTATAGAGGGCTGGCAGGCCTCTTGTGGGGTCAGCACAAGAGGCCTACTCATAAAGAGCTGTCACAGACATCTCCCTGTGGGTCTCCATGCTCACTCTCAGCCTTAATACCTGTCACGACTCAGTGCCATCGGACTGGAGAGGGCACTGCTGTCACCGCCGGAAGCTCACTTGACAGGGGGACAGCCTTTATTATTTCCTCCCCTTTGAAGGATCTCCCAGGGTTCATGTTTGCCTTCCAGCCCTGCTCTCCAAGGCTGTAAATAAACGTCCGGGCCAGCCCTTCCTGGTCCTCACCACCACTGCCTGGGCTTCCTCTCTTGGCTCTGCTTGGTTTTGTTTTAAAATTTTCAATCAAATTTATACATGTCCCCAATTTTCTCTTTCAGTTAGAACCCCAGAGCGTAGCAAGCAGAAGCAGCAGGCCCTTGCTCGCCCTCCTAACCCCAGGTTCTCCACAGAGACACCTGCTTCCCTTTCCCTGTTTTAGAAGACCTGTACTATTTTGAAAAGGTGATGTATTTAAAGAGGGTGCATTTTAAAATGGCTTCAGGATGTCTCCCTCTCACCTGTCTTCTTCCAGAGACTTAGAAATAAATGTGTGCCCCCGTTTCCCTGTCCCCTTCCAGCTGCCTGGTCCTTGTGGGGAGCAGGGGTGTGCTGTCATGTACGTGGCCAGGTTGTTTCCATCCATCCTAAGGGAGCCCTGCAGTGCAGCCTGAGTTCCTACTGCTGTCAGAGCGGGAGCCCGCCCTCCACTGGAGGGTAGGCCCCTGGTGTGAGGGACCAGGAACATAACTAGCTGGGCTTGGGTCCGTCCCACTTCGACTTCCTCTAGTAGCGCCTCAGAATGCTTATGACCCGTTTGTCCAGTGTCAACTGTGGTCTCTGACCATTGGGTGAACGTGTGCATTCCTTCTTCTGGTCCACACTTTGACACTTCTAAACTGTCACTACAGACTGGAGCACTGGCCCCTCGTGCAGAGGACCCGGATTCTGTTACCAGCATCCACGTGGTGGCTAAGAACCATCTGTACCTGCATTTCCAGCAGATCGACGCCCTTTTTGACCTCTGCAGACACTAGGTACACATGTGGTACACAGACATACATGTAGGCAAAAATCTCATACGTAGACAATGAACTATTTTTTAAACCGCTGATGTGCTGCTGTGTCTTCCTTGTGAAAATGACCTACTGTCTTCCTGCTTTGGAAGGAACATTGCCTCTGTTTACCCTTCCTCCCTCCACACCGTGCTGTGTGAGACTGCTGCTTCACTTGTCTGCAGTCAGGGTTGGCGCTGAGGGGCCTGCAACGACTCTGAAGCAAGCGTCGAGCTCACCGTGGCCACCTTTCTCCCGCCCTTGTCCTGGAGGGTAGAAGTCACCCACTTTTCTGTGCCCCTGTTACCCACTTATTTTCAAGGCACTGTCCCGATTCACCCACCTACCTTTTGTATGAACAACACAGATTGCTCTTCTTCAGAGGTCTCTGGGGGACCTTCGCAGGGTAACCCTGCTGCACAGCACTCTTGGGGCCCTCCCGCCCATCACCCACCTCCTGTTCCTCTGCGCTGTCCTCTGCTCTGTGTTCTGGATCCCATGACTTTTGCCCTGTTGGAGCTGAGTTCTTTGGCTGAGCCAAAGAGTTCTTTTTCTAGTGGCCTTGGAAGTACCCTGTTTAAGATGTACACCTAATGCAAGTGACTTTGTTCTTTCTCACACTTGCCTGGCAGTTTGGCTGAGAACTGGCTTTTAGTCAGCATGGGGAGGAAGTTCCTCCATCCTCTGACGCAGTGAGTCTGATTCTGTCTCCAGTTGAATAGAGACCCGCTCTCACCGCACCCCCACCCCTGGAAACATGGCCCTCGCACTTCTGAAGGGTCTAGGAGTGTAGCATGCTTTGGTACGGATGCTCCTCATTTATCGTGTGCTATGGGGGACTCGGACCTCTGCACCTTGGGGAAGACCCTGCATATCTTCTGGTTTCCTGGTGGCTGTTTCTGCTCTTTTCACAGACGTGTCGGACTCAATAGGGACTCTCCTCTCCTCCGCCTCTGTCATCCTGGGAAATTGCCTCCACTTAAGACTTCTAACCTTTTTATTTCAGCGGGTGGTTTTAATTTACAGAAGTGATTTTTTTTTTGTTTCGTTTTGTTTTTAAATGGCCCTCTCTTTGTATAATTTTATTATTTCAGAGGAGCAACGCTTTATTTTCTCTTTCTGAGGATAACAGGGGCTTTTTCCCCTCAAGTTTTGTTCTTCCTATTAAATTGTAGCTGTATCCTCAGAGTCATTTTCTTTGTTTGCTTTCATCCTGCGTTCAGTGCCAGAGTCTATTCTTTGCTGATGTTTGATAGATTATTCACCTTTAAACATCTTACGCTGAGAAAGCGGAAGTCTTCTGTCTATAGATGGGTTTGTGAACACCATTATCATTAGGCAGGGGCTACTGTGTAGTCACTGCCACCGAGTCAGGATAGCACGTCACCACCTCCTGGTGGCTTCTCACTGAAATGCTCTTTGACCTGGGCATGACCCTCTCCATTAAATATGCTAGGTGGTAGCTCAGCTCCCGCCACAGGGAGGCCCTACTGAGCTGTGTCATCTGAACAGCACCCCTGAACTGGGGTCAACTCAGATAAGTCCCTCCACAAGAATACAAGCTCCTGGAGGATGGTACCCACGGGGGAAGAAGAATTAGAGAAGTGACCCAGGTCTTTCCTCCAGTCTCAGGCCAATGTCTAAACCCAGATTGTGGGGAACTGACAGCAGAGGACATGAAGAGGACCAGAGTGTCACCACTGGGGTGTTGTTCACTTGCAGCCTCTGGCCACCAAGGAACCAGCCTGTGCTGTGTCTGCAGTTCCCCTGAGGCTAGACCACCTCTATTCAGGATGATCTCCGTCTTCTGTCATGTCGGAAGGAGGACACGGAGTTTGGAGAATGCTTCTGTTCCTTTCGCTCATGTCGGCCGATCTGTCTCAGCTGAGCCCTCTGCCTTCAGCCCTCCTAGCTGGCCAGTGGCTTAGGACCTGTGTGTGTGTGTGTGTGTGTGTGTGTGTGTGTGTGTGTGTGTGTGTGTGTGGTGTGTGGCCTTTTAGTGGGAGAAGCAAAGATTAAGCTATTAGTTCTCTGTGCTGTGTTAAACTGCCAGTCTGACCATAGCAAACACTTCTGAACTGTGTCCACAGGGCCCCACAGGTCTGCCGTAGAAGTCACTGCCTTTGATTCTGGTTAGACCACAGGGACAGCCAGGGCGGAAATCATTTCCATGTCTTGTCCAGGAGCAGCAGCACCCCTCAGTAGAGCCCCCCACATCCCAAGAGTCTTATATTTGCAGCTGAGTTAATTCTACCTTCCAGCAGGTTCTTTCTTGTATAAACACAGACACTGTTTTGAGACCTTTCTCTGTTTCAGATGCTGTTTAAGATACACAGAGTAAAAAGTGATAGGACATTGGCTTCCACTCTCATTGCCCAGGAGTGACCATTGTTAATATTTCTCACACGCACTTCCAAGTACTTTCTAGTTTTCATCAAAGACATGAAATAGTGCAGTTACCATTGACACTGCCTCTGTCCCTGTCAGCAGTCCCCTTCTTTGCCCTCTCCTGAGACAATCACTGACTCAAATTTAGCACATGTATTTCTAGAATATTTTAAAATATTTAAGAAACATGAACATTTTCATGGATCGTGAGTAAGCATTGCCGTTCGGATGGAAAGGTATCCTGGCAGTCAGGAGCCAAGGAATTCCACAGTCACCGTAACCCTAACAGCGTGCAGCTCTACTCCAGGAGAGGTTTCCCCAATGCAAGCGTAACAGCTCTGCTCGCACAGGGGAGGGCTTCCCAGCAAAGTTGGTACAGCTCTGCTAGGCTAGGCTCAGGAGAAGTGTTACAGCTTGCTCAGGTCCCCAGGAGTACAACAGCTCTGCTCCACTACGGGAAGGTTTCTCCAGCAAAAGCGTTACAGTTCTGCTCTGTTCTGCTCCTGCGAAAGTGGTTACAGCTGGGCTCCTCTCTAGCAAAAATGTCACACTGCACGACAAACATCACTCAAGAGATTTACTGGGTAGGCAGAATCCAGGAGGGTGGTTGTCTCTAGGGTGAGAAGCAGCAGCAAACTGAACAGGGTACAGAGCTTATGTAGGGTTTCTTGGGGAAGGGGGCAGAGCTTTCCAGGGAAGCTCGCTATTGGTGGATCTTTGTGATCTGATTCTTGGGCAAGCTCAGGGATTGGTGGGATTTCAAGTCCTGGTCCTGGGGTCAAGTCAGGGTCCAGATGTTTTCCTTGGTCCTTTTCACCCTGCTTCGTGTTTAGCTTGCCAGTGGTGAGGGCTGAGGAGGTCTCAGAGTTGTTTAGTCACCATGTCCTAGTTCTTGTCACCAACCTAGAAAGAGTTCAGAGACAGACAGGAAGGTGAGAGGAAGTTTTACTACATGGTAGAATTCAGAGTCACAGTCTCAAGAGAGCTCTGGAGTTTGGGTAGCTCTACACATGGCCGACTTTAATAAAGGGAAGACTGTTGAGTTAAGTGAATACGAGGTGGGTATTGGAGGAGTGGGCTGAGGTTTTTTCTCAGAATACGCTTCACTTCTTCCTTCCCTTCCATGGAGTCTTAGAATGAGTCACAGCAGCTTCTGCTTGATGGAACAGCCAGTTCCACAAGGCTAATGATGTAGAGGTGCCATTATAATGAAGCAGAGAACAATTGATGTGTGAGTCCCTGCTGGTTTGGGGTGTACTGTTTCCTGTCACATGATGGTTCTTCTGTAGCAATACTGTTCTGCCAGTACAGAATCCTCTAGGCACTGTGTAATCTGTGTATATCCTGTCTATCCAGCCTGTCTGAGTTGGTGTGTGATGTCATAAAATACATGCTGCTTGCCTGGACCAGGCTTTTTAGGGCGCCTTCTGGCCTTAGCTCTAGCTCCTGTTAGTGCCGGCCTTGGAGGGAGCCTCTTTACTGTAGCTGGGGAGAACCCACTAGAATGGCTGGGCACAGCTCACTGGGGAGCTATTGCCTGATGGCCGAAGGGCCAATCCTCTCACTGCACTGCACGTCTAAACAAAGAAGGCGTGCTAATCCTAGCCGATAGCCGCTGCACTTTGATCCCCTGCCACACGCCTGGGATTTTCTGGTTGCACACACACAACCATAATGGTAAGTACTCTACTGCAGTCACCCATTCCATATAGTAAATGAGACTTAAGGGGAAAATCACTTTCCTATAGCCACCTTGTGGTCCACTGTGTGTGTGTATGTGTGCACACATGTACATGCACATGCCCCATAGCTCAGACCACTGTGATCTCCAGCTCTGGGGTAGTAATGCACATCTAAGTAAAGTTCAGTAGTTTGTGAGCGAGGCAGTAGCTGGTGCTCTAACCACAAAGGTACTTGGAAGTTTCTCTTGTGCCCTTTGGTGGAAAAGACAAGCTAATTGTCATTCGGTCCTGTTTCTGTTGTTGACCTACGTCAGCAGCCACCCAGGCTGTGTCACAGCTTCCCTGTGTTCTCCTGCCTCAACTTCCTCAGGTCTGGACTGGGTGCACAGCACTGCCTGTCTCCCGGGGGCTTATGTCAGGAGCCCGATGAGGCAGTGACGGAGACCCGCACTTTTCACTCCTGTTGACGGACACTCACCGTGATCAGAGCCCTGACTTGACATGTGTGTGACGGTTCCTAATGCTCACTCCTCAACGGGGGTTTTACAGAGATTGTTCTAATCCCTTGTTTTTCTGACTTGTTTAGTCACCACTGTGGCAACATCATTTCCCCTTTCTAAAGCTTCATATATGTAATTTTTCAGCCTCATTTTGAGTTTTGTGGATGAGCTTGGGAACCTCATCAAAATTTATAGCTCTGTTTCATTGAAAAATCACTTGCAAGGCTCATACCAGTTATGAGGGGACTTTTGGAACACCAGCTTGTGTGTTGGGGCCACTGTGCTGTCTGTACTGTTCTCTAAGCAGTGTATGGAAGGATGGTTAATCTCTCCAGTGAGGTTATAAATGTCATAAGGGCTGCCTGTCTGTGTGTGAATCCCTGGACACCCAGCAGGTGCAGGCTCAAGAATGCATTCATAAATAGTGAGTTCCTCCAAACCTGGCTGCTGGTCTGCTGTAGCAGTAGCCTTGGGTACCCTGGTGCCCCAACTTGATGGCTCATAGACAGGCACAGGGAAGCGTCTGTCTGGCCCATATTCATCCTTCTTTAGCACTTAGTAAAGGCTGACGCTGTCCTGGGTGCTATGCTTATGCTGTGCTTAAGTCCTCACAGACAGGTTGTCGACAACTGTCATTATTCCCATTCTATAGATGAGAAGACTGAGGGCCCAGACAGGCTGAGCAACTTACCTAAGGACTTGGCACTATTAAAAGTTCAAACTGAGGTCTGGGTGTGGTGGCACACTTCTTTAATCCCAGCACTCTGAGAGGCAGAGGCAGGTGGATCTCTGTAAGTTTGAGGCGAGCCTGGTCTAAATAACAAGTTCCAGGACAGCTCATATAGCTAGGACTACAAAGAGACCTTGCCTCAATCAGTCAATCGATAATAAATAGATACATAAGTAAATAAATGAATACCAAAACCAAAAAGGTTCAAACTGAGATCCAAACCTAGGTGCCTTAGCTCCAAGGCCCTAATTGAGTCTCTCCTATATGTCCCTCAGGAGACTAGGATGGAACTGAGTGTCCCCAGCAAGCCCTGTGCTGGGGACACCACCTGTGATGACACATTGGAGTGCTCTCGTGACCTCTGTTAGCGCCTCACAGCAGGCGAGACAGATGCCTGGTTTTAATGGGTGTGTATGCACACTACCAACTGTACATCATGTGTTGCTCATATCAGTCCACATGCGCAGTGTGCATGTAGAGGTCAGAGGATAACTTGTAGGAGTTGTTTCTCCCCTTTGTGAGCTGCAGGCTTAGCAGCAAGCACTGTTACCACTGATCCATCTCACTGCCGCAGTAGAGAATCTTGATCAACAGCATGGCAGTCATCCCATACTTTCCCTGAACACATAGGAAGTCCATGCAACCCCCAGTGGACATCACTGACGCCTCATTCTGGCTGTGTCCTCAAGGAGGATTCCACAGGCAGCTGGGAAAAGTGTGACGTGTCTTTATGGAGCCAGAGTACATGTTGGAGCTGCAGGTGTAGGTGGGGTTTGTGTTGTGTAGTAAATCTCAAAATGAAGACCACATCTGTTTTTTGGCCTTTTGCTCCTGTTCAGATCCTTCATCCAAGCCTATATAATGTACTATTCCTAGGGAGACATGAGCAAACATCTCCTCACCCTAGATGGGGAACCAGTGACAGACCAAAGTTAAGACACCACCAAAGTCCAACCTGGTGAACCAGTGAGTTTTATTGGGGTTACTTACAGGAGCAGAAATGACTCAGAGACAGCTGCATCACTAAAGCCTACCCCAGAGTGAGTGACAGCTTATAAAAGGGAACCTGGAGCATAATGCACAGCCCCCAGGAGATCAACAGGCTGGAGAGTGCCCTTTCCAGACAGTGAGCTGGTCTAAGCCTCTTCCAGGCAACTGAGTCTTCTAGTCTGAGAATGTCTCTGAGCAGTCCTTACTGATTTTATATACTTGGGGAGGGAGGGGCCTTTTGAATCTGGTCAGTTTCAGGGACTTCCTGAAGCCTTTGAGTTGTTCACTTCCTGAGCTTCCCTGAGCATGGACTGTCTCACCTCCCATAGAACTTAGAGCTTTCCTCCAAGGTGAAGGTTTAATCTTGGAAGGAATTGCTGCCCATCAGCCTGGCCCTGGTTAGGTGGGCTGCTACCCTAGAGCCACCCTTGAGCCTTCCTGAGATGTGCTGTTCAGTACTCAGGAAGAGACAGTGCTTGGCAAGGTGACCATTAAGCAGCCATTTCTAAAGCTCACAAGAATGGCCACAGCTTTGGATGATACGGCATCATGGTGCTGGTTTTCTTGGTTCTGTGAGAGTTTATTCCAAGCATTCTCTGAGGTCACACAGCAGTTATAAACAGGGCTCGAATGACATTCCAAAGCCCTCCATTTCCTCACGGAGGGGCATCATTTGAAGATGTTTTGACAAAGTCTAGGAAACACACTCTGGAAAGTGGGGAGGGGTGGAGGAGGGGTGCTCATCCCTGAGTCCAGGCAGCTTCCTTCCACTTTGCTCTTTGGATTGGTATCTAGTTCTGCTGGAAATGAGATCATATATTCAACTCTCAGGCTGTGTTAGTGAAAATGAACTCTAATGTGATTAGATACTAATGCAATGTAATGGAGGATTGGTATTAAATTGAGACCTGATCTTATTACTCCACAAACTCAGGCTCCCTCCTGCTCAGCTGCTGCTCTGCCCTGAGCCCCAGGCCAGGCAAAAGTAGAAGAGAAAGGCCACAGGAACCTGCAAGGAACAAGACCTGTGTGCCAAGAACACTTCCTGGGCATACCCACTTACGAACTGTGGCAGAGGCAAGCCTCAGGCCCGATGCTGGCCTGCTCACTAGCTTGGAGCCTTGTGCTCGGGAGGCCTGAGAGGTCTCACATGTAGTCTTACCTTAAGTCCAGTCTCTGGAACAGTGGCAGGTGCAGGCTAAGTCCCCTCCTCTCCCTCCCTCCCTCCCTCCCTCCCACCCATCCTGTCCTCGGTTGCAAACCCAATGATGGTTACAGGCTCTTGTGGGTCCCCATTCCTGGCCAGCTGGAGCATGTACCCAAACCTCCTTTAGGGATGAAGACGGGGTTCTGGTACCTCGCACAACCCTGCTTCTCCAGCCAGCTTGTGGAACCCCTCACAGCCTTGCAGACCTCCCCTGCCCACAGACTGCCTCCAGTCTGGTAGGCACCCCAAGAGCTAAGGGTCTAGGAAAGCAGAAGTCCCCACTAGGAAGCAGGGCAGAGAGGCATGCATGGGGGCAGGGCAGGGGAGTTGTCATTAGGCGTGAGTAACAGTGTTTTTACAGAGAGTGATTTTTCTTACTCTGTTTTCAAAAACCTGCTTCCAGAGGCGAGCCTTTGCGCACAGGATGGTAATGACTTTTTAATGACCTTAAGAGGACTGGGGTCCAGGCAGTGGTGAGTCAGTCTCGGTGGGAGGTGCAGAGGGAGAAGGAAGATGGAACACCTGAAACCAAATGGGAAAAACAAACTGCAGATACATATATTTCCTTTGCTAGCATTACTTGGTAATTAGACAATTACAGGAAACAGCTTCCCGGCAGCTGGCATTTCTACAGTGCGGGAGCAGGAATGGCAGCCACTGTGAGCTGCTCACATGCATTAAAGAAGACGTGCATGCTCGTGAGCTGAGGAAGGCCAGGCCAAGAGCAGGGCTCCTCTTGCATGCATGTTGGCCTCTAGGTGAGCTAGCTCAGGCCAGACAGAGGAGGAAGAATTGTCTTCAAAATGTCAGGGCTGCAGCTGAGGCACTGTCTCAGTGGGAAGTGTGCTTGCTCTGTAAGCTGGAGCTGAGTTTGGATCCCAGCACCCACTTAAAGGCCAGACATGGCAGTCATGCTTCCAACTCCAGCGCTGTTGCAGGAGGTGCGGGGAGGCACGTGGATTTCCAGAGCTTGCCAGCTAGCCAGTCTAGCTGAAAAAAGGCAAGCTCAAGGTCAGTGAGAGATCTTGTCTCTGGGTTGGTTCAGTGAGAGATCTTGTCTCTGGGTTCAGTGAGAGAGATCTTGTCTCTGGGTTCAGTGAGAGAGATCTTGTTTCTGGGTTCAGTGAGAGAGATCTTGTTTCTGGGTTCAGTGAGAGGTCTTGTCGCAACAATAAGGTGGAAAGCAGTAGAGGGAGACCCCTGGCCCTGACCCCTGGCCTCTCCATGTACACTCGTGGATGCATGCACACTGTACATACGTGGGGGAGGAAGGGAAGGAGGGCGGGAGAGAAAAAGTAAAATACTGAGATTGATTTGGAGGCCACTAGGCATGGGCCAGTCCTGTGGGGCCGTTTGGAAGCAGGAAAGGTCAGAGGCCTACCATGCACTGGCCTGCCTAGGGGCAGCTATGGCATCCAAATGACTCCTACAGCTCCAAGCTCAAGTGTAGAACCTGCCTCACTGTTCCAGCCACCCACCCCTACCCTGTTTCAAAATTCTCCCCCCAGCAGCTTCCGGTACAGTCCCCACCCCTGACTCAGGTTTGGCTTATGTGTTGAATTCCCTGCGAATTCTGTCAGCAGCCCAGTGAGGCAGGCCTGCCCAGGCCACGCTGTAGGTGAGGACACTTGCTTTATAGACTCTGCCACCTTGATTACGTTTGTATTCGGCCATGCTCTTGTCGACAGGCAAGCATGGTCCACAGTCTTGCTTTGTTTCTTGATGGCTTTCTAAGAACCTAAGTCACAGTCCATACAGTAGTGGTGCCTGCCTTGGTGAGAGAGCAGACTCCCAGATGGGACAGTGCATTTCCTGCGTCCTTCAATGACATCATGAGGGAAGCCCTGCCCTCCCCCCACCCCCACCTCCCTGAAGACTGGATCCCCTGGCACAGGAGCTGACATGACCCATTGCCAAGCTGTCAGCCAGGCCAACTGCACCAGCTAACCTGGAGAATTGTTGTGTTTCCTCTCAGGTCCTGGCAATCAGTCACTTTTGAAAGACAGCCTGCCTCCTTCATCCGAATCGTCGGAACACACAACACAGCAAATGAGGTAAGGACTCCCTCCTGAGTAGTGTAGTGGTATTTCGAGATAACCAGGTAACCACCACATCCCGGTTCAGTGGAGCTGGCTGCCCTGCCTGGTGATGGCCTGTTGTTACCGCAGGTCAGTATAAAGGAAGTCCCCACCCTTATCCAGAGGGGATGCCGTTGTCAGGGTTCTGTTCACTGGCAAGAGAAAGCCAACAGCTGTCGCTCGGATTCTTCACCAGCCTGGGAATAGCACAAGAGACCCTGAGGAGTCAGGCGCCCTTCTCTCCTGGGATAACAGTGCCCAGAGGTGCAGCATCTGGTAGACGGCTGTGCTGTGGGCTCTGTGCACTGGCACTGTCCACACTAGACACAGGGACAGTCAGATGGACACTCAGAAGCCTGAACGTAATGGCTGCAGGTGGACAGTCGTGGTCTCTTTTGCTTCTTCCCAGGATTGGTTCATGGGGGTGCCACCGGAGCAGTCATGGGGCCTCTGTGCTTGGCGTGCAGCTAGTGTGCTCTAGGCTCTTTCTGGAAGCATTTGGTGTTTTCACGTTGGGTTATATAAAAGAAGGAAGCCTGTCGGCACTGGAGCCCACACCAGCGGATCTTACATGCTGGCCTCCTGCCCTCTCTTCTCAAGATGGGTCTCATGTGAGTCTGAGAGCAAGTTCTAGGATAGCGTCCTAGGGAATGCAAGGGCTGCACTAACCACAGGGTGTCCCCACGTGAGAAGGAGAAACACATGAGATAGCAAACTGAACACAGAACCAGAGACATGCTGAGGAGAGGGTATTCCTCCGCTTCTCAAACACAGGGCTCTACATTGTCACTTTGCACCTGACCCACACACTGTAGAGCTAGCCAGATGTGCCACTTGTTTTCGTGGTAACCTTTCTCCCAGAAAATATCCCGGTATGTCTAGTGCTTCAAGAACAGTTTTAAAAGTGGAAATAGTGTTGTAATTTAGATCCATTTTGCCTTTTTATTTATTTAGGATAATAATGATCCACACCCACATGTGTTTCCTACAGAGAACAGCTTGTAAATAGAACCCCAAATGTTTTCTCCTACTTCTTCAAAATTTACTTGAAGATTTCACAATAGTAAATCAACTGATACTTTTACAGATGTCTGAACTCTGGGTCGTAAGCAGGTGTGAAACCTGACATGCAGGAGGGCAGGACAGGAGGGCAGCTCTGAGCTCGAGGCTAGGCTGGGGGCACAGCACCAGGAAGCCAGGCTTGTAATAGCAGGACTACCCTTAAAACCAGAATAAATAGATAAGTGGATAGCAGTCAGAGGCCACTTTACTTTTTGTGTTATTTCAAAAACGAATTTGAATTTGCATTTAATTTGCTTTCAAATGAATAGTTTTTAAATTTGACCAATAAGTTCCAATTGTTCTTTTTAAAATTTATCTTATTTTTAATTAAGTGTATGAGTATGCATGTGGGTACCTTCGGCTTCAGGTCCCCTTCACTGGATTTACAAGCAGTTGTGAGCTGTGCCTGATTTGCTGAGAACTGCTCCTGGTTCCTCTGCAAGAGCAGGACGCGCTCAACCACTGATCTCAACCACTGATCTCAACCACTGATCTCAACCACTGATCCATCTCTGCAGGCCTGAATTCTAATGTTTTTTCATTTTACATACCAACCACTGTTCCCCCTCCCTCCCCTTCTCCTGTTCCCCCCACCTCCCCCCCATTCATTCCTCATAGAGGGTAAGGCCTCCCTTGGGTAGTTAATACTGGCTAGCAAACCAAGTTGGGGCAGGACTAAGCCCTTCCCCCTGCATCACGGCAGAATGAGGTATCCCACCATAGGGAATGGGCTCTAAAAAGCCAGTTCATGTACCCAGGATAGGCCCTTGTCCCATTGCCAGGGTGTTCTAATATTTCTTACCATTTATACTTTATATGTGTATTACTCCTAAATTAAAAAAAAAAACAACAACATAACTTTCTCTATACAAATAACAAAACTAAACTATTTACTATTGGAAGTCTTTCTAATGCAGTGAGCCCCTGTCCCCACAGGAAGTCTAGTCTGCTGAAATGCCTAGATGGAACTCCACAATGATGCATTATAATGAAGGCTTCTCAGGTCAGGAAGATGGAGACTGGTCAGGGCTCTCCAGGCCCACGCTCTGCACCATCACCACTCTTACCAAAGCAAGCGACAAAGAACCTTGGGCATCAAATTTCAAAGCAACAGTTCTTCCTGAAGCATCACTTCCTGTCCCAACGCTGTAAAATAGGGTGCAGGGTCTCTCTTAAGGGTGTTTCCTCCAGGTCTCTGCAGGCACCTGGTGGGGCCTGGACAGGGTGTTGGTGGGCCTAGCTGGAGGGCAGCCTGACATGGTCATCTGTCTCATTTGACTGATGAGCAACTTCCCTAGCTGCCTTCCAGAGTCAGTTATTGATTGGGAAAATAAAGCTTCAACATAGTGTTGTCAATTGGAAAACATCTTAAATCATAAAATACATGATGAACAGGACTTCAGGATAGAATCCATAAACTCATTCTCTGAGGGCGCTGAAGGAGCAAGCAGGCTGCATCTCCCGGGTGGGGAGGAGGCGGCAGACCTTGCTGTCCCCGTTGGTTTTTTATATCCTCTGGAAAAAGGATATGCCTGTCGCCCGTCAGGACAGAGAGGAGGGTGACTCGGGGCTGGTTGGGTGGGACACCTGGGGACAGCTCTAAAGGAGCCGATGTGGCCCAGGCAGGAATGTAGAGCTGACAAGGCTGGGGATAAACGTCCAGGAAAGAGCCAGTCACATGCTATCATGATAGCTGGAGGAGAGGCCGGCTTTCCTCAGCCCGCCCCTGCTCAGCTGCCAGGTGACTCCAGCAGCCTAGCCTGCATCACTGGGGCAGAGCCCTGTCTACTGTATGGCTAACATGATAATTGTTTCTCACGACTCAGGAGGGTGGCCTTCCAGGCCAGGGTGCACAGTCTGGCTGGTGGAGGCGCGGCTCACCCTTCTACCTTTGCATGGCCTTTCTTGGAAAACATACCTGGAAAGAGAGTTAGTGAGGTCTGTTTCCCTCTCCCTTCCTCTGAGGACACTAATCACAGGCTCCTGCTCTATGATCCCATCTAAGCCTAGAGGTTCTCAAAGGCCCTGCCTTCTCCTGTTACTGTGGACGTGGGGCCAGAGTCTTCCCATATGGATCTGGGGGATCTTGGGCATGCAGTTCTTCCTGTGGCCTTCCTTTTAGAACAGCCCTTGGGTCCCTTCAGCTGAGTGCTTAGTCCACAGACTCTGCTGATGTTCCTGTTGTCAGGCTGCATAGAGAACCTGGCTTCTAAGTTTTGTTTGTTTGTTTGTTTATTGGTCACAAAATACACAGTTGTGTACATAAAGAAGAACATGAGCACTCTGTTGCCTTGCTGGGGAGGTCTTGAGAGAAGGCATGAAGAGCAGGGGGTGTGGGGAGCCCCTGCAGGGCCTCCTGAGAGTGGAAGACCATTCAAGGACAAGGTGTCCTAGTGGGTATGCAAACGTGCTGGAGATGCTGCTTGTTTGGAGGCCTCCGTAGTCTGTACAGCCTGGAGCCTGGCAACAGCTTTGCAGCTCTGTGGTGGATTCGGCCTTGACCTCCAGCTGGCTTAGAATAACAGGGGGCAGAGACCAGCAGGGCTGGAAGAGGCTCCCAGGCCCAGAATTCTGTGTCTGGCCAGGCCCTCCTGTGACCATCTGCTCAGCATGTGTCCTTGGTAACCCCCATCCATCTTCCCTCAGATCTAGGTAGCTCCTGGCAATGGCAGCCTCCCAGTCTGTGGAGCTTCAGCTCTTAGTAGCCTGTTGGAGCATGCTTCTGGTTTCCCAAAGTCTTCTTTGTCCTCCCGGAAGTGCTCCTCATCCTCCTCCTCCTCCCCTCCCTCCTCCCCCTCCCGTTGGACCCAGTGCTCACTGCCCACAGAGAGTCAGCAGACAACACAGCACATCCATCCAGCTAGGTGTGCATCCGGGTGTGCTGAAGGACACCAGGACCCCGTGTAGTAGGACCCTTTAGACATGTGCCTCAGACCGAGAGAGACTCCACAAGTGCTCCAACTGCTAAGAAAGGGGACAACTGCTGTCGCAGCCCATCTGGAGTTCCTGGGCAAGAAGGCTTGAGTCAGGCAAGAGGAGAGCCCTGCGCTCGCCCAGGCTGTGGCTAGGTGTGTACAGTTCTCAACCAACTCGACATAAGAAACTACTCGGAGGGGCAGGGAAGGTGTTACATCTGCTCAGGTTGGCTCTTGACATCGGACTGCTGTGTCTCCCAGAAGATTGTGACAAAGAGTGAGACTGTGCCAGAGTGGACTCTACTCCACCCTGGCCCACACCTCAGGGACCCACGTCACCCTCTGATAGGCTGGCTTTGTGCACCACATATGCTAGGTCTAGGGGAGAAACTGAGGTCGAGCACTTCCGTACAGGGACTGCAGCCTCTCTGCCTGGCAGTGACCCTTTGAAGAGCCTGTCCTTTAGGTGACACTTGTATCTCTAAGTCGTGCTGAAATGGTGAACAGAGGTACGAGGCAGCTGAGATGGGCCCTGATGTGGGTGGGTGCAGGGCTGATTGAAGGGCGGGGATTGCTCTAGAAAGCAGGGTGTCATGGGAGCACATGGAGGAGGGCCTTCCAGATCATTCCGTACTCTGCCATGTGTCAGGAACTGTAAGCAGCTCTGAGCTTGCTGCAAGAGGGTCTCCCAGGCCAGCAGCAGCAGGGCAGGGTCTACATATGGCTGCCTGAGCGGCCTTCCATGCTGAAGGGGCTTTACTCACAGGCTCCCTCAGGCCAGTGAGTGGTTCTGGGATCCGAGGGCCACCTCGTTCCCATAGCAACATGTGGCTTTAGTGGGAAAATAAAACCAGGAAAACAGACTCTAGAAAAACTAAATAAATGTCCCTTGCTGGCCTGGGCTAATTATTTCCTAGCCCCCTCTGGAGTGCGCCCTGACCCCTGAAGGACTCTCCTTCCGTGTTCTCCCCAGAGACATCATCTAGGCCCCGAAGGTGCCGCAGAGCAGCGTTTTGCCCAGAATTCCCAGGGCAGTGGCAGGCAGCAGCAGGTGACTACAGACTCAGAGCAGATAGAGGATAGCCACCCCTGCCGGAGACAGCCCAGCTTGTAGGCCTCTCAGCTCCTGGGAGAGCCTGGCCCTCCTGGAGTGTTGTGTCTCAGTGGCCGGAGGATGTACACAGCAGCTGACCCTGGCCCACAGAGGTTTTGTGTGGCACCATGGACAAGGTACTGTGTACTAGGATAAGGTACTGGCCGGAGAGACCGTGGTGTGGGGCAGCAGTGGCCTGGGGACCCAGATGGGCTTGGTGGACAGTCCTAGGATCCGACCCAGTGCCCAGTGCACTGTGGCTCTTGAGGATAGAGAGCGTGGTATACAGCAGTCCTTCCAGGCTGGCTGGGCTAGATGGTCGGTCTAGGAGTCCAGGGAGCCCTCTCTCAAGAATTACCATTGACAAGATTAGGAGCAGGGAGGAGGGAGGGCTGGAGCCTCACCGAGCCTGTGTCCCCTGTCCTGGGAGGAGGGAGGGCTGTGGTGCTGTGAGAAAGTTCAGGGGACAGAGGGTGGAGAGGAACCGTAAAGTGTGAGGTTCAGGGGGAAACAGACGTGAGCAGTACACAGGGGTGTGGCGTCAGGGTCAGGTACCCTCTGGAAAGGGTAGGGAGGCCTGGAGGGCAGTCTGAGAAGAGCTGATGTGTGGCAGGGAGGTGGGGACTGAACATGGGGACAGACAGGCCACACTGCCACCTTCACCTCCCACCTCTCTGACCCAAGTCACTTCACCTTTCTCCTTTGTAGGAGTGAGCCCTGGTTCGGCCATATCTACCAGGACTGGGGACAAGGATGCTCCCCACTCTTGGTCTGTAGGTTTGGTTTTGATTTTAAACTAACTTGAAAACATCCCTTCCAAACTAGTATCAAGAAGAGACCCTTCTAACTACTTGAATTAGTCAGGCTTTTTGTGTTCTCTAGCCAGGTGTCTAAGGAAAACTGCTCCCAGAAGAAACAGGGTTCAGCCATGGTCACTTGGCCACGTGCGCTCATACATGGTGGCAGGGTGGTACTGCTCACAATCAGGGTTCGCCATTGCTCCTCAGTTAGTCGTGTCTGCCAGTGCCCTTCACAGGCACACCAACGCTGTATGTGCCTTACCAGACTCCTAGGTGACTGGTTCAGCATCCAGCCAGATTAGCAGTAAAGACTCAGACATGCACACACGTTAAAGAACCAAAAAAAAATCACAGAAGTAGGGAATTCCAGGGCTACCTAGGGGACGTTCTTTTTTCCAGAACTTTCCAAACAGTTGTAGCTATCTGTAGCTATGAGGCAGTGATACTATAAAGTAGTGCCATGTGTAATAAGCAGTCACCAGAATCTCAACCCCATACCTAGGTATAAATACTCAGGGAAATAGCACTTACCTTTATAATACTGAGGTGCATGCCTTTAATCCCAGCACTTGGGTAGAAGGTAGAGGCAGAAAGATCAGGAGTTCAAGGCCAGCCTCAGCTGCATAATGAATTTGAGGCCATCCTGGGCTTCATGAAACCCTATCTCAACCCTTCTCTCCCTGAGATATCATGTCTCCCTATTAAAAGTGGTCCCTTATTTGAAAATAGCATTTGGTGATTTGAGTAAGAATGGCCCCCATAGGCTCACATGTTTGAATGCTAAGTCACTATTTGTAAAGATTAGAAAGATTAGGACGTGTGGCCTTGTTGGAGGAAGTGTGTCACTGAGGATGGAATTTCAGGTTTCCAAAGCCCATGCCAGGCTCAGTCTGACTCCCTCTGCCTGTGGATCGGGACAGAGCTCTCAACTCCCGCTCCAGCACCGTGTCTCCATGATGATAAGCGTCTGAAACTGTAAGCAAGTCCTCAGCGAAATGTCTCCCTTTATAAGAGTTGCCGTGGTCACGGTGGCTCTCCACAGCAACAGGACAGTGACTAAGAGAGCTGCTGGTAATTTGGGTGCGTGTAAAACCACAGGCATGACAGAGAGCTTTGTGGGAAGGTCTTCCTACTCATGTTTGTTTTGGACTGCTGTTTGGTTGGTCGATTTGGTTTTTTGAGACAGGTTTTTACAACGTAGCATAAACTAGCCTCTAGCTCACAATCCCTCTACCTCAGCGTCCTAAGTGCTGGGTGACAGGTGTGTGTCCCCCTACCCACCTGGTCTTCTGTTTAGGAGGAACAAAAAGACAAGCTGTTTGTGGTCTGTATTTGGACTTCTCACATCAGCTCTGAGGTGAGCAGAAGAGTTCACTGGCTGCCATAACTGGGCTGCTCACATCTGGGGTGGTGATGGGTGTAATACTGGGATGGAGGGGAACAGTTTCAGGCCTTCATCTTCCTTATGGGCAGCCAGTGAGAGGAAGCTAACTATCTTGGAAAGATACATCACCTTGGAAATGCAAGTCAGAAGGGTGGGTCAGAAACCCTGTTTGTACTGCTGGACAGGAAAGTGGTCTGTGCAAATTACCCAGAAGCCGCAGAAGCAAGGTGAGTCATTGATCAGTATTTATTCCTTTTCTCCAATGTCTACTATAGTTCATAGTGGACTCATGGGCTAGTAGGCCCTCCCCACTATTCCTCCCCCATTTCCTGTCCTCTTCCCTTCCCCCTCCTGTAAAAACGTTGAAAAAGTCAGCATGAGGTGCTTGGGAATCATAGCTCTGAAGGAGGGAGGAATCAGCATGCTTCCCAAAGCGGGTCAGGATGGTACACATGCTGCACAGACTCACGGAAAGGAGTATGCCAGACCACTTCAGACACGTCCAGTACAGCTCCCACAGAGGCCTGGCAAAGTGATGATAAACAGCCACCACTAGAAAGGACACCCGGGTGTGAGGAAGGCTGGGTCTGCTGCGTACACATGACTACACTGCAAATTGGCCGCTCCTCTCGGGGGAGAGCTGGTAGGCTGCTGAAGATGGTCCAGCGAAGGTGCCCCTTCACGAACAGCAGCAATCAAACAGGCTAATGGGATACACGATTGCCAAAAAGTTGAAGGGAAAATGATGCGGAGACCATGGTAATGGCTTTGCATAAATCAGAAGTGTGGCTCTGCCCGGTATGCCTCATTCACTTTTGGTCACATCCTTTCCGAGGACTATTGCAGTCTGGGGAAGGTTCAGAGGAAAGAAATTGAATCACACCAGCCCCTAGCAAAGAGAAAGCCTGCACTTGGCCATTTCATCTCACGTGAGGCCCGCAAGTGCGCGGTGGGAAGGGCGGGAGGAAGCAGGTGCAGGAGCATGGTGGGGCTAGCCAGGGCACACTTCCTAGGCCCTCGGTGAGGCCCGCTTGCTCCCGCCATTAGCCTCCTCCACCAGTTTCCACACAGAAACTACAGACCCAGAAGGCCACCTTCCCTGAGGTCTCTGTGGGGAGGGCCTGACTACAGGCAGCCTCAGGCCCAGCATGACTGCCCTCAAGTGTGGGGTTTCACCTCCATTTGAGAAGAAAGGCCTTCAAGTGCACACCCTTCCAGAGGTCCACGTGCAGATTGGAAGAAGGTGCCCTGCCCTGTGTGTGGTGATGCTGGAGAGCTGCAGGTAGAATATGCATCTACATGGTGTTAGAAGCATGCTGGGTAGTGCAGGAACGGTGCATAGGACTTGCCCTGGGCTGGGAACGTCGCCGAGATGATGGAGCCAGGCACAGTGTTCCCACTGAGGTGAGAAGGGTGGGTGGAAGGCCACTCCACAGTGAGGTTCTAGGGCCACACTGGACCCAGATGTCCTCCAGAGTCCCCTCTGCCTGTCTCCCAGCTCTTCGGGGCCTGGTATATGCCGTCTTCTCTGTATTATAGGGAAGAGTTTTCTGGAGTGCTCCCTAAGGTCTACTCCAGGCATCATGTGCTCCTGACACATGTGGATGCCCACACTGCCTCAGGGCAGAACCTGCATGTGGTAGGGCATCCCCGGAGGCAAGGCAGCTTCCCCTCCTTTCCATGCTGAGTGAAGACGCCCCAGCACTGTGCGCTGCCCCTTAGGCAGGACCACACTGCTCAGAGTTGTAATTAAAAGGACCCGTGAGCATCTATGGGGATCTGTGGGGAGGGACAGGGGAGGGCTGTCTGGAGTCTCTCAAGTCCCACAGCCTGTCCGAGAGTGCAGGACCCTCGCTCTCCTCTACCAAGTCATCGTCGCGTGCTGCAGGCTCCTTCCTTTCTTCCTTTCAGCTTTCTTTAAAAACGATCCCTTCCTACTGATGGTAAACGCTGCTTTCCCTCAGGGAACTTGAAGTCTGTCGTCAGCAGGGCATTTGAATTTGTCATGGCACACTTGTGCTTCCTCTCGGATCTCTCTGTAGAAGTTGGGTTTGCAGGAGTCTGCTCTGTCTAGAAGTCTCTGGCTGCAGCTCCAGGTCAGGCATTGCCGTCCATCTTGTCAGGCAGTTCCCGCGCCTCAGACCGGAGCCCCTTCACAGACACTGTCTTCTCTTCATTCCCAGAGCTAAGCAACAGCATGGCCTCCCCAGCCCTGTCCTGCAAGGCCACCTTGTCCTTCCTGACTTGCGCCTCAGGTCCTTCTGCAGTAGCTGACCTCCTGGGTTGCTGGGCCTTGTGTGCCCAGGGCTCCTCGCTTGTCCCAGCATGCCCTGGCCCCTCTGAGAGAACCTGACCTCAGGTACACACATCACCCTTCCCTCTGTCACGCTGAGGCGTATGTCACATTCTCGTTCCCTCATGATCTCCATCCCTCACTCTTAGCCAGCTCATTGCCCACCCCCAGCATCTGAGGGGTTTCTGTCCGGAGGCTGTGTCTTAGTAAATGAATGGAATCCGTATGTCACCCTGACCAAGGAAGCTTTCTCCTGTGTGGCTCAGGGTTTGCAGGGATCAGCTGGGAGTCAGGGCTCTCAGAAGCCCCAGTTCTTCATGTCTGGTGGTGATGTTACCTTGCACTCCCAGGACCACCGGGACTCAGGTAGGAAAGTTCAGTCTGCGTCTTTAAGGTCTCCCCAGCCTGGGTCTTTAGCTCAAGGAGCCTCCCCTGGCTTGTGTGGGCCAGGGAGAGAAGTAGGTGTGGCCTTTGTGGATGAGTAGTCCCAGGAAACAGCACCGTTTGCATGTGACCTGACAGCTGCACAGCGGGGCACAGTGGCGAGCAGGTGAGAGAATGCAGGGAGACGTGGTCGGTGTCGGTGATGGGGTCAGCGAGGGGTCGGGGGCCAGGCGCCTGGTGCGCACATGCTCCCACAGAGTGCGTCTTCCAGCTCCTCCAGCACAGCAGGGCCACGCACTGATCCCCGCAACTTGATTTCTCAGTTTAGGGTTTTATTGATCTAGTTATTCCTGTCAGGGCAGAAGGGCTGAGCAGCACGGGGCTGTGGAGCCTGGGTCTGTGAGTACAACAGGAAGTGTCGGTCCTCAGGGGGAGGGGTCCTCAGAGGGAGGGGTCCTCAGGGGGAGGGGTCCTGAGGGGGAGGGGTCCTCGGGGGGAGGGGTCCTGAGGTCACCTAGGTCTTCCTGCCTGAGGGGAGCTGGCAGAGCAGGAGGAGGGGCAGGAGGAGGAGGAACAAGGTCAGTCAGGTCAGGTTACAATTCTTGTTCTGCTAAAAGGAAGCAAAGACTGAGATCCTCCTGCCTCAGCCTCCTGAAAGGCTATGACCATGGTTTAGGCCAGAACACCTGGCTAAGAAAAGAGAATTCAAGTGACTCATGAACGAAGCAGCCAGAACCTGGAAGCGGTTATGGAAAGGTTTCAGCCAGGAAACTTGAACACGTTTGCATAATTCTGGAAAAATTCTAGTTATATTTAAAAGAATTCACTGTGCTCCTCTCTCCTCTCCCCTCTCTCCCTCCCTCCCTCCCTCTCTATCCCCTCCCTTATCCCCCACAAATACTGTTTTTTAAATGAATGATCCAAAAGGGAGAAACAGGCCAGAGGAGGAAAGCCAGAAAAGCCAGTGCCGAGTGGTCCAGCCTGGGCACTGCTGAGGCGTCCATGCTGGACTTCCTTAACTCTGGAATCATCCATCTTTTTGTGTTTATCATGATTGACCACATGCATCTAAAACCTTCTTGTTGCTTTCAGGTATCTGAGACAGGCAAGGAGCGAGGTGGGTGCTGGGAGATTTCCCGTTCTTACCCAGCATCCAGGGTGAGGGTCAGCCTGGCTCAGAGCTGCAGGCCCCAGGCCGCGCCTCCTCACTGTCTCTTTTTTGTCGTTCCAGGTGTTCCACTGTGTCCACTTTGAGTGTCCGGAGCAGCAGAGCAGCCAGAAGGAGGAGAGCAGCGAGGAGCCGGGGACAGGGGGCCCCAGCACCCCCAGTCAGCAGCTCGAACCCCACGCACTGCGAGCACCCAGCGCCAGCTCACTACCCCCGAGTCCGGGCCCCAACTCGCGCTCACCCAACCAACAACACCAATAAAGGAGGCGGA
Source organism: Peromyscus eremicus (assembly GCF_949786415.1). Lineage (NCBI taxonomy): Eukaryota > Metazoa > Chordata > Mammalia > Rodentia > Cricetidae > Peromyscus > Peromyscus eremicus. The sequence goes on along the minus strand of NC_081432.1, from coordinate 6,686,642 downwards.
GGACGTGGTGTGACTTGGGTGGGCCTGGGTAGAGCAGGAGTGTGCCCTCCCCCGTTCCTGGGAGGAACAGACCTGGCTGCAAAGACCACCCCAACCAGGTGTTCCCCCAGGGGACAGAGGGCACCCTTTCTCCTCCCTCTTCAGGCAGTCTCCGGGGGGAGGAAGTGGGTCTTGATTCTTCAAGTCCACCATCAATCCTACCTCTAATGTTACCAAGGTACCAGTGCAGAAGGAGTCTGTAGACAAAGGGAACCCTAGGCCTTGACGACCAGAAAAGGGCCCAGCCCCAGAGGGTCCTCTCGGCGGCCGGCACCTGTTGCCCTGGTTACTGGGTGGTTTGTAGTTGTGTGGTTTCTCTCCATCTGCTGAGTAGTCATGGTGTTGCAGGCTTGTGGAACTTCTCTGGCCCTCTGCAGGGACAAGGGTCTTCCTCAGTCTCCAGTGCTTGCACGTGGGCAGAGCAGAGGCTGTCCCTCCTAAATGAGCCCAGATGTATCTCCTCATGGCACTTAGCCTGACCAGGAAAATCCTTGACGTTCAACCAGACGCACAATGTGCAAATCAATCTGTGGACACTGGAGTTAATAATTGATCAAATTGCCACTTTATTAACCCGTCATTCCTGATGTGTACAAGCCTTCCAGTCTGGGAGGCCAGCGTGCCAGCTGCTAGAGGACCACTCAGAAGCCTGTGTCGACAGGCACTGGGCAGTCCTAGGCTGGCCCTGCTGGGCCTCATGGCTCAGCTGCCCTTGGCCCTGGTTCAGCCAACAGATGGGGTGTCAGCACAGGCCTGGGACTCTGCGGCAAGTCTCTACAGCGTCATCCACCTGGGGATGGCAGTTTGTCTTTGACTAGTGCAGCCCCACCCCCCCACCCCACCCCCGGCTCTCTCTGTCACCTCCATGCACATCTCCTGCCTCTGCACCTCCCTGTTGCATCCTGAGGCCCTGTGAAGTCACCTTAGCACTTCCTGTGAGCATGCTCAGAGGAGGGCGGGGCTTCAGGTCCTGTCCTGTTCCAGAAGTGAAAAGATGGGTCACCCAGCTTTCTCTGAGCTTGACTTAATTGGAATGGGTTGTCCACACTGAAGAGGTGGCAGTGGGGGCCTCAGGCTGCAGTGGAAGTCATCCTCCTGTGAGTTCAGGCCTGGGGTGGCAGAGCCGGTCCTGAGGGAGACAGTTCACAGTCTGAACCTCTGGCTTCATTGCTGTGTGGTGTGGCTGCCTCTGGTAAGGAGGCTCCCGTGGATGGATGGCAGGTGCAGCCACTGTGTACGGGGCGCTGCTCTTGGCAGCATCCAGCCCCCAGTTGCCAGTTAGCCTGGGGAACTGCCTGCTCAGCATCTCTAGCAGGCAGGACCCCCTGCCAGTGCACAGGGTACCCCGATCTGTGGAGGGTGGAGCTTGTGTCTTGGAAGATAATGTGTGAGGGCTTGTTTTGTTCTTGTTCAGTTACTTAAGATAGATCCTCCCTCTGTAGCCTAGGTTGGCCACATTCATGGCAATCCTACTGCTTCAGCACCCTGAGTTCTGGGCTTGTAGTTATGAGGTAGCACATGCTGCCATACGCCTTCTTTATGAACATGGAAGGCAAGATGCAGGCCTGGAGCCCAGCAGCCCCCGGGGCAGTGGAGCTGAGCTGGCAAGAAGCCATGTTGTCCACACCAGATGTCACCCCACACCTGTCATGGCAGCCCATCCACCATCTCAGACCCACACCCGTGGCTTCCTTTCTCCCTTCGGACAGTGTTGCATATTCAGGTTGTAACTAGAGACTCTGGTCCTCCATCGCATAAGCAGGAGGGGGATGGGACCTCAAAGTCACAGGTGCCATTGGAGAGTTCTGAGAACCATAGCAAGTCCTCAGTCATCTGAGATGATCCCGTGGCCACCTCTGGGGAGCCTTTCTTGGATTGACACCTACTTAGGGTGCAGGAGGATATGGTTGGCTTACCTCTCACCAGAAAAGGGAGCTCACCCTTGGCTGGTGGGCATGCTGATGTGCCTAGAGGCCACGGCTATATCTAAGGTAAGGTCCACATTTCCAGAGGACGGAGCCAGAGCCTGGCTTATCCCTGCTTGTGCCCTGCAGGATTCTCCCCTGGGGCCAACAGACTGGAAATGAGACTTGAGTGTTGAGCTGAACTTAAGTGCTAACGGCAAGTCAGGCTGGCTGGAACTCAGAGGATCCTATGCACCAAGCAGCCCTGGCACCGTACTGGTGGATTCTGACTCTGAGGACCCTTTGGGTGCCAAGGAGCCACAGTCAAGCCATAGGGGACAGAGGCAGTGTGAGCCATTGCTCCCTCAGGCCTGCCCTTGCCCGTAAGGTCAACACTGTGTGAACACAGCCAGGTGGCTCAGCTTGCAGAGTGGCGACCATGTGATGCCTCTGGTGCCAGCTGTGAGATGGCACCTGCTTCCAGGTCCCCCGGGTTCTGCAGAGCCCCGTACCTCCTTTTGATCATGTGCGTTAGGATGGCAGGTGTCCTCGTTGTGGCTTTTGGAAGAAGTGTTCAGTGTCACCGACAAGGGCTCCCGGGGGACCATTTGGGGCGCTGGGCAGGGCAGTTTGGGCTGTGGGGTAGGCTTGAGGGTAGATGCTGTCTGTACAGTGGCTTCCGCAGCCACAGAGGCTGTCTCACACTCGGGCTCAGTCTCCAAAGGCCTCAGTACTTTCCTGGTGTGATTTCAGAGGAGGTCCAAGCCCACTGTAGGCCTGGGCTCTCCTCAATGGCCCTCTCCACTGTCACTTTTTCACTCTTATTAAATGAAGTGTCAATTCCTGACAAATACATTGCAAGTGTTTTATTCCTAGAAGACCGAGGACAAGAAATTCTTTTCAGCGAGAGAGGGATGTGTTCGTTAGATTGATTCCTTGCCCCTCCTCATGAGTTTTGAATTGTGCAAAAAATTGCTCAGCAGTTAACCCATCTCCAGACCTCTGCGTGCACAGCTACGTTCTTTCTAACTTAGAAGACAACAGAACTGTAACCACAGCCTCTGCGGGCCACAGGAAGAGGGTGAAATCTACAGCCAGAGTGGGGCTCGGCCCTCACTGAAGCGCCTCAGGCCAGCCCGGGATGCAGATGTCCCTCTGGATGGGCACAGAGGTGCCAGGGGGGAGAAGAGCCTCCTAGGAGGTCCCTCCTGTCGCCTTGCCTGCTGTGGTGAACGGAGCCCCAGAGCAGTGCTGAGGCTGCCCGGCGCTGTGGGCACTGGCCGTGCTGTGGTGATTTTGCAACATGACCATTGGTTCTGAGTGTTTACCCTGACAAGGGCTCTGGCACGAGGTGAGCACTTCTTAGTGGTCCTATGTACGCACTACAGTGCCCTGGGCTACCAAGTGGAGCACCCCAAGCTCAGGGTTCTGGGATGGACAGAAGGGAGGGGAGTGGCTGAAGCAGCCGGGGAGTGGCTGAAGCAGCCGTGGGCTGCTGGAATGCATCCAACTCTCCTCTGGATGGGGGCTGGGACATCCCTTGCACTGGGTGAATGAGAGGCATGAACCTGTGTGGGCTGCACTTCACTTCCCCAGGGCAGGGAAGAACACCCCCACACACACACACACACCCCCCACACACACACCCCGTCTGCTCCTTCCTGCCTGTTTCTCATCCCTCACTTTGGAAAATGCACAGGAATGAATGCTTGTTCCAGAATACGCTTTCAGTCTAGCAGAGGGCAGGGCCTCCGGCTGAGCCACTCCTGGCCTGGGTGTGTGGCATCACATGTTCCTCTACTGTCTCCTCCCCACACCCCTTCCCCACCTCTGCTGCTAGAGGTCACAGTGAGTGGGGCTTCTGGACAGAGTTCCCACCCCCAGCCAAGGACACAGTCACCCCCTGTAACTTATGATTAATGTCCTCTCAGTACTTGCCGTTTGCAGCTGGAGTATTTAGAGCCCTGGGCAGTTAGCCAAGGTGGAGTGGTGGCCCGGAGCCACACACCTGTCCCTGCCACTGTCTCCAGCCTCTGTCTTCCCACGGGCTAAGGTGGTCTGTCACCTTTGAAAGACAGTGGCAGTGGCTCTTCCTACTTTGGAGGTGACAAAGCAGGGTCCTCAGCCTATTGAGGGAGACCAGCAGTGTAGAGGCCTGAAAGCGGGGTACTATCTGTGAGTCCCAGGGGTTACAGCCAGGGACAAGATGTGGTCAAAGCAGTGCTGGAGATGTAGCTGAGGCTCCCCCTACAGTCCCTGGTGGCTGCTTCAGGCCCATGTTCCACCCTCTTCTGTTGTAGCTTGGCATGGGGACAGTGCTGGTGCCCAGCCGTCACGGGGATAGTCCCTCTAAAATAGGCTTCAGGCCATACTCCTGCAAGGCTAGAGGGAAACTCAGGACTGCTGGGGTCTTGGGAACCTGGGCCAGGGAAGACCTGAGTCTCAGATGGCCTTCCTAAAGTGGCCTTTTAGGACACCATGCCAGCCCGAGCCAGGAAGCTCCTTGTCAGGCTGGCCTGGGACTGATGTCCCCAAGGCCACTTTATACCTCCATACCCATCCCCAGTGCCTGGGAAAGCAAGGTGACTGGCTTGGGTTGTGCCCTTGGAGGGTGGGTGGGTGGGTGACAGCCCCATGGGTGGCCATGGACAGTGCCTGTGAGCCCGTGACCAAGCTTGTGTAGACTGGATTTTGCAGAGAAGATGAGCCACCATGCCTACCATTCCTGAGCCTGTGAAGATGGTGAGTGCTGTCCCCATACTCCTCCTGGGGCCTCTTGGAGGTTGGACAGCGGGGGTCACGTTAGTCCTGGGCATGGCTCTCTGAGGACGTTCCCAGGACAGCGTTTGGAAGGTGTTCCTGGGGTGCTGCGGCACCCTCACTTGGTAAGCTGTGTGCACCCACAGTTCATTGTGTGTGCAGTCCACTGTGGGCTCAGTGCAGGAATAAAGTGATGACCTCACACCTTGTTTGTGCCTTCCTTTCTCGATCAGGATTCCCAGCTCTGTCTCTGTGACAGGACCCTGTTGGGGACGGACGGACGGACGGGGACACACACACACACAGTCTGCTCAGAACTCAGTTCCTATGTTGTGAGGTCAGGGTAGCTCGAATCCCACTTAACCCACCCCAGCAGCAGCTGGGAGGGTGCAGCGGCCCTCCCAGCTCTGTGTGCCTTCTCTTGCCACCCTGTGGCCTAGCAGATGCCATTTTAACTGTCACCTTGAACACAATGTTCACTTTCTCCCTTTGAGTGGACTCAGCTCCAACTGTGCATCTTTGTGACAAGCTAGGAGCTGGTGACTGATGTGTCCTGCCTCAGCTCTCACACCTGTCACCACTCATGGGCCCTCTTCTCCATTACCAAGGGACGTCCAGAACCCTTGCTGAACTGAGGATGGCATGGTCACAGCAGACTTCAGTGGAAGTACACAGATGATGTGCATCACTCGGTGCGTCCCTAGGGACGCTGTGCTCAGGTATCAGTTCCTGTTCACTTTGCTCAGGTTGGCCTGGCAGTGTGAGCTAGGTACACCACAGCCCAGGAAGACTCCCACAAGTGACAGCTGAGCCAAGCTGACTGAAGTCTAGAGGCGTGAGGAGGCCCTGCCTGGCTGGTCCCCAAAGTGGGAGCCAGGGGCAATTCTGAGAAGTGACTTGCCCATAGATCATGCCTACAGAGGTCACTATAGGGGACAGGAAGGAACCAGTAGGAGGCTGTGAGTTCCATGGGATGCATCCTGCATCAGCTCAGAGGGAAAGCAGACCAGGAGTCCCTTGGAAGAGCCAGACTTGAGGGGCACCAGCAGGTACTTAAGGAAAACCACAGGAATGCCGACTGGTCCAGTTCACACGGAGGGGAAAGAAAACTCACTTCCTCAGGTGACTCATGGCCAGATGAGGGTGCTGCCAGCCTCCATACCATAGCAGATGGAGAGATGCAGAACATGATCACCACCGTGCCAGTTTCCGCCTGGGCCCAGTTGTTTCTGTCGGAGTGTAAGCTACAGCTGCAGCCAGGCAAGGCGTCCATTTCGTTTCTGAAAGGTTGACATCACCCTTACAGCTCATCCACACCAGCAGAGGTAAACTGCAGGTGAGTCAGTGTCCTATGTCCCCACTGATTACCTCAGCAGAACTGAGGGGAGCCCACCCCAGGCAGACCAGGCTGGGGATACACAGAAGGGATGAGCGGGCAAGAGAGGGTGAGCCCTGCACCACAGCAGTGGAGCCAGGGTATTACCCAGTACCTTAAACATCACTTACTAGGGAACATTCAAATGCAGGGTTTGAAATGGTGCCCCTCGGTTGATTACTGTGTACCATGTACTGGGACACAGAACTCACCTGTGGTGGTTTGAGAATGCCCCCCCCCCCAATAGGCTCCCATATTTGAATGTCTGACTCCCAGTGTGGGACTGTTTAAGGTTTAGGAAGTGTGGCCTTGCTGGAGGTGTGCCACTGGGGATGCACTTTGAGGTTTCAAAGGCCCTTGCCAGGCCAGTTTCACCCTCTCCGCCTCCTACCGATCAGGACGTAAGCTCTCGGCTACTGCTCCAGCACCATGCCTGCCTGCAGCCATATTTCCCACCATGATGGACATGGACCTCTGAAACTGTAAGCAAGCCCCAACTTAAATGCCTTTTTCTAAGTTGCCTTAGCCATGGTATCTCTTCACAGCATAGAATAGTGACTGAGAGAAGCTGGTACCAGGCCTTAGGGTGCCCTGACCATGCTACTTGTTTGGACTGTGGATTAGGAAAGCAGTTGAATACTGTTAAGTGGGGCTTAATGGGCCGCCCTAGGAGGAGTGTGGGACAGGGATGCTGAGAGCAATGTGCAGGGGAACGTATTAGCAACTGGGCTGGAGACCATTCAGGCGATGTTTTGGCAGAATGTGGGTGCTTTACGCCCTTGTCCTAAAAATCTGCTTGAAGCTACATTCAAGAATTTTGGGCTAATGACAATGGCAGAGGAGACTGAAGACAGCTTAGTTTTGACTGTCACATGGTTACTAGAAGTTACTCTCAGCAGATCTATAATGAAAAAGAACAAGCGGGACAGAAGATATAAAAATGTACAGTTTGGGAATGTGCCTGACTTAGCACCTACCAGCCAGCCTCTCTGCTCTCCATGACACCCCACTCCCAGGTCCACAAGAGGAAGCTCTTGGACAGCTTCATGAGGTCATGCAGTATTTGTCTCTGTGCCTGGCCTACTTAACACGACACTTAGGTTCATCCATGTCACCACAGGGACAGGATTTCAACCTCTTTTGTGGATGACTAACACACCATCATGTAACCATAAACTCTTTGGGCACCCCTCTGCAGATGGACACGCTGGTGTCTGGGCTGTTGTGAACAATGCCCCAAGCACAGACATGCAGGCGTCTCTTCATTTCTGGGGACTGCTTATCACTGTCTGTCTGCAGTGTGTTCACGATGGCTGTACCAGCTGACGCTCCCTCCAAGTGGTTAAGGCTTCAATCTCCTGTTAAAATAGCCGTCTAACAGGTGAGCTGGTGCATCACGTGGTTTGGGTATTACCAACAGTTTCTCGCCTGTTGATCCTGCAGCTTCTCAGAACCATCTAGTGAGGTAGTTTGCTCATTAAAAATATTTTTTTTGAGATTGTTTTCAACTAAATTTACCTGACACACAAAAACCCATCAAGTGGTCCATGTCTACGGGGCACCTGTGCATCAGGTGGTCCGTGTCTATGGGCTCCGTATCTATGGGGGTGCGTGTGCATCAGGTGGCCTGTGTCTAGGGTGCGCGTGCATCAAATGGTCCGTGTCTAGGGTGCGTGTTTTGGCAGTGGTCTGTATGGGGCACCTGTGCTGTTGTTCTGATGGGGTACGTCGTGGCAGATGGCTCTATCCGTGAGGTGAGCGTGTCTCCCACCTGGCACGTCAACATTCGACTCCGCTCTGCAGCTCACCTCAGTGGCTGTCCTTCACACTTGTGACAGGTTAAGTCTTGCTCTTCTTTCCACTGGAGACCATCCTTTCAGTGATGGCAGCTTTGTTGAAAATCTGAACTGTGGCCTGTTGCGGTCAGGACTGAGCAGGACAGCTTGTCTCAGCTGGTGCCGGGTTAACCTGGAGATGGGACAGAGCTTGGCCCCACTTGTCTGGTGCCTGCCCCGAGGACCGACCTCTGTCTGAGCACATGGTCTCCCCAGAATGCTGGCCTAGAGTGGCCTAGACTTGAGACATCTCAGAACATGAATTTCAACATTAGAGGGACAATCCAGAGGGGCCGGGCTGTGGCTTGTCATAGAGCCCTTCCCCAGCTCTAGTCCCAGCTCCACATGCTCACACAACCCGCTCTTCCTGTGTGGACAGCAGGGTTGATGCCTCCTTATGCCTACTGACTGACAGCAGTACCACATCCTGCTGAGAGTTGTCTTGAGCTGCTGGGCCGCATGGGAAACATTACATTTTTATTTCTGCATGGATACATTTTACATCCCCACGGGGTTCTAGCTGTACACAGGATTCTAGTTAGCCCACAGCCCTGCAACTTATTTCCCCTTTAAAAGGTAACTGTTACCACGATCCTGGGATGTTGAAGTGGCCGACTTCATGCCTAGGTCGACAAGGGCAGTGGGGGAGCAGCCTGGGTCCTTTCCTTCTCTCCCTCCATCTTCCTCCCTCCCCTTCTCCCCTGCCACTTCTCTTTCTGTTCTGTTGCCCCAGCAGCTGGTGCTCCTGCCCCAGGCAGGCTGGTGCTCCTGCCCCAGGCAGGCTGGCTCCAATCCACAGCACAGGGCTCCACTCTGATGCGACACAGGAAGGACGTGGAGAAGGGGTGTGTTCTAAAAGCAGGACAGCTTCATGACGTCCCCAGCCACCCACAACAGTGCTAGTCCGTGTGCCGGCTTGAGTCACCCGCTGCTTCCTGGTGGGTAAGTTGCCAGCTAAGGAGGTTGGTCCTCCACTCACAGCTACATGCTACCCCACACCCTGCCTTGAGGAGCACTGTGAACCCAAACCACCTGGGTCCTATTTCCCAGGGCACAGGGCATGAGGTCCCTAACACTTAGGGCCTCTCCAGGAAGAGTGAAGTGGGCTCAAAGGCCCAATGTGTGCACAAGACCTGGGTTCAATCCCCAGGATAAAAAGTGAAAAAAAAAAGAGTATAAAATTAAGTGAATTCAAATGAGGAATGAAAATAATTCACAAGTTACAGTTTTAAAAACCTGACAAATACCCACATGGAAAAAAGCCGAACAAAGGCAAAGGCCCATGGCCTCCACACACGTGCAATGCTGCTGTGATCCTGCCGCCTGGCGGTGTCCTCCCATGATGCTTCTGACTTCTGGGCTAGGTTTAGAATCTAACACTTGTGAGCCTCGGGCATCCTGCCAAGTCATGTGTTCAAAACTGCTGTCCATGGTAGGGGCTGTCCCTGTGTCCCTGACCACCCTCGCCTGGGGGGCTGTGGCAGCTCTCACTGGGCAGCAGACTGGCCAGAATGGACTCCGCACTGACGTGCTTCAGCTCTCTGAGCTCCCCGCACCTGCCAACCGCACAAGGCTCTGGCCTGTGGCTCTGCTTTCCCAGGCTTACTCCAGCCCTTCCAGAGGGGCCCAAGGGTCAGGTCTCTGGTTTTAGTCAGAGCCCTCTTGAAAGATGTGAGTGGGAGCATTACAATATATACACCATAATGTAAAGAACTCTGGGGACAGTGGTCACACAATCACCAAGGTCCCTATTTCCACTGTTTCATCTGCACACCTGAGTGATGAACACCAGGTGGCAAGTCTCTACAAAGGGCCAGAGACCCAAACATCTGCCAGGGGTGACTGCCACACTTCTGAAACTAACTTTTTATCTGTGCCCAAATGGATAGGGAAAGGAAGGTGAGAGTTGATCCCAGTGTGTACCAGGAGGGACTTTTGGCTCCTGGTCACACCAGCTGACCAACCAAGAGGGCACCACGATGGCCTTCCCACTCCCATGGGCATGTGTCTTCACCACTGGGGTTTATGTTGGTTACACACACACACACACACACACACACACACACACAGGCTGCTGCACCTCTCGAGGTTCTCTACTGTGCAGAGCATGAGAGTTTGCGCTCTGAAGTCTAGGCACGAGCTGCTGGCCCTGGAGCAGGCAGGAGGCAGCCTCACCTCTGCACTACCTCACCTCTGCACTACCTCCCCCCACTCCTGGCTCTCAGCAGAGGCCCCAGATCTCATCAAAAGACTAGCATTAGCATCCACCCACAGCGGATACAAGATGGGGGGGGGGGTTTACAAATATTGTTTTACTTAATATTCTGCATGTATTTCAGGATCTGAGACCTTCCCTACACCCTCTGACTGGAAGATCCATTAGGTGCCACCCTTTCCAGCTCCGAGGGCCTCAGGACTAGGGGATCCTATCTACTTGCTGCTCCTCCCTCAAGTCTCCCTCAGGCAAGCAGCTGTGAGTGAGGCTGCAGAGGAGAGACCCCCCCCCCCCAGCCCTCAGACTCTGCCTGGGGGGTGGGGGGGTTCTCATAGCTTTCCCAGGTCTTTCTCTTCCTGCAGCTATCAGAAAGCCTGGCCTGGCCTGACCAAACTCTAGCCAGCAGACAAGCTTCTGTTGCGGCCTGCTAGCTTCCCTGCCCCACACCAAGCACTCTGAACTTCCTGAGCGTTTTCCACCGTCAACTGTGGGGTGGTGGGCAGGTACCATTCTTCTGCCTGATGTACAACTTTCAAAAACTTTGTGTACCCTGCATGCCAGAGTCACCTGCTCATCCCTCCAGCTGTCCCGAAGGAGTAGGCTGCTGCCCTCACCAGTACTAGACCCAAGTCCCCAGGACCCAGGCATCCACACACCCATACCTGGGCTCCTCAGGGATGGTTCCACAGACACACCACCCCGTGCAATGCCTACACTAGAACCTCCAGACCTTACACACACCAGGAAGCAGCTGCTCACTGGACACTCACTGGGCAAATCACCCCAAATCCCGAGTACTGCAGAGCGCCCTGCGGAGTCACAGGCCAGGGATGCAGTGTGTTTATTTCCTGGCCCCCCAGGGCCCTAGGAGAACCGCCGAAATAGACAATCCAAATGTCCATACGATTGGTTTAATTGTTTTCAGCAGGAGAAAAAGAAGAATAAAGTTACAAGATTCTTTTAATATTTTCACAATGTTAAACTAAAACTGAGCTCTAGGCTATGTGTGTAAGTCAATCTAGGACACAAAGGGTTAAATAAGATTTCCTCTTTAAAGATACAAGAATTTCAGCTTCCCTTACATTTAACAAACTTCACAGAACAGATACTGCAGGGAACAAGCCCTTCCTCCCTCACCCAGCTCTCCCAGCAGGCTTGAACCTGGCTGTGATCCCTGGGTGCATGGTCCCCAGCACCCCCCTCCCAGTGCTTTGGGGACCTGAGGGGCTCTGAAGGGCACATGGCGCCTGGCTGAGGATGGCCATGTGGCCAGAGGGCTGTGGCTTAACAACAGTGGTAAACGTTGGGCAGACCTGGCCCCTGTGCCCTGGGCTGCCCTAGAGTGAGGCGCTGGTCTGGGTCCTGAAGTGAGAATTAAGGCTGGAGATTCTGCAGTGGGTCCCATCTGGCGGGTGCAGAGTGGATGTAGGGTGGGAAGAACATGATTTCCTATTCGGTATTTTGGATCAAGACATTGTACTTGCAGGTCCACTGTTCATCTGGAGAGCAGACCTTGCTCAATTACACAAAGGAAAGTCACTGAGCTAAACCGTTCAGCAGCAGCCAGGCGTGGACAGCCCCATGCCAAGCCACGGGCTGGGACAGATGGCGCGTGTGTGGCACTTAGACCTGATCCAGGCTTTCAAGAGAATTCCAGCATCTACCCGGCCCTGCCCACCTGATGGCTAACGCTTCTAACCAGCCCCACACAGCTGCCCCCTCCAGGCCCAGGCTGAGAGCTGCTTCCACCACAGCCACCGCTCAACCTTGGAGAGCGGCCACACCGCGGTCCCCGCGGCCCTGTGCGCCCGCTCTCTTCCCCTCCTGACCCTACCCTGACTTAGGTGGCCTGGCTGTCCACAGACTACGGCTGCATGGAAACAAGGGGAGGCTCCTGCCGGGAGAGCAGCAGCTCCCCCAGTGACCCACTGATTCTTGTGGCTGTGAAACGTCTTTTTAAAAACTCCAAATACAGAAATCTGGTGGCCCAGGCCCAGGCGCAGGTCTCAGCCACGGGGCTGCCATGAGCAACACTCTTGCCCTTGGCAAGCTGCAGCCAGAGCCAGTGGGTCACGACCACGGATCCTGTGCAGAAAAGGTGGGGATCATGCGTGGACTAATCTTGAGTGGAACTAATTTTCAAAGTGAAGTTGTCCCTCTTCTTGTGTGAAGAGTTTCCCTATAACATCAGGTAAAAAGCCTCCTCCATGAGAATCTGTCCCCACCCCCACTTCCAGCACTGAGGGAGAACGAGGCCACTGCCTAGCCCAGCCACGTGGCCAGTCTCAGCAGCCTCCCGTGGCCAAGGCACGCGTGGCCATCAGGTCCTGCTGGGACCAAGCAAAAGTGAAGAGGTGAAAGGCCGGACACGAAGAGTTCCTGTCAAAGCCGCCCGTGTGGCTGTGAGGCCTGTGCCTCCTCTAGTGACTCGGTCCGGTCTGGACACTTTCCGCTTAAGGCTTTTGTAAGTTGACTCCAGCAGTGACAGGTATGTGTTGTTTTAAATCCACTAGCCATGCTCAAAAAAAATATTCTTCATGTTTTAATTTTATACAATGGCTAGCAGGCACCTTAGTAACCAGCCAGAAATCAATTTCATCCACCATCAACCCCTAAACTACAGTACCAGGATGGCTGGCTAAAGACAGGAAATGGCCGGCTGTAGTCTGACGCGTGCCCAGTACAAGGTGTCTGGCTGACTTTGTCCTAAATAAGGCTAACATTAGTGAACTAAGAACAGCGTCGTGTGGTAGCACTGCCTGGCCTTCAGGAGCACCCCTCCCCGATGCGCTGGCAGGAGCGCCCCACTTTCCGGTCCAGTTTCACCATTTTCATGATGGCTTCCTCGCGGCCACGGCCCATGTGGTCGAATGTACAGTCGTGCTGCTCGGGGAGGCGGTGTAACATACAGAACACGTAACCTGCAGGCAAGGAAGCAGAGGACACACCATTAGGGGCCTCACTGGCATCTGCAAGAAGGGGGTACATGGCAGGGGACACGAGGTCAGTGCACGGCTTCACGCTGCTGAGCACCCCAACATCTAGCATGGGTCCAGCACTCCCACCCCACAGCTCCCTGGTACAAGGAGACCTGCAGGCCTCCCCATGACAGCTCAGAAGCCCTGGCAAGCTGTGGCAGCCACCAGAGGACAGACTTGGTGTCCTATACAGCTAAGGCCTGGAGGGCTGGGGTGGGGCTGGAGTCACACCCACCCACAAGTGAACAGGGCTCCTAACTGAACCCGGGTGTCTTCCAGGCCTGGAAAAGGTGATACACAGGAGAGGGATAAGATAACTGCTGGAGGGCTGACAGATGTCATCTGCAAGGACCCTATGCTCTAGCTCCCTGAGAGGGCAGAGATGAGGATCTCCTCTAAAGACGTCCACCTGGGCTGCCCTCCAAGCTGTGGAGCAGCTGTAGGTCCGAGGGAGACATAGGTTTGGCACATGAGAAGAAGCCTCCCAAGGACAGAGGAGAGGCCTGCAGAGCAGGGAGATGTGTGAGTGGACAAGGGTGCTCTTCAAGAAATGGGGAGGCGGCCCTAGGGGTCAAGACATCAGCTCTTGGTGTATGGGGGGCAACCCTCCCTTCCTAGCTCCCCAGTGAGCCTCTAGAAAGGCCGGGGTATGTGCAGTCCTCTCCAGAGTCGGGAGAAGACTCTGGCAAGAGGACCACTGCCAGAGCCCACTGCTCCCTCTGTCCTCATCCCCATCATTCGGTGTAGCCACGCCTCCCAGACCTGTGGGCCTCAGCAGTGACAGCAGGCCTTGATGGATCCAAACACATTCCTAACCTGTTCTTCCTGTGTCTGGAGCATCCCACAGTGGCCACTCCTCAGCCTCCGTCCGTCTGCGACTACAGAGCAGCAGAAGCTGGGGACCAACTGGCCAGAGACGACAAGGCCCTGAAGGTGGAGGCCCTAAATTTGACAATTAACTTCACTCAGACAATCTTACAGGGAGATGTGTGTGGAAGGGGAGGTGGGGTGTTAAAAGACACAAATGCCAGTCACCCTGCCTAGCAGATGCTTGCTTAGGCTGTGTACAAGCGCATGTGCATCCATCTGGTGGGTGGAGGGGGTACAGCCTGGGCCATCCACTGTTGGAGAAACACATTATTAACTGCTTCCCAGGGAGAGCAGGGCAATGTGTTTGACTCTAAATTGGGACTGGGTTTAAGGAAAAGAACAGAGATGAAATCTTTGTCTCCCGAGAAGCCGAGCTCCCACTTGGTCGAAAGCAAAGTTAAGATTAATGAGCTTGTGTGTTAGAGTTACTGATAAGTTCATTACTCCCAGATATTGGATACCAGTTGCCTGTCTCCTGAAGGATCCCCCAGCAGAGCCCGCGCCCTCGGTACACATCCTCCATCTAACATGCTAAATCATCTTTCAGGAGCAAAGCCCCCACCTGTGAGGGGAAGCTGCTGCCAGATGGGAGCATCAACAGGTATCTCTGTCACTAAGCCCTGGCACAGTTCTGTACATGCAGCACCTACAGAAGGGCAAGGGGTACCTACTGCCCCTCCCTTCAGGATGGTGGGGGTTCTCTCTCCTGAGCTGGTGGAGCTGTGGGAAATCAGCAAGAATCAGGTCAGCTGGAGCTTCTGGGCTAGCTCAGATCCCTTAGTCAAAGCAGATCCAGAGGGAAAGCTGCAGCGCGGCCCTTGCCCTCCTACAGGCCTGTCCTACCTTCCTCTGGCAAGGAAGACACACTGGCAGCCCCTGTCCACTTGGGTGCTTTGAGCCAAGAGTCTCCATCCCACGCCCCTGTCAGAAGCAGCCAGAGGCCTGGCTCTGAGCTCTGCAAGCCAGAAACTTAGTGAGCAGCGGCTGCACTTCAGGAGAGCGGGCAACATGGGAGGAACCTGGGGAGATGCTCGGCCACTTCTCCATGGCTACACCGTGCTCATTAGATATACAGATTTCACTCAAGTCCTGTTATCATCACTCACCAGTGGAAGGTACAGGTTGGAACTTGTCCCTGATGCTGAGGAGGCACCAGGCACAGGCCAACACTGAATGCATGCTGCACTGTGGTTAAGCACTGTCTGGGAGTAACTGGTGGGTGGAATTTCATTTTTTAAAGCAAAGGAAAACGAAGTTTATTACAAAAAGAACTGCAGATGATGCACAGGCAGAGCAGCTGGATTAATAAACCTCTACCTTCCATTCTTGGGAACACAGACCTTTCCAGAAACCGCTGCAGGGATTGTGAACTTTGCATGACTCTGGAGATGGGTGTTCTTGAGTGACAGACAAAAAGGACTTGAGGTCACTGCCTGCTGTTGGCTGGGCCTGCCTCAGCACTTCTCTAAGTCATTCATTAGAAACCGAGAGGCGGGGCAGGAGGGCTGCAAATTCTAGAATTCTCAGAAACAGAGGGGGGACAAAACAGTTTTGGGTTCTTTCTTGAAAAGGTCAAAGTTGACAACAGAACTGTGATGCCATCGCTGTTACTTCCAGGGCCCCACACAGTTCTTTTCCTCCCAGCTCCAGTGAGACTCACTCCTGTCCCACATGGAGCCCCACCCTCCTTACACCAAGTCCCCCTTGCTCAGCAGCAGCAGCAGCAGTCTTGATGGAATTTCCATGTACTGGCCATGGTGTATGTGCGTAAGAGGACTGGGGGTGGGGGTGGGGGTGGGGGTGGGGGGTGGGGGTGGGGTTGAAGATAATTGGTGCTCACTCCAAAACAGAACACCTGGAATAGCAGTGTTTGTAAAGACATGACCTGCCAAGAGCAGTCCAACCCATACAACCCCCAACATGCAACATGGTACCTGTCCTGCTCCAGAGCCCAGGAAGGTGCCTGAACCATTTTCATTAGACCTGCACAAGGCGCTCAGGAACTTGTATTTGTATCTCTTGGCTTACTGGCTCCGGAGCGCAATCTGGGACAGACCCTTCATTAAAAAAGCAGGGCAGGCCGGGCGGTGGTGGCGCACGCCTTTAATCCCAGCACTCGGGAGGCAGAGCCAGGCGGATCTCTGTGAGTTCGAAGCCGGCATGGGCTACCAAGTGAGTTCCAGGAAAGGCGCAAAGCTACAAAGAGAAAAAACCCTGTCTCGAAAAACCAAAAAAAAAAAAAAACCAAAAACAAAAAAAAGCAGGGCAAAGATGCAGCTGGCCCTCTAAGCATCTTGTTTCCAGGGCCCTGCGGGCCTTGCTCTTCTGGACCAGCCACTGTCCCTACTTTTGACAGGCCACTCTTAGGATGAGGAACAAGAGCTGGGGAGAGGCTCAACCCACAGGTGTACCAGTCCCCACAACCTAGGATGTGGGTTGGAAGATCTCCAGAGGGGCTGAGCAGTCCCACTGGCAGCCAGAGAAGACCTCTTAACTCAGCAGGCAGCACCAGGAAGATGAGTAGCCATATCATGCCAGGGTCTGCCCAAGCCTGCAAGTGTAGGTAGCATGAGAGGAGGGGAGGAATCAGAGGCTCATGGGCCTACTGCAGAAATTTCTGTCTAGGAAGAAGTCAGCCAGGAAGCAGACAGCAGGGGCGATCAGTTGACTCACCCTGAACACAGAGGTGGTAGGAGATGGGGGCTGGAGCAATGGCTCAGGAATTAAAAGCACACACTGCTTTTCTAAAGGAGGACCTAGGTTTCCTAGCACCAACCAACACAGCTCGTAACTGTCCTTAGCCCCAGTTCCAGGGGATCTAATACCCTCTTCTAACCTCCATGAACATTAGGCATGCATGTGGTGGACATATACATGCAAGCAAACACACACTTTTATTTTAAGTGGAAGGAGAAGCCCCAGTGGAGGCCCAGGTCTAGCACATCTGGATTCAGACCAGAACACACGGCTCCAGCCAACTCTGTGCTACAGATGTGAAAATGATGTCCTGTGACTGATGTGTAAAAATGCCATCTGTTAGAAAGCCAAGCTCTCCTCTCACCCCATGGCCTTTAGTACTCACCCAGTTAATTCGGGGGCTCTTAGCCACAGCTAATGTCATAGGGGGTCAATGTTCTGAGCCTGGACACTGAGAGCATACACAGATGCCATAGTAGGCAGACAGGCTAAGGCGACCAGCACCTTGTTGTTGTTGATTTTCCCCCGAGACAAGGTTTCTCTGTGTAGCTTTGGAGCCTGTCCTAGAACTCATTATGTAGACCAGGCTGGCCTCGAACTCACAGAGATCTGCCTGTCTCTGCCTCCCAAGTGATGGGATTAAAGGTGTGCACCTCCACCCAGCTCAGCGCCTTGTTTTAAGAGTGTCCAAAGTGGCAGAACAGCATTCCCTGTTGAATCCCACCCGACCTAGTACGGAGGTGGCCTGAGGCAGAACAAGGTAGCCACCTCACACTTCCCTCTTCTCAATGTTCCCTGCCACTGACCACAGGGATGGCCACTACGAAGGGGCAGGCAGAGCTGGGAGCCAAGCCAGCATCTCCCTCCCATCCTAGGATCTAAGCAAGATCAGTGCTGTTTTCTGCTTAGAATTTCCTTTTACTTAACCCCCACCTGGCAGAAATGTTGTTTACTGGCTTCATCTCGGAATAAGCACACCATTTCAAGTTGACAAAACTAGGCAGCTCCGAACTCTCAGGTTTTAATTAACTAGGCACTTGCTTTCCTGCAGGTCCCCAACTTAGAAGCCCCCCATGTGCTGTTTTATTAAAGACCGGGACAGGACAAGCCTCAACTGCTCGGTGTTTCTACCTCACTTTTACACTTCCCTGCTCATCTGAATTTCAAATTGCTAAAGGTTCAAGCAGATCCTTAAAATACTGCCAAGCCTGAGGCCTGAGGCCTGAGGCCTGCAAAATGCTGTGCTGGTGTGCAGTGAGGCAGCAGGGTGTGAGCTGCCCGCACAGAGCACATGCATCCTTGCCCCAGACAGTTCTGACTTAAGTCAGCCTTACAAGAGCACAGCAAGCAGACCCTACACAGGACTCCTCAAAAGCTCCATGGGGCCATCTCCAAATCGCAGCATCAGAGGGGTCAAATATGGGATCTGAAGTGTAATTTTAAATTAACAGTGCTGGGAATGTAGCACCCCTTCACAGCATAAAACCAAGCACGGTGGCACACGCCTGTAACTCCAGCACTAGGAAGGTGTAAGAAGATCAGAAGTTCAAGATCACCTTTGGCTACAGAGTAAGTATGAGACCAGCCTGGCTACACGAGCCCCTATCTCAAGGAAACAACAAAAACAAAAATCAACCAAAGTAAATGTCCCTGACTTCTGTATCTAAAATGACCAGGAAGCTCCTTGGAAAACAAGTCCCATTTTTCCAGCAAGGAAGTTCCTTAAGCCTCAGGACAGCTCACCGGCCCCTAGCTCATCTGTAAGTGAATGTTGGGTGGTACAGCAGCGCTTGGTGGAAAGCGTTAGCCACTTACACTCCACCAGCAGAAATCCCCAGATTACAGCACATCCGCTGACCCAGTGCCCAAGGCATTAGTCGTAGCTGAAATGTATTAATGGATCTCAATGCATTTATTTCATCAGACCCTGGCACACGGAAAGCAGCTGCAGGTTTGGGGAATGGAATGTGTCTGCTTTACATTCTCCTCCATCCCTGGCTTCCCACGGTAGAGGGAAAGTCATTATCGGAGAACCAGAACTGGGGTCCAGCTCAGTGAGCTGGGCCTGTGTCCTGCTGCAGAAGAAAAGCATGGGGTGGTCAGGGGTCAGCTGCCCAGGGCCCTGGAACCAAAGCCCCACTGATCACCAAGCAGGCCTCCGTGGTCTCTCTTCCGAGGGGAAGGAGGAGTTGCAAGTTAGAAAAGTTACCAAAGCCCCACTGGGATGTTCTAAAGCAGAAGCACACATCTGCTTTCCCCAAATCAAACACCTGAAACACACAAATGCAAAATAGGCCAACATAAGCAAGAGGAGCCAGGACCTGAACTCAAAGCACATGCAAGCACATTCATCTCAGGCTTGAGAGCGCCAGCAGTGAAGGGGAATGGTCTGTCACACACCTGCGGGGTAAACATTCACTTGAAAATGACAAGCCCCACCCCGCTGCTGGCCTTCACTACTGCTTTGTCCCCACAACTCTCTGCCCTGTCTCAGCAGTGTCCTCCATCACCCACTGGGGACCCTCATTTTACCTGACATTACCTCTGTCTCTGACATTCACTCTCACCTCCATCTGCCATCATGGGGGAGGGGAAGAGAATGGCCACACCATGAAGGATGCTGCAGCTTGTGAAGATTTTCCTCCAAGCAAGCCTTTTAGCCCTCATGCATGAGGATGAGGGGGAGCCGCCCTCAGCTCCTCCAAGCCCTTTAGGAGCTGAGGGCATTAGCCCTTGGGAGCTCCCACATTTCTTGATGTTTCTTCTCTCAATGGCCTCTATCTGGGCCTGCAGTAGAGCAATGTGGGTTGGTAAGAAGCCTGCTCTGGGGTGACCTACCTGCTTTCAGTGGCTCCTGATATGCATGGCAGTCTCTTTCTGAACCTCCTTGTCCTCTACAAGACATCGGGTACAGCTTCCAAAGGCTGGCCTACAGCTGCAGTGTGGCTGAGAGGAAGTGTGACCCATCCAGCCCAGACCAAAGAGAAGCCACCCTGGACTCAGCGGTGCCCAGCTCTGCCATATGTTTCCCAGGGAACTGAGCCCTGATCAACCACCCCGGAAGCATCTCTGCAAGCAAGAACCAGCTCATTCCATAACTGATGTCCACATAGCAATGAAGTCAGTGGGCATCAGACTGAAAAGGCCACATCCTCCTCTCTGGAGCACCTCTCTCTGCTACCTCCCACCACGTGTTTGGTCACCCACCCGATACCACGACAAGTCCCTTCCCACAGGGTCCTGCCTTCTGTCAGGACGACCCATTAAGAGTGTGTGTTTTGGACACTGAGCACTGGACTTGGGCTCCAGCTGCGGCTCTGACTACTGTGTGGCTGAGACTTCTCATAATGGGCTTATCGCTCTGTCCTCACAGCTGAGGCAGGGCTGCCTGGCTCTGACAGTATCTGCCCACCTACCTTCCCTTCTCAGTGGAGACTCAGGTACCCTTTTCCTCCCCAACCACAAACCTGTTTCCACGGACTGCTGATGCATGCTGAGTGACCAGCCGGGTCAAGATTCCTGCCGAGGAAATGCAAACTGCAGAGAAGCCTCATTTAAATACATGAAGCCCCCCAGGAGACCTGGAAAGCACGCAGTGGTCACACCAAGGGGACAAGGAAGCAGCTCCCCTATGTAGTGAGCATGTTTCTTAGGCGGAGGCAGAGTGTTTCCCAGTTTGGCCACAGGGATCTTCACTCTAAGATGCTGGGCTAGAGCGTTACGTAAAGGATGCAGGAGAGAAAGCAACGGCGGCCGTTACTGACACAGTTGCACGCAGGCTGCCCAGCGTCAGACATTTTTGCGTGCTACTTTTAAGGTGAAGTCTCTACAGGGTGTGTGTGTGTGTGTGCGCACATGTGTGGGTGCACATCCAAGACTGACTTCAGGAGTCTTCCTCGATTACATTCTGGAAACTTTACTCACTGAGGTGGGGTCTCTCACTGAATCCATGGCATTAGTCTAGCCAGTCAGCTTGCTCCAGGGACCCTCTTCTGAGTGCTGGAAGGTGTTCATGTTGGTTCCGGGGATCCAGATTCTAACTGCTCAACTATCTCCCCAGCCCCTCTACACGCTTTTTGCTTTCCTCTAGTAACTCAGAAAGGTCACCATGAGATGTGTACAAGCAAAAGCACACTTTTCGGTGTTTTCACAAAATCTGATGAAGTATCAGTAGCCTCACATCTGCTGCCCACTCTTGAAGACTGGGATTTGGGGAAGGAAGCTGGCTTCCTGGTCCCACGTGTTTGTTTAGTTTATGTTAACACACTTCCACTGGGGAACAAGACTTAGACATGAGTTCAAATCTGAAGTCAGACACAGCAGTTGTGAACTGACACCCCACTGTTCAGACTTTGAGTGTCGAAAGTGCTGCCCTCATAGCCCAGCTCACGGCACGGGGGGGGGGGGGGGGGGGGGAGAGGGAGATGGGGTGGAGAGGGCTCACCCACAGGACTCCACCAAGTGGCTGCAGCCTAGACCTGATCACTGTCATGAACTCGGGCAGCCTCAACCCTGAGCACCCCACAGCTTGGGACACCTGCTCCTGTGGTCCCTCCGAGTTCTTGGGCAGCACCTCCATCTTGAGAGATGAGAACTGCTCAGGGCTGGGCCCTCATTAAACCCTCTCCCCAGGGTTTAAACTCCACACACGCTGAGAATTCTCAAAGTTCTGTCTGCAACGCCACGCCTCTAGTCCATTATTTGCTTGAGACTGGCATCATCCTAACTCCACACATTCAATCTCTGAGTCCCATGGATCCTCTTCCCAATATTGAGTGCACTCTCTTTTCCACAGCTACCACCATCAGAAGGCAGCTCCCAGGACCCTCTGCCACCATGCACTGACTCCTAAGTAGCCAAAGACTCCTCACAGCAGCAGAAGGCAGGTACTTTCTGCCTGCGATCGCCAAACTCACAAACTCATCGAGTGAATCCAGATTTCCTGCTGACTGCACTGCATCCCTCCAGGGCAGCCCCCCAGGGTTGCCTCTCTCTCATACACTGTCCTGGACACAAGTGCCCCACCCCCATCCCCACCCCATGAACTTTTGCTCACTCAGGCCTCAGCTTCAGGGTCTCTTCCTCATGGAGAACTCCTAGATTCTCGTGGCATCTTGAACCACTTCAATTACTGTAATTTTAAAGCTACTTGTGTAAATTTTTTTCATTTCAAGGTCTATCTGGCTAGACTTCACAAAGCCAAGGATCACAGTTCTGTAATTTCCTACACACCCCTGCCACCTCAGATAGCGCTTGTTTCTTTCAAAGTGACAAAGCAGCAGAGGTCACAATGACACTATGTCCTCTCAACCTAAGGGACAAGCAAAGGCCAACCATGATTTTGAGGGGATGACTGCATCCTCACTCTCTCCTCCTAGCAGCCGCCGCCAGCCCAGCTCCTGGCATCTGTGCTTGTCCATGCTTTGTGATGTCACCCTTCTGACCCTCCCACCATACTCAGACAAAAGGGGGAGATGTAGTGGGTAGCTGTTCTAGCTTTGACCTTGAAGCACCGCCCCTAGTGAGGTAGCAGGTAACTGTTACACTGCCCCTGACCTTGAAGTACATGCCCCTGGGGTGTGACTTGGGAGGCATCTACACAGCTCTCCTTTGCTTCCTCGTGGTATTGGATGCTGAGATCTTGGACCAGGCAAATCAGCGTGGGACATAGCTCAGCTTTCCCGGACCCTATGATCAACCTCTCATGGTAGTAAGTTAACCCCCAAATAAATTCCTTTGCTCATTAAATAGACTCTGTGGATTTCTGGCATTAAGTGGCAAATACCCACCCAGCTACTATTCATCTCAAATCCTGGATTCCTCTCCTTCCCTTCTTCTCACACGGACCTTATTCTCCTCATGAGTGGTTTCTTCAGACACCCTCTAAATCATGTCCTGTATCTGCCCTTCTCCCCATCACATGCAAAGGTTCCATGGCAGGAAGCACAGCACAGCATGTTGAAGGAACAAGAACAGGGCTGGAATGCAGAGGCCAATGACTCCACCATGGCTTGCTAGGCCCCTTCTCTTAGAGCATTCAGAAGGACTTTGGAACACATGGGTTGATGTTTAGGATAATTAACCTGAGATCTACTTGTTTCATATTTGTTAATAATGTAAT
Organism: Peromyscus eremicus; assembly: GCF_949786415.1. Lineage (NCBI taxonomy): Eukaryota > Metazoa > Chordata > Mammalia > Rodentia > Cricetidae > Peromyscus > Peromyscus eremicus. Next base: position 6,663,848 of record NC_081432.1, on the reverse strand, counting down.
AATATATGAATATAATAAACTTCAAATTGTATAAAATAACAATCACCAAAAAAGTCATCTCATTTTCTGTTCCCTAGAGGCCAAGCCAGTACGGCCACCAGCCTTTAGGTATCCTGGAGGGCCCATGTACACCATCATTTCTGCTTCTCTCCCACAGGGGTATTTTAAAAATGCAAATCAGATCATGTCACTCTTGTGCTTAAAACCCTTAATGCAAGGAGTAATCAAGTTGCCAAGGCCGACAAGCCCCGAGCACGCACTCTTTTGCACTGGGCCCCACCCACACCATCAGCTGCCCCACACGGGCACACCCTACACGGGCACACCCCACACGGGCACACACTGTCTTCTTGGTTCAGGACGCCGCCTCCTCCCAGCTGGCCAGCGTTGACTCCCGCCCTCATCACTGTCACTTTATGACACCTTAGTGACACTTCCACCTGAAGTAACTGAAGTGGTCCACACCTATCCTCTGTGCAGCACGCCTTCCCCAAAGAGCAACAGCACAAGAGCAGACTCTCATTCTACTCTCCTGAACTCAATGAAGACAGGCACAACAAATAACTTGAACAGGGGACTCATTAAAACAGAAAGGAGTTCCTTCTAGCACAAGGCACCCTCTCCCGCTCCACAGAAGCCCGGCACAAGCACCTCCCGTTCCACGCGTGACCAGTGTGCAGCAGGCACCATTACTGACTGATGTGACATGCGCATCTGTGCACTGACAGGTTTGTTTTCTACTGCTATGATTGATCCAAGCATCTACTCACAGACTCACACGCAGATATATAAAAATAGTGTGAGGGGCTCTTAGGATCACAATAAGCTGTGTGGACAGCGAAGAACTAACCTCATCACAGGCTCCCACTGATGTTCAATTCTCCCTCTTCCTAGTATTTTGGTCAGTTACTCCAGATTCAACAGAAAATTAATCCTGGCACAAGAGTTCAGCTCCAGGGAAGAGGAATTTAATTGAAGCAAGGGTATTAACATAAACCTGGGTCCTTAACTTGTAAATCTAGAGCCTTCCTTCTATTCCTGGCTAAATCTGTATTTGGCAGGGCACAGTAGAGGAGCATGTTGCCCTATGTACCAATGACAAGGACTCAGGAGTCTCACTGTGTTGACTCAGGTGCCCCCTCCCAAGGGCCAGGGATGACACAGATCAAGAAGGAAGATGTTGGCATGTGTGGAACATCCTGGTGATCAAGGAGGAAGAGGCTTATTGGGCCTCACAAAAACTCTAATGGTAGCTGCCATACTGCCCCCTGGGGTTCACAGAACTTGTCTTTAATTGGAGCATCCTCTGCCTGTCACCCCATACGACAACCCAGAACCAGCCATTTCCTAGACAACTAAATACTCAACAGGAACTTCTGACTTGAGGAGAATATTAGACACTGGCATGGACCTGCTCCCTACAGCCCTGTAGGACCTTCCTAGAAGACATGTCAGTGACTGAAGCCTATGGAAGGCTACAGGAACAGCTGGGGATCATCACAGGCCCATGTGACCTGTCTCCAGGCACTTTAGCTTGTGCCCGGGTGGGTGGTGAGGTCTCTGATCAGACACAATGGGGAGTCTCTGGGAAAGCCAACCCAGGAACTGGTGACATCCACAGAGCAGCTATTTTGCATGCACTTCTCTGTCTGCAAAGCCTCCTGGGGAGAAGAGGGAAGAGGGTAACCTTTGCACCCATGGGTGTGGCAGGGCAGTTGCTGAGAGGCCAGCTACCTGGCTGTTTTGAGCACTCCAGAACCAACATGCTGACAATCACTTTTTTTGTCTCAGAAATCCACTGTGTCAGGTCTATCTCAGCAGACCTGAAGTGGGGAAGCCCTCTTCCCCACCCGTCAGGGAGGGGTGCAGCTTCTCAGCCAGTCCGGCTCAGACCTCTCATGGGGACTTGGCTCCCCAGCAGCCTGGCTGAGTCTCAGGGACTGAAAACTGTAATGCCCACAACACCCAGCGCCATGAGAGCCAACGACCCAAGAACACATCACACAGTGACGGTGCTGAGGCTCATGGAAGACACACTGGCCTTTAAAATGCTCTTGGGGGAAATCAGTTTCTGCAGCTATTACCACAGGATAGTGTTCTGTCTCCTGCAAGCAACAAGATAGGAAAGCTGAAGTGGCTGCCTTCCTGGAGTCTGTGTCTCCAGGACCCGTGTTGTGTGACCTCATCAAGACCTTGATCTGCTTAGGTCAAGGTACTTTCCAGAATAAGACACAAACTTTGCTGACACTAATCTTGGAGGAAAGGTGGCACCAAAAACCCACCTAACAAAGGAGTCAAGCGTCAGAACTGGGCCACTGAAAGGAAGCAATAGGCTCAAGGAGTCAGCAGGGTTTCCTGGCCATCTGCACACGGTATTCATGGTCTATGCTGGCTGAGCAGAGGGGAAAGAAGCCACTGTTTCCTGTGGCTAACGAGTGCTGAGATGCAAGAAACCAGCTGCAAGGAGAATCAGCACAATCAGGCCATGGGTAACAAGGCGGGACATCCAGGGAGGCCAACCACACAGGCTGCCCTGCAAGGGGGTCCATTTTCATGGGCAGTGAGGACATGAATCAGTGCTGGCAAGAACAGAACACACACATGTGGCAATGCCACTGCACCGCCTATGACCCAGATGAGGGAGTGACAGCAAGGAGGGCAATGATACAGACCCGCCCTCCAGACACGTCCTGTTTAGACAAGGTTTCAAGCGACACGCAGAACACACTTAATAACAGCATGGGAGGGTGGGGTTTGGAGACATAGCTCAGTGGTTAAGAGCACTTGCTATTCTTCCAAAGGACCCAGATTCAGTTCCCAGCACCCACATGGTGGCTCACAATCAACTATAACTCCAATGTCAGGGGATCCAACAGCCTCTTCTGGCTTCAGTGGGCACCAGGCACACATAGTTCACATACATACATCTAGGCAAAATACATGAATCTGTCGGGCGGCGGTGGCGCACGCCTTTGATCCCAGTACTCAGGAGGCAGAGCCAGGTGGATCTCTGCGAGTTCAAGGCCAGTCTGGTCTACAAAGGGATTTCTAGGATAGTCAGGACTGTTGCACAAAGAAACTCTGTCTTGAAAAACCAAAACCTAAAACAAACATGAATCTTTAAAAAACAAAACCCAACCCCTAAGCAAGCAGAGAACCCACAAACACCTCAACAACTGGTCCTCACCCAGCAGGCCTCCCACATTCTTAGCATTCACTAACCTCTACAGGCTGAACAAAATGGACAGACTGGGTTGTGGTCACCTCCTAAACATTTAGGGTGCCCAATGGGACAGTTTGGAGACCAAAAAAACAAGATATGGACTCAAATCCTTTAGCACTTCTGATTACTTTATTTCAAAGTTTGAGTATCTATTTCTAAAAACCAAGGTATCCTTGTTCTACAATGCATTTTTAAAAGTAAAACTGACACAACCCAAGTCCTAAACAGAGACAGATGATGAATGGCACTGTTCCCTATGTTCCCCACGAGATTCCCAATCTGTTCCCAAGTTACCGCGTGTTACTGTAGTATGTACCCTGAGGATGGGGTGGGGCGGAGCCAGCCAGAAGAATAAACATGGCCTCCCCACCCTGCAATGCTGGCAGTCTGGAAAGAGGGGCAGCCATGCAGCCAGAGGATTTTTAGCATGTGGTCACTTGATCAAGCAAGGCTGTATTAAAGGAGGTCAGCTTTGGCCAGGGCTGACTTGGAAAATGTGGAGACAGATTGAGCCCAGCATCCACTCCGGTACTTGACTCAGTCAAACACTCTGTCACCATTCCTTCAGCCCCGAGGGACTGGGGTGTTAGGTGGTCTAAGCCACTGTACTCCAGTTGGTGATAGACAAGCTCAGTAAGGAGGAAGAGGCCTTGAGGGACACCTCTGGATGGCATCCCAAGTGGAAACAAGTATAGATACACCTCGCCAGGCGAGGGTCTCCCTGTGTTGGCAATGTGCCCAGTTGTTGGGTTACCCCAGCCAGGTATCTAAGGCTAGGGGAGGAGATAAATGTGGTCTCACACAGCAAGCTGTGACTTCAAATTTCTGTGACCTGAAAGAACCCAAAGTATACTTTTCTCCAAATTTGAAAAATTAAAACTATAATCATATAAAATAACTGGGTTAAACAAAACAGGCAACCTCACCCTATCTGATAGTTTAGTCTAAGCGGAGATTCAGAGGCTCAACGAAACGGAGGTTACAGTGTCAAAGATACCGGTCTGGCGGAGAGACCAGAAGACACAGACCATTCACAAAGGTATGCTGGGTCATGTGCGGGCAGGAGAGCAGGAAGGGGTAAGAGGAAGGTGCACCTGGTGAGGCTGAGGGCAAGAGGGGACACTGCCATAAGCACTACTGTCCACAGCGGAATCCAGGAAGTGACCCCTTTGCACGTAAACAAGTGAAGCTATGGGATGGCAAAACCTTCCTCCAGGCCACACACGGCTTCCTCTGCTAAATCACCTGCTTTTGCAGGCTGTATGTAAATGTTTCCTACACTGTCCTTGAATACAACTCCTAAGGCTCACCAGGGTAAGGGCAGCTATGGGAAGTTCACCCTAAGTCATGCCTAATGCTGAAAAGACTCAGTTTCAACCTAAGACCACAGAAAGGCAAGGATACTGGAGGTGCACACTTAGCATTTAACCTAACAGCTCCCTCCTGCATATCTATCCAAGAAAGGGAGAGAAGAAACGGAAGGAAGGCACACACACTGGTAAAGCGCAGACTGCGTGTTCACAGGCGACATGGCATGTGTGTGTAGCATCTTACAGAACAGAGAACTACCAGGAAGTCTGGCCAGGCTTCAGGGTCAGAGATGCTCCAGGAAAATCAACTGTGTGCTGAGGAAGCAGCAATCTCACAGTAGGCACAGGGCAGTCTATGCACAAACACACAGGACACCTGAACAAAGATATACACTGGAAATATAAAACATGGCTAAGAAAATTTAAAAACCTAAATGGAGAGAGATATTTGTTTTTGTGGGCTGGAAATTGTTAAAATAACAACTCTGAGCCGTTATCATCAGACTCAAAAGCAGGAGGTGCTGCTGTGTGTCTGTGTGTCTGTGTGTGTGTGGTGGTGGTGGTGGGGGGGGGGGGGTCCTGTGGTCTTCATCCCACCAGCCCGATGGGTTCTGTTGTGACAGTTACTCTTTTTGTAAAATGAACAATGTTTCAAAGGTGAAGGGATGCCTCAAGATGTCTGGGCAGTTGAAGCACACAAAAAAGATGCTGCTCGTGTGTGCAAAATGCTCTCTGGTCCAAGGAGAAGAAAGTTCATAACACTGGGTGGGCAGGTGCTTGCTAGGCAGCCAGAGAGAAAGATTAAGTACTGAGGTTGCCAAAGGCACTGAGAAGCTAGAACAGAAGCACTGTGAAGAACCAGGAACTGACACAGGACACTGGGAAGGGTGCTGGCTGCAGCTGATGTCAGATGCACATTTACCACTTAACATTCCACCCCACGTATTTACCCCATAAAAATTAAGAGGCATATCATGTCTGTCCACCTAAAGATTTACACGGAAATGCTTAATGCAGCTTATAAACATGGGCTATCCCCTCTCAGTGTGGCAGCATCAGAGGAAGAATAACTAGCCAATAGCAACATAGATGACTCTCAAAACATACCGTGTGACACAGACCTAAGATTGTATACTGTGAATCCACTGATACTAAAATTCTAGAAAAAGCAAAACTCTAGGGCAGCAAAGTGAAAGGACCAGAGAGGCAAGAGTCCTTCCAGAATGGTGGAACTGTAAAGCCAAATAGTGATGACTACTCAACTTACATGAATTTACAAAAATTTTCTGAATTGCAAATTGGAAGAATTTTATGGTATGTAAAATGCACATTAATTTTAAAAAACTTTAAAAAATCTTTCTGAAAAATAATTAACAAAATTATTTATTATTAGATCAAAACTATAAAATATCAGTAATTCCTTTTGGAATAATCCCCTCTTGTCTACAAAATGTAATCTAGGCAGGGTAAGCTGTCCAGCAGGCTCTAACATGCTGTCATGGTGCTGTCACTGTTCCTAAGACTAAGACAGAAGCACCTCAAGCTGCCACTGAGAAGGAAACCTCCATGTCATGAGACTGGTGTTGGCAGGGGAAGGTGGGGAGGGAACACGGGTAGCAGACACGTTCTGAATATTCTGCACCTGAGGAGCTGAGCCTCTGGTGCTTGTTTTCCTTGGGGTAAGGGCAGCACCCGGGTCTGTGCTTCTCCACACTGGCCTGGCCACGTACCCGCGGCAGGCTGAGCCTCTGGAGCGGGTGCAGGTCTGACACTTCCATTTGCTGTGACGACAAGCAGGACAGGGACTAAGCACTCTTGCACATGAAAGGGTAAGCTGCTGTTTCACAGAAGCACAGCGCTGTGGAGAAGAGGAGGTGCAGGGAATCTCTCAACCTGCATGTGGTTCCTAACATCCTTCGCTTCTCTCGTGTACCGTAATTCCCACCAGAGGGTTTTTTTTCCCTTTTGGGAGTACAGACAAGACATATCTTCCTCTTCAGCCACAGGCAGCACACACCCCAGCTGCCACCTTGGGAGTACGGGAGAAACTTGAGTCTTCATTACCAGACTCAAAAACAGGAGCTCCTACAGAGTGGATCTATCTCACCAGCCAAATCAGTTCTGGCTATGGTAGAGTTAAAGTCAGATCATGTTAACTATATCCAAAAACCACTGATGGTGCTTACTCTGAGCCAACATCCAACCTCCTCAACCCAGAACTGGAACCTTTCTCTCTCTTCCTTCCTAGCAGCCCCTCACCACCTGACGTCAGTTCCATCCAGCTGCAGGTGCCATCTCTATAACCTCAGATGCCAAAGCATTCACCTTTTCCTACGTCTAAGTCACACTCTTTTTTTTTTTTTTTTTTATTTTTTAATTTTCTGGAGCTGAGGACCGAACCCAGGGCCTTGTGCTTGCTAGGCAAGCGTTCTACCACTGAGCTAAATTCCCAACCCCTAAGTCACACTCTTAAAGTCTTAACTGTAGAAGCCTGTCCAGAGTCGTCCAGGTGGAATGAAGCCCCACCCACATCCTCTAAATGTGTCTTGTAACTTGGTAACAACTCTAGTGAAGGCTGTCTGGTGGCAGTATGTGTACATGCTTTCCTGTCAGGCCCAACAAATCACTGCAGACAAAAACCATTTTACAGGTCCTTGGAGAAGCAGCTGGTTCCAGACAGGAGAGTAAGCTTAAGATTTAGACAAATCTTGCTGGGCCAAAGAGTAAGGACCTGCACCTACTCCTCCCTCACCCGGTCACTGGAGATAGGAGCCGGGCTGAAGGAACTTCAATTTGGCCAAATGTGGAACAACATGAGTAACGAGAACATTGTAGATAGCACTGACTCATAAGCCGACGGGGTGAAGGGAGGAATCCACCACAGTCACAGGTGAAAAAGGAAGGAAGGAGGGCCCACTAGAGAATGCTGCTGGTACCAAATGGCAACTATGGGGTCAAATCACTGTGAACTACATGAGGCTGGTTTAGGCAAGATTCACGACTAGGTGTCAAACCTCAAGGACATCTTTTGTTTGTTTGGTTTTAGACAGGGTCTTCCTATGTAGCTTTGGTTGGCCTGGAACTCTACATATAGACCAGATGAGCATCAAACTCATGAAGATCTGCCTGCCTTTGTCTCAAGAGTGCAGCGATGAAAGGCGTGTGCCACAGTGCCCAGCATCTCAAGAACACTAACATACTGTCACAGTCCTTCCCACAAGCTGCCTCTCGAGTGCACTGTGGAGGGTGGAGAAGGGCTGGCTGGGGGAAGGTGAACCAAACAACCCTAGCACTGAGAGGCTGACGGACACCAGCCTCCCAGAGGAAACTGAGCAACCATCACCACAGGGTAGTAGCACAACTGGCTGACAAAATGCAACTAAAGTCATTAAGAAACAGACCCCAGCCAGGCAGTGGTGACACACACCTTTAATCCCAGCACTCGGGAGGCAGAGCCAGGCGGATCTCTGTGAGTTCGAGGCCAGCCTGGTCTACAGAGCGAGATCCAGGACAGGCTCCAAAGCTACACAGAGAAACCCTGTCTCAAAAAACAACAACAAAAACAAACAAACAAAAAAAGAAACAGACCCCAAATGAAGGACGCTCTAATTTTAAAACCCATGAAAGTGTGTGTGCGTGTACGTGCATGTGTGCAACAGAGGGACATGCTTTAAAATGTCCATACTTTAAAATAGAAAGCTTTTAAGAATTTTCTACAGGGCTGGAGAGATGGCTCAGAGGTTAAGAGCACCGACTGCTCTTCCAGAGGTCCTGAGTTCAATTCCCAGCACCCACATGGTGGCTCACAACCATCTATAATGAGATCTGGTGCCCTCTTCTGGCCTGCAGTCATACATGCTGTATACATAATAAATAAATAAATCTTAAAAAAAAAAAAGAATTTTCTACATTAAAACAGACTAAGACACTAAACCTAACACCTCACCAAGGACAGATCCTCACTCAAGGGGAAAGCAGCTTTGGGAAAAAGCACATCACTGATCAACAGACACAAATGGAGCATGGGTGGCAACCAGGAACAGCACTGGTGTGAGGTCCCTGAAGTAGACTTGTGCTCCCTCCCGTGACTGGTTCTACAGAACAGTGTCTGTCTCTGTTCCCAGCAAACAGTTTATAGAAGAGGAGGCCATGACGGTCACAACTAGCTCAGATGCCCCAAGGGGGGAACTATTTCCAAATAGAGTTGAAAACAAGCCCTGGGGACCACTGCTAATTTAATTGGATGGGCCCAGAGAACCTTTTTTTTTTTTTTTTTTTTTTTTAAAAGCTTCCAAGACTAAGGGTGTCCAGAGGGGCTCCAATAGTCACATGGACTTGTTTTACTGAACGAGAACCTCTGGGAGTGGGCCAGCAAGCATGTCCCAACACACTGCCCAGCTAGTGCTCACGGATATCACAGTTAGGCCTAGTCTATGAGCTCATCCTATGTGTCCCTTACCCCTCACAAAAAACTTAACTTAGCAAAATGTTTTGTAAGGTCATCTCGACAAACACCTGTTACTTTGGTGTGACAGTGAATAACAGGAAAAATGACCACAGAGGTGTATGAAGAGGACAGACAGCAGAGGCCCAGCCATAGCATTGTGGGCTTTCTAAAGCAAACAGAAAACCACCAGGAAAGTGAGATTACCATGAGGTCATACGAGCAGCACTGGCGTGTGGAGTTGGCTGAGTCACCACATGCTAAAAACATGCAAAAAACGTACACAGTTCTTCCTTGACAGGTAATTCTGTGGTTTTGAGAAGCAATCATAAAGCCATGCTGAGGGGGTGAGTCATAGCACACAGCATCATGGCCAGACCTAGAACACCCTCTAGGTGGGCCTTAGGAGACAAGACTCCTCCAACAGGAATGACCAACTTTGTCACCCTGCCAAGTGAAAATGCACGTTGACTGTCTTCTGTCCTGAGAGTCAGGCTGTGGAAACGCTCTAGGATGCAGGCCCATCCCACCCACACCACACGCCTGTCCTAACTGGCACGCAGGAAGATTTCACAGGAAAAGGGCGTTCCTTTGGTATAGTTGACTTAAAGGTTATCTAGTCACAGTGAAGCAGAGGAGAACTCATCTTCAAAATTCACCCCTTATTGAAAGCTCAGGAACGTCCTGGCAATTAACAATTCCTATCACCTACAGCTGTCCTATGTGAGAAGGCTCAGAACTCGCCTTACAAATTGCTCTTTTGAAGATCAAAGGGAAGCTGAATGTGTCTGTGTGTGCTCTCGATGAGACTGTAATTTAATGGGATTTCAGAGAAGGCTTTGCCAGCAGTGCTGGGATGACAGCCCCGGGGCGGAGGATTCAGGGAAGCTTGGCCACTCTTCCCTTTGGAGCCTCTTCTCTGCCTTTAATTGGCACCTCATTAGAAATTAATGAAAATGACATCTTCTGTTCTTCCTGCTCTAGGCATCGAAGGCTACAAAAAGGCCCATCACAATTCATAACACATTCAATTTATATAGCAATGGCTCTTAAGCATTATTTATGAGATGTGAATTTCTTGTCAGCAGTTAATAACCTGTACGGAATGGAAGGGGAATGGAAGAGAAGATTGCAAACATACACAGAGGAGGATTTTTCTGCAGTCGAGAAGTGTTCTGTTTTGAGTTCAACTACTTTGAGTCTTCCATTTCAGGAGTAAATGCCACGTTTCCCTCTAACACCTTCCAGGTAGTTAGTGTCCTCCCAACACTCCATGTATCTTAAGGAAACCAGCACACAACCCACCCTTTCCTAGAGGCAGCCAAGCAGGCAGGAGGGAGAAACACAAAGCAGTTTGTCAAAGCCAGCCCCAGAGCATATGTTCCCCTGCTGTCCTTCACCTTTTCAACAGCAGCAGGGGACTCGGTCTTTTTCTTCTGGGCTCATGGTATAAGCTCTCGGTGAACCAGAGTCAACTCCAGCGCTCTAGCAAGGCTTCCTCTGAAGGGACTCTGATCTTGGAATTGGACAAGGCACTACAAGTTGTTCGGTAACTGAGAAAAAAGGCGGGTCTATGGTGAACCCTACTTGGAGACCCAGCCTCCTCGCCAGGAGGCAAAGAGCTTGTGGCTTAACCGAGACACTCTGATGGTACAGCTGGCCACAGTGAAAGGCACAAGGCCATCGAATAACTATTTCTGGACTTTTTTTTCAGCTGGGTGCTAAGACCTTTGGAACCTGAGTGGTTTGCATCAAAGCTGCAGGGTAAATTCGGGGCCCTAGAGCTTCCCAACGACTCTGTGAACTCTCTCTCACCTGCCTGAGGAGGAGAGGCAAGACAGCAAGCCCCCATGGACCAACTGCTTCATCTATCTCAGCAAGTCCTGCATCCTACCAAGGACCAGTCACTTTTGAGGAGGAAACAGGAACATTTCTACCACTCTGAGAAACAACCAGCCTACATAATAAGAAAAAATGGACAGGGAGGCTTCTCAACACGGCTAACAGAATGAATCGCTGAAAACCACCACAGCTCACCTCAACATAGAAGCAAGAATCTGCACCCTCAAGGGATCATACAGCCCTTTCAGTGTGGAGTGAAGCCCCCAGACCCCGGAGTTCGTCAGCTCACCACAGAACCCTACCTCGCCTCACCAGAGCACACCACAGACTTCAGTACAAGCTGAGTCTACAACTCCGCGGACAGTGTCTGCTCCCACCAACCCCAGCTCTCTTCTTTATACTTTTCCATGCACACTTCACAGCAAACGGAACGCCACACCCCACCTCCGTCCCCACAGCTGAATGTACACCAGGGAGAGAGAGAGAGTGACAAACAGAGGGGGTCATGCTAGAAACAGCTGTTCCGACCTAATGTCCACAGAAGCCAGTCCATCCCCGTCTCCCCGCTTCCACAGCCCAGAAGACAGACAATGCCCCCCAAGTCCAACTTTACAACTATACAGGGAACGGCTCATCCCCCTGTGCCAGCAACTACAGTATAGGACAGCCAAAAGTGAAGGGGATGCTAAAGCCCACTTCCTGGAATAGAAGATGAAGAGTTCTCAGAGGCTAAAGCCAGGCTCCGCGTCTGCCAGATGACACCTCTGTTCCACAGATCAGTTCTTCTCATAGCATGTTTCAAAAATAGGAAATAATTGGGCTGGAGAGATGGCTCAGTGGTTAAGAGCACTGCCTGCTCTTCCAGAGGTCCTGAGTTCAATCCCCAGCAACCACATGGTGGCTCACAACCATCTGTAATGAGATCTGGTGCCCTCTTCTGGCCTGCAGGGACACATGCTGTATACATAATAAATAAATAAATAAATAAATAAATAAATAAATAAATAAATAAATAAATATTTTAAAAAAAAGAGAAAAAAAAGGAAATAAAAACGGGGACAGGAAAACTGTATGTGAGCCTACAATAATACAGCTACAATTCTACCCCGTGGCATGATATACGTGGTCAAGAAGAAAAGCAGCATTTGCCTATGTTTTGTTCCAGTGTGCAAGCCATAGAGTTTAAAAATTACATCCATGTGCAGAGCCTTAAGAGGCAGCACTGTGCTGGAGGACAAAAGAGGAAGTGACATTCCAGCTGCTTCAAGGTGTTAACTCACTGGATCAGTGAGGGTTCCAAAAGGAAGACTCCTCATCAGACCATAGTTGAAAAGTGGGGTGGGGAGGAAGCATCTGTTACTAAAAGCTCATCTAAGATGGATTCAATCTCTCGGTTTTACGGCACATGGCAGACTCTTACTAGTCTGTTAACTTCTAAAGTCGCCAACGGAAGGCAGCAGAATGGCGAGGAGGGAGACAGTGGGACAGCAAGTCATGTCTGAGACAGCATGGGATCAGGAGGGTGCCTTGGGTAGGGTGCTCACCACAGCGACAGGATCCCAGTTCCTGCTGGACCAGCTCCAGCTTGGTCTGGCACTGGAAGCACCTACGCCGACTCTTCTGCTTCGACCGGCCGCTCTCCTCAGGTCGCTCAGTGCTCTCTAGTAGTCTCGGCCGTTTCACAGGTGAAGCCTCGTTCTCAGACTGTGAATCTAACCAAAACAACACATTTGGGGATGAGGGTTAGTGCCTGACTGCGCAGACACGGTTGTCTAGAGTAGTGCTAAGCACATATCTGACCATGGTACTGCTCCTGACCAGGAACTAGACCAGTGGGAGCAACACTGGGACAAGCACATACCTCAGAGCTGACTCCTGACAAGCCAGCCTGAGCTCAGCAGTTAAGAGCACTGGCTGCTCTTCCAGAGGTCCTGAATGCAATTCTCAGCAACCACATGGAGGCTCACAACCATCTGTAACGAGACCTGGTGCCCTCTTCTGGTGTGCAAGCATACATGCAGGCAAAACACCATATACACAATAAATAAATCTCTTTTTTAAAAAAAGGCACCTCTATGTCAGATTTCTAGAACTAGATGTTTTCACAAGGAGAGCATTCCAGATAGAGATGGGACCCCGCTTTACAACACCCCCACTTCACCAAACTCCAGTGCTCACCTGGGCTGGCTATTTACCTATTCTTGAGTACTTTATTTTTGTTCTAAAGACAGAGTCTCCAGCCCAAGCTGGCCAAAAATTTGCTATGTATTAGAGCAGTGGTTCCCAACCTTCCTAATGCTGCAACGCTTTAATAGTTCCTCATGTCGTGGTGACCCCCAACCACCAACATTATCTCATTGCTACCTCATTAACTGCATTTCCGCTACTGTTATGAATCACAATGTAAATGTCCTATATGCAGGACATCTGCTATGTGACCCCTGTGGTGGGAGATCAAAGGAGTGAGGAGTTATCACCCACAGACTGAGAACCTCTGTATCAGGAGACTTGGATCCTCTTAGTCCTGCATCCCAAGGGTAAAGATTGTAGACATGTAAGTTTATGCAGAGCTGGGAGACAAATCCAGGGCCAGACAAACACTCTACTAACTGAGTTATATCCCTGTAATTTTTTTTGAGATTTTATTTTAAGCTGGGTGGTGGGGGACAGGGAGGGCTGGCACATGTCTTTAATCCCAGTACTCAGGGCCTGGTCTACAAAGCAAGTTCCAAGACAATCGGGGCCACATAGAGAAATCCTGTCTCAAAACAACAACAACAACAAAGATTTTAATTATGGGGGTGGGAGACACAAGAGTGTGGGTGCTCATGAAGGTCAGAAGAGGGTGTCAGATTCCCCGGAGATGGAGTTACAGGTGATTGGGAACTGAATCCAAGTCCTCTGCAAGAGCAGTATACAACACTTTTAACCACTGAATCATCTCTCCAGCTCTAAGACTGTTAATTCTTCAAAATAAAACCAAACAAAACCGCCAGACTATACGTGCTGTGGTTGTTTCAATCCCAGCGCTTACAGAACCCTGCACTCCCAGATGATCTTCTATGGGCGAATGACAACCAACTCTAGTGAACTTCCAAGCACACACCAGCCAGGTTCTAGCACAGGTAGAGCCCTACTTGACACGAGTCCTGCTTGTTCACGAGCACTGTCTCTCCTGCACTGGGGGAGGGCGTGGCTGTAGAGGATGGATGCGGCACCACAGACCTGTGATAGCTGTAGGAAGGTATGAGGACCAACAATTGTATCTTCACATTACCTTGGAAAGTACCTACAATGCAGCCAGGTTCACATGAACTCCTGTCCTCGGCTCAGGCTGGCTGGTCAGAAGTCGCTCTGAGGTACATGCTTGTTCTAGTGAGCATTACACCCAGGGAAGGGACACTGGCCACTGCTCACACACAGTGCTCCTACATCCTGGAGCAATGGCTACACTGCTTCCTGGGAAGGAAGGCACCTCTGGCTAATGCTCCAGGGTAGTTCTGTTCTGTCACCAGCTCTCACCTACAGATTTACTTGCTGTGGTCTAAAGCAGCCACTGCACCCAGCCTAGATCATCAGGAACCCCTGGACCATCTCCCTGATCACCTCCTTGCTTCAAACCACTACCAACTCTCCCCCAAAGAAGAGGTCTAAGTGCTTATCTGCTGTGGATATCACTCTGTATGCTGTGAATATGTTGCTCTGAATGATTGATTGATAAAACGCTAATTGGCCAGTAGCCAGGCAGGAAGTATAATATAGGCGGGATAAGCAGAGAAGAGAATTCTGGGAACAGGAAGGCTGAGTCAGGAGTCGCCAGCCAGACACAGAAGAAGCAAGATGTAAAAGTACCGGTAAGCCACAAGCCAGGTGGCAACTTACAGATTAATAAAAATTAATTTAAGATATAAGAACTAGATAGCAAGAAGCCTGCCACGGCCATGCAGTTTATAAGCAATATAAATCTCTGTGTGTTTACTTGGGTCTGAGCAGCTGCAGGAGTCGAGTGGACACTGGAGAAAACTCCAGCTACACTTATCAACAATCTCAAAAGGTCCTGCACAATCTGCTCTTCCAAGCTCTCTTTCCCACTGTGTCTTGAGCTGCTTTCTCCATGAACACCACCCACACTCACCTCCAGACTGTCTCTTTCCTTTTGGTTCTCTCTGCACAACACTGTCACCCAGGGCTACATGGAACCCTTTAAGTCTTCGCTCCACAGGCAAATTTCAACTAAGTCTTATACCTGGATTATCACACATAAATCACACTATCCTGGCCCTCTCTTGGCCTGCCTTCTATTCCTTCTGTGAGGGTCAGTCTTGTTAATCTGACTAGATAACCAGGGGGTTAGTAGGGCACACTCTGGCTGTGTCTGTGAAGCAGATCTGAGACAATTTCTGCTAACAGTTCCATCCACTGGTGTTTTCAAACTGTAAAAGAGACTGGATGGGAAGTGGTACAGCTGTGGAAGGCAGGGCCTGGCTAGGGAGGGAGGTCATTGTTTGGGGGGGGGGTATCCTTTGGGGACTATCTTGTCCTGGACCCTTCCTATGTGCAGGATGTGAGCTGTTTCGCTTGCCCTCCCTTCTACAACAGATGGAAACCATGAGCAGACTAACCCAGGAGACTTGCCTGCTGGACGTCTGTCAAAGGAATGGAAACCACACATCCCTTAGCCCTGCTGGGGAGTAAGGGGACACATTCACCTGCTTATTGACTGATATAAGCACTGGTTGAATGAGCAAGTCCTCTCCTGGCAGTCCTTGTTTTCTACTTGAAGGGGCCTTCTGAGAAGCTGTAGCATGATGATATGTTGGCACAGGCTATCTCTGTGCTTTTCCCAAACCTGCTCTGTGTGGAATGGAGGCTGAGCTTTAGTGGCTCCAACAGCAGCAGAAGGGCAGTGTGTCCACAGCTCCAGTCCCTGCACCCAGTACAGCAGCGTACACATGCACTGCATCATTCTTCACAAGTGCAAGCTTCATTGCTCATCTCATTCAATTCTTCCAGTCCTGTATGACATTCTCCCCCAACACAAACCAACTAAATAAGCCCTCTGATGAAAACAACTGAAAGCAACTCTTGCCTATTTTCTAGGTCTGCTGAACGAAGCTGTCCAGACCCAGTTAGTATAGTTACTGAGGCTGCCACACAGGCCAGGCCCCCTCCTTCTGCTCCACAAGAGCAAAAAGCAACAATCTAAATGTAAATTATTACAAAGCAGCCAGCCAAAAGAATTCACCTAGCATGAGCCACACTGCTCTCCTGGGGGTCTTTTCCCACAAAAATGGCACTATTTGTGATAACAACCCTATTTAGATACCTAACAAAAACCTGTACTGCTTGTCCTATTTGAAGTTATCTTTTTAAGAAATGTCTCTTAATCTGGGATGAGAGGTGTGATTGATACAATATGGAAGCTGAAAACTTCTATATTTTAAAATTATTTGGAGGGGGAGAGGAGGGGAAAGTGTGTATGTGGCCCACACTATATACATGTGGAAGCTCTCTGAGGTCAGAAGAGGGTTTCAGATTCCTTGGAACTAGAGTTACAGGTAGTTGTAAACCAGCTGGTGAAGAACTACACTCCAGTTCTCTGCAAGACAAGGAAGAGCTGTTTACCTTTGAACCCTCTCTCCAGCCTGAAAAATTAAAAAACAAAAACAAAAACAACAACAAAAAGCTGAGTATGGTGATATACCACAGTTTTAGTCTCAGCACTTGAAAAGTAAAGGCAGACAGATCTCTGGACATTCAAGGCCATCAGGGTCTACACAGCAACTTCCAGGCCAGAAGGGCTACACAGTGAGACCCTGTCCATTAATAGATGAAGGAATGAATGAGAAAGCAAGCAAGCTAAACACAAAAGGTATACATGATGCCAATGTACTTATCACATAAAAATGACCCTCAGCTCATGGACCTTTTCACCCACATCTCTGACAGGTACACGTGTTGGGACACACACAGAGCTGGAACTCAAAGCTCTTTTGAGGAGTCTGGCCCAAATGGCCAAGTGTGCCAATTTCTGTGGAGCACAGTCTTCCGTGGCTTGAGGAAACTTTAACTTCGGGTGTCAACAGAGCAAGAGGGAAGTTCTGTGGCCTACAATGGCATCAGGGAGGGGATGTAAAGAAAAGCATTTGCTTTGCATGCCACTGTGACTGGGAACCAAATTTCTTGCTATCAGGTGTCTTCACTGAGCACTTGCTTTTGATGGGGTCCCTAAAGTTAGGACAGTCCAGGCATCAGACAATATGCCCGAGAGTGTCAACAATAACTCTAGGGAACAAATCTCCATGGTCCCTCTGACCACTCTAAACACTGAGAAGTTAATGTTCTTGTAGGCAACAGAAAGGAGGTGTTCTTGGAACAACAGGTCAAAGGGAGGCCTGTGATGCTGCTAACAGTTTCTGCTACAATGCACCGGCCATCCTAAAGAACCAGTTGTTCCTCTGAGGGTCTGTGTCCCGGCATGCATCAGTTTACAACCAAACGTGTGTACAAGCTGTGTTGTGAGCAGCAGTCTTATGAGACACTACACCAGTGGTTCTCAACCTCCCTAATGTTACAACCCTTTAATACAGTTCCTCATGTTGTGATGATCCCCAACCATAAAATCATTTCGTTGCTACTTCATAACTAATTTTGCTGTTAGGAATTGTAATGCAGATATCTGATATTCAGGACATCTGATATGCAACCCTATGAAAGGGATGTTCAATCCCAACCAGATGTGACCCACAGGTTGAGAAGCACTGTTCTACACCTAGATGAACTGCCCAGCAGACTGTGTCTTCTTAGAATCTCTGCACTCTTCCTAGACACTAAGAGATGCACAGTGTTGAAGCCCTGGGGTACACTGACTTCCACTGCCCTCACTGATGGTCTCCATTAACTGGAAAGAAACCCTAGTATCCTCTAATGTTCCCTAACGTGAGGAGGAGTAGAATGAAGTTCCCCACCCAAACGGTCTGTGGCATGCTGCCATCCGGGTGGCTGAGTTTTATGTCACTTCTCGGTGAAGCAAGTCATTTTCTGACATTTTCTCACAGGTCAACTTGGTGTTTTAATTAGAAGCTAATGAAATAAACAGGAGTCTATAGGCTCAGCATCATGCCTATGGAAGAATTTTACATCTCCTCTGCTAATTATTTAATGAAACCTTGTGCCTGGGGTGAGTTGCCTAAATAAGAGAAACAGATGTCTAGTGTAGGGATTCTAATTACATAATAATGAACTAAATAATTCAACTATTCAATTATAAATTTTAAGTCAGTTAGAAAAAGACTACCAGAAAAGACCCAAACACGAGTTAACATTAAAAGAGCCATCTACTGTTCACCTGGAATCAACTGTGATTATTTGCCACCTGCTTCTAAGTTTCAGCCCCTCTAACTTGAAGAATTTTCAGTTTGGGGAACAATGGCAGAAACCATCTAATTAATCTATTTGCATATGCTGAACTTGGACAGTAAGGGTTAAACGTGGAGAGCAAGGTGAACAGAAATAACTCTCACACTCAGCTCTAACTGTCAGAAGAAACCCGTCCTAGAAAGGAGCATGCTCATTAGCAGCAGGAGGAGCTGCAGTGGCAAGCTAGACTCGGGCCCACCCCAGGAGTCAGGAGTGACTTCTAATTAAGGTCCTTCATAAAGAGCCAACAAAGCACATTTTTTTTCAGTGTTTCCTCTTGAGAACTACTCTAGGCTGGGCATACCCACACAGGCTGCTGCACTCCCATGCCAGGCTCACAGCTCCCGGCACTTTAGACCTCTCTTTCTCAGCCAGTGTTTAACAATGACAAAGACACCACGTGAGATCTTCTAAGGAAAATTTCACCTATTTTACCTGTGTCCAATTTCTTGGTCTGAAGGCAACCACTGCTCAACATGTGACAGAGGAAACAAGTACAGTGTCTTTAAAAAACAAATGTCTACAGAGAGAAATTCCTCTAATTGCACTTTGCTAGCCAAGTACAGACAGTAACTAGCACCAAGTCTTTCAACTCAGGAATACATTTACAGCGGAAGCCTGACGGCAACAAACAGGGCTGCTGCTTCTCAAACTGTTTTGTCTCTGACAGAGATGCACGTTTGTTCCCTCCTGTCACTGTTCTTGTCTTTATTACTCATGTTCTCTCCTGAAAATCTCCAAATGAATTGTGTCAGGCCTGTCAAAATTGCAGCCTGGCTCTCTTACTCTCCTGGCACTGTGCAGCTGCCAGCCCACGCCCACCCCAGGCTTAGGCTAACGGTAGCTGTGGCCTGCTGACATCTCAGGCAGACTCTCACCCTCTGCTCCGACCAGCCCTCAACCCAGAACCCCAGAGCCAGAGCCAAAGTGCAACAAAGAAGAAAGTCTCCCAACCCCTCCGCCCACGCCTTCCACACCTCTAAGAAGAGAGGAGCCCGTTTAATCTCAGGCTCTGTGGCAGCTTTTGAGGTACTCAATCAGTTTTTTTAGAACCTATCACAGTCTCTTGACAGATTGACATTTATGATCCCAACAGCCTGTGCAAACATCAGAAAGAGCAATAATTAATGAACCCTCACACATCACTGCTGTCTCTCCTTCTACCATTTAAAGGAGCTTAAGCTGCTAAAACCTCTGTCCACGAAAACCACCACCCTCCCTTGAACACTGATAAAAGAGACTTGAAAAAGGCCTGTTTTACAGGTTTCTTCCGATGCTTTGCTTTTGGAGCATGTGGAGGGATTAGATTCACCTTCTCCTGGCATTTTACTCTGTGCATCACAAAAACTTCAAGACCATGAACTCCCTCATTACCCATTTAAAAAGTTATTTTTTGCACTTGGTTCAAATGGGATTTTCCCCTTCCTCTGTTATATTTCTAATGACCTTAGAATAATTTCAGAGTAACAAGTTAAAACAAACAGACAACAAAATAAAAACATTGCACAGAGAGAGAATAAGATTCTAGAGGCTGATGACTAAAATCTTATAAAGAATGCTTTTATGTCTTTAGAGATGAAATCAGCTTAAATACAGTTAGATACCAGTCCTAGATCATAACCACTTAATAGTCAACTGTTCACAACCTGCTAGACCACACAATTTTTAGCCACAAACCCCACCCACCTTCCAATCTCACTCCTTACTTCAACCTATTTTCTCTGGCGATTTCTTCTATGCTCTTAGGTACACAGGGTGGGCTCATGCTCTCGCACACCCTATGATCTGAGCACACACCTCTGCTTCTTCCCCTTGCTGATAATAGAAGATGGGGAAGTTGGGTGGTGTAACACCAGCAGACTCTTGAGAATGCATCAAACTTTGAGGGTCTCCACCCCCAGGATGCTCAAAAAGCAAACCACAAAAGAAATCTTCTAGAGGTAAACGTTCTCATCTAACTGTCCACATGGCAGCAATGTGAAAGGTGCTTCTACACAAATGCGTTATTATTACCGCCACCACTAAACCCAAGGCCCTTGAGCATACTAGAAAGTGCCCTATCACTAGGCTGCCCTCCATACTGTGAAGACTTCTCTTGACTAAAAGACTTTATTTACAGAAGCAGCACACGGACTTTTCAAATGTCTTGGCTAGTTTTCCTGTGGAATGTGCCATGTCCCAAATCATTCTGTTTATGAACCTATATAGGATACTATCATTTAACTTTTAAGAAAGGAAATTAATTGCACACTTCTCTAATTCATATTCAAAACCCAAACTAAAAAAATTTCAGCAGGCACCCAACAAACCCACATAGAGCACACAAAGGGGAGGCACCCTGTGATCCGCCCAGGTCCTCTGGAGTTCGGAGGGAGAAGTCCTCTACCTCCAAAGTACCTGACACACTGAACATGGGGTACGGTCATCTACACCTTGTCAAGGAGTAGATCTTTAACAGCATTTATGAGGTGACCTAACTACTAGTACTACTTACTCATCACTTCCTTCAGTCTGATTGTATTCTCTGTGACTAATGCAAATCATTCTCTAAGTATCCCCTTTCATTTGGCTTGTGGAAGACCGCCTTTCCTCTCCTGAGCTACTATGTAATATTGTTCATGACAGCCATTAAACACGCATTCATTGTTAAACAGCTCAAGTTGCTATTTTTTATGTCTTTGGTGGGGGGAGGTTTCAAGACAGGGGTTCTTTGTGTAGCCTTGGCTGTCCTGGAACTCTGTAGACCAGGCTAGACTCGAACTCAGAGATCCGCTTGCCTCTGCCTCCCAAGTGTTGGAATTAAAGGTGTGTGCCATCACCACCCGGCTAAGTTATTATTTTTTAAAAACTAAGAAAATACTTACATTAAAAACATAAATGAAAAGCATAACAAAGTTCATTCTCAATAATCACAATCTCATTTAGTAACATCCTCAGTTTATCTGAGCTATGTAACTGATCAGGCTTCTAGATTAATGACTACTCTGTGCAGGCTATGGCATTAAGCACCATCTATCTATATCTATCTATCTATCTATCTATCTATCTATCTACCTATCTATCTACCTATCTATCTACCTATCTATCTACCTACCTATCTATCTATCTATCTATCTATCTATCTATGGCCTAGTAAGTGGTTACTGACATATGAATAGAGTGCTAAAAACACAAAAAGTATAAATCCTATACTTAGGGTGAGGAGAGTTGATTAAGGGAAGAAAGGAAAGATCAGAAAAGGGCATCTCCTGACCTAAACCTTCAATGTGATCAAAAAGGTAGGTGGCTGTGGTTCCCATGTGTCACCCTAGCCATCTTCTATTATGCCCACCTAATGTACTACATCCATAGTGAGCTATCACTTACCGGCCTTCTCTTTATCATAAGATCTAAGTGAACCATTTCACAGAGTGTGAAAAAAGGCACTTACAGAGTACATCTGAGGGGTTTTGCTTGTCTGTATGTTTGATATGGTATGTTTGACATGAAAATGAAAAAAATGTTGGTTATCTTTTCCCTTTGATGCCACCTAGTTTAATTCCACCCTCATCCCACCCTGGGAGTTCAACACATCTCATTCAGTGTCAGTGGTCAGCTCAGTTTTCCTTCTGTGATGTTTAACATATTCATCTGTCTACACGGGCTTTCATCACCAATTCTTCTCTATCAATAATCTTAGACCTTTTTACACATAGTTATAAGAAACAACAACAACAAAAAATGTCACATACTCTTTCTTCACCCACTTTCCCCAGCCAGGCAACTAATATAAAGGATATTTTCAGACATGCAGCATTTCCATAACCACGGGAACCCTTCATGCTGCTTGTTATTTTTCTTATGGAATTTCTCTGTTGCCTAAAATGACCTCCAAGTCAGGTGCTGGATCACAGGCATGCATTACTCCACCAGGCTTCCGACTGCTCGTTTAGAATCATGCCAACTTCCAACCCCTTGTTTGCTGTCTTATTGTCACTTATCTGTCATCTGTTTCTATACTTTGGTTATTTCAAGAACGCTTCCAGATGTATACACATGGATATATGAATAGAATCATATAACATGTAACTGTCTGCCCAATGTAGTATTTTTGTTTTGTTTGGAGACAGGGTCACACTGTGTAGCCCTGGCTGGCCTGGAACTTGCTA
The DNA here is from genome assembly GCF_949786415.1 of Peromyscus eremicus. Classification (NCBI taxonomy): domain Eukaryota; kingdom Metazoa; phylum Chordata; class Mammalia; order Rodentia; family Cricetidae; genus Peromyscus; species Peromyscus eremicus. The sequence goes on along the minus strand of NC_081432.1, from coordinate 6,641,462 downwards.
TGTAGACCAGGCCGGCCTTGAGAAGTTACAGAGATTCACCCATTTCCTCCTCTTTCATGCTGGAATTGAAGGTGTGTGCCACCACACATGGTTTATCCAACATGATTTTTAAAACCACTCATCAAAGTAGGCAGATATATGACTGAATTGACTCCTTTTGTTAAGCTTCTGCAATAACAGCAATCAAATGCTAACATAAAATACATATATTTCACATATGTTAACTAATTTATTTTCTGCAAGGCTATGAGGTAGGTATTATTATTTCCTGAATCTCACAGATGGGGAAACCAAGACACAGGGTAAAGGAACTTCCCAGTTCTCGGCCGGAACTCTCTGTAGAGCAGGATTCTGAGCTGGGGGAGTCTGTCCTGAAACCATTCTGCTGTCCCACACAATGGCTGCTAGCCGTGAAGACTCCACCTCTGCTCTTCCACAGAGCAGCACCACAGGGTGGAACCCCTCCTACTCTCTACACATACAAAGACCCAGTGGTCCCTAGAACAAGGGAGGGACAAACTCTGGCCCCACAGTGGAAATGAAGACAAGTTCCTCTCATTGTCCAGAACCTGACCACAACCATCATCAATTTCTCTGGGAGAGCGTCTGTCACACAACTCTGTCCACGGCTCTTTTAGAGTACGATTTATATGATGTCTGACTCTGTTCTTCCCATACCTGCTAATAACTCTCTGAATTTCTGCAATTACAGTAACTTAACTTATAATAAAATCATCTTTCCTCCCTCTTTCCCTCCCTCTCCCCTCCTCTCTGTCTGTCTTTCTTTCTTGACATGTTAACTTGTACTATCTGTCACATCTTGGGCTTAATATTGGATTTCAATCACTGTCATGTTACTGTAGGAAAAAAATCCACAATCAATCTTTATTGACTACTTGTAGGATGGTATAAACAGCTCAGAACCAAGTTAAGTAACTTCATTTGAAACTCTATTTTAACAAACAGGAAAGGCAAACCAAGTCACCTCAACTTTCCATGGGCCCCCACAGCCCACAAATCTATAAATTCTGAAGCCTGTATGTCACCACCCTGGTCTGTTAAGTGCCTCTTTTATTGACCAACAGGGCATGACCAGGTGCTAAATCCCAAGAGATAGGTAGTCAGGAGAGTCTGTGAGGCCAGCAATAAATACAGCAGTCCTCTTCTGGGGCCTAGCATCACTTCCTGAGTTTGGCATCTTCATTAGCAAGACCATTCCTGCCAGCCCAACTGAACTGTATCCCCACAGATCCCCCACTTCTTATTCAGACTGCTAATAGCCTTCAATCTACAAGCTTTTCTTTTTATGACCTCCTTGGCTACCTTAGAGTTCAGTATTATAAAGCACTGATTTTTACAACTATCAGCACAGTAGAGCAAAACACAGACTAAGGAAACACTACTAAGGAGACAAAGAGAGAAAAGAAAAACAGAGAAACTCAAGGAGCTGGGGACATAGTTCAGCAGAGTGTTTGCCTAGCATACACAAAGCTCTGGGTTTGATTCCCAGCACTGTATAAACCAGGTATGGTAAACATATTTGTAATCTTAACATTCAGGAGATAGAAGTCGTAGGGTTAGGAATTCAAGGTCGGCCTCAGCTATATAGTGAGTCTGAGACAAACCTGGGTTACAAAGGAAGGAAGGAAAAAAGAGGGAGGGGTGGGGGAGGGGCTGGAGAGATGGCCCAGCAGACAAGAGCACTGGCTGCTCTTCCAGAAAAGCCAGGTTTGATTCCCAGTACCCAACAGTGGCTCACAACTGTCTGTAATTCCAGTTCCTGAGGATCCAACACCATTTTCCAGTCTCCTCGGGCACCAGGCATGTATATGGTACACAGCCCTACACGCAGACAAAAACATCCATACATATAATTATTTTTTAAAAAAATTTAAAGATAAACTCAAGAGATCTGGGCATGGAAGCCCAAATTTAGAACCCAAGCATTCAGGAAGTGGAGGGAGGAGGGGAAGGGGAGAAAAGGGAAGGAAAGAGGAAGGAAACCCCAAGAGAAAAAAGATTACTACCTGCTAGCCGCATGCCTTCTAACTGCTATCTCTTGACTACAAACCAGTGGCGAGAATGAAAATCCAAAGACTTGAACTCAGGAAAAGAACCGTCTTGAATTTCTGCTGTACAATCTTCTTCAGTACTACCACAAAAGTAAGACTTGTATCTTTATGTATTCACGGAATAGATAACAGCCACACTTATTTTCATGTAATTATGTAGAGGGTGGGTAATACTGTTTGTATTTAGTTTCTCAAAACACGAATTTAAGGGCTAAGCTTCCTAAAAGTGTAGAGTAGATCCTCTATGCTCCAATCCCATTCAGTCTAGAGGTTTCCACAGCAGGCCTCTCGAGTCTTAGGACTGCTCTGAGACAGTGGGTAATTGACAACTACAGCTTCTTCCTCCTGTTGCTGCCTAACATTTGAAGAGGGTTGAAGGTACAGACAGATCACGTGTCTTCAAAAGATTATACTCCAGCATCTTGGTCTCCAAAGCACCAAATGACTTGCCCAGGTGTGACCCTAAGCTGATTTTTTTATTTTGTTTTGTTTTGTTTTTGTCAAAAAGATTGACAACCCATCTTTTACACAGAAACACTGACTATAGGAGCAGGGAATGGAAATGGGTAGAGATAAATGAGATACTATTCAAGTTTCATGAGTTATTTTTAAAGTCCTTCATTTAAACCATCTCATTTTATCCTTCCTTGGAGGGCTTTTTAAATCTTCAATTGTTTTACCTATTTGACTTACAATGTAAGCTTCCAGGTAAGGTACAGCATCAGCTACAGGGCTGGCTACATTGGTGCTCAGCACAGCAATAAGGAAGGAAGAGAAGAGCTGACTTCTGTAAAGGCAGGTTCCTCATGATGGCAATCCTGTCATAAGAAGCTGGCGTCTAGGGGATGTGTGCTACAGGTTTAATGAAAGGGAAAATGTTTGAACATTTTTATTTTGCTGTTTAAAGAAAATCAGCTTGAATGCATGACTGAGTAGCTGCTAAAATTAAACAGCTCATTTGCTTTTAAACTATTTTTGTTTCCAATTTAGCATTGAGCTTAATTCAGTTCCTCTTCCAACCTATCACTTAGCTTCTTCTACCCAAAAGCTAGCCTTTGACTCATTAGTGTCAGGGAAAATCCTTAAGCCTATAAATAAATAACCTAGGTGCCACATTTCAACAACTTCTGAAGTGAGGCTACACTGAACCTAAATTCACATTTCTCCCCTGTGCCTAGAAAGAACACTGTAGCCTTTTCTCAATCAGAGCCAGAGCAGCAGGCACTCCATACTTGGGATTGCATCAATCATGGGCTCTACCAAGGGTACCAAGGGGAGAAAGCCACCTTAAAAAAAAAACAAAAACAAAAACTGCCAGACAATGGTGGCGCACGCCTTTAATCCTAGCACTCAGGAGGCAGAGGCAGGTGGATCTCTAGGAGTTTGAGGCCAGCCTAGACTACTGGACAGTGAGTTCCAGGACAGCCAGGCTACACAATTAATTCTGTCTCAACAAATAAATAAAAAATAAACAAATAAATAAATAAAACAAGTTTGTAAAGGAGAGAGAAATAACCCCATTCATAAAATGAGCTGCTAGAAAATTAAGAGAAGAATTAATAAAAATTATTATGAAAACTGTTTGTCACACATATTTGAAACATGTAACTCTTTGTATTTATTTATTTTTTTCCCAAAACAGGGTTTCTCTGTGAAGCAGTCCTGGCTGTCTTGGAACTCACTTTGTAGACCAGGCTGGCCTCGAACTCACAGAGATCCACTTGTCTCTGCCTCCTGAGTGCTGGGATTAAAGGTGTGTGCCACCAACGCCCAGCTGCTCAGCTTGCTTTGATGAAAGGTTTATCAAGCTGTCCACACTTCAAACAACCGTACTAAAACTACTATGTATTACATTAAAGTTAAACTTTAAGTTCTGAAAATTGTATCATAATCATATAAGACTAATTCTTGGTTTTAAGAAATTACACATTAAAGATTTGATGTGAAAGAATACTGAATCTGCAACTTACTCAATAAGGGATATAGGTATGTGTAGACATAAACAGTGGTAGAAACGTGTGGTTAAAAACATCAACTCTGAAGAACTAACTGTATAGGAAGTACCTGAGAATTTTACACACTCTCCTAACTTCTCTGGTAAGCCTGAAATTACGTTCAAAAAGAACATCCCACACATAATATACCAGAGTAACCAAGCTTGCAGATGACTGGCAGAGAGCCTTCTGAACTTCTTCCCAGAAACACTGACCACACTTATGGTGTGATGGGAAAACTTGTAACAGACAGTTGAGGCTGACAACAGGGAGGTGACACCCTTTTCCAGGTTTGTGAGGCCTACTCTTACCTCTAAGTATGCTTTATGATCTGTCATAGACTTTGACAGGTCATTCCTAGTCGGTATCCCTCCAAACCCAATAAGGATCCATTTTTAATTATGTCAATTACTTCAACTGCTATTCTAGGAATGAGGACAGCTAAGACATTAAAATGTGATTTTACTCTTCTACAAATGCATTTATCAACAGCTGTCATGGGGAAATGTGGAGCTGAATCTTGTCAGTTACAAGAACTACCAGTTTGTGCCAGGCTAGAAACAAATGCACCTATGATTCAGCTTCTAGTACACTAATCTCTCCCCAACCATATATCTTTTAAAAGCCACATTGTATATTTAGATACATAATTCAAACTATGATGTAATAACATTATCTTTGGAGAAGAGTTCAACTTTTTCTAGAGAAAAAAATCAGCAGCTGCCAGTATATTTTCTATCAAGTGAACATGTGCCACATTCAAGGTATAAAGGCCATCAAGATTATGTTACATCCTCTGCCCTCACTGGAGTAACAGAAATGGACACACTGAGCTCAATGCCCCACTTCTAGCTTATACATGTATGCATTTTTAATAAGTTCAGAAAGGGCAGATGAATGTGGGAAATGCCTAACAGGTAACTAATTCCCCCATCTGTAGAGTTAATAGAGATGTGGTTTATTTCAAATTCTAAGCTGTGGTTCTGCTATTTGGGAATGGCTTTCTGAAACTCTGTAGGTGGACAGTGGTAATGAAACAGAGAATTCAGAACGGCAGGGAGCATAAGGCCAAAGAAGCTTTTATAGCAGAGCATGTGCGTGTACCAAAAATAATTATACACATATAGTGGGAGGCTGGTTAACGGAGTCCACAGAGGCACTTGGCTGTTCAGATAACTAATCACAATACGAGGTCCCCCGTGACAAAAATGTCTCCAAGGTTAAACTTTCTGATTTTTAATCATAAATAACCAAATTTATTGGCTAAAGTGTTTCCTCATGTTGTTGGTTTAGATGCAAGTCTTCTTTTAAACCATGATTTTAGCCACACAAAAATGGGTAACCTGCTATGGACTCTAAATTGTGCTAAAAGAGAAATATGCAAGTATACATTAAAAAAAGAGAGCTTGAGAAATGAGGCATATTTATTTTTAAACACAGCAAGCTTGTGAAAACTCTGAAAGGACTGCTTTTCATTAATATATACATTGAAATTAACTTTTAAAACAAGGACTAAAAACACAAAAGCAGAACAGAACAAACAAAACCTGTCTTAAAAAATAAAAAGTCAAAAAGGAGTTGGGGACACAGCTCAGTGGCAAAGTACTTGATGGAGCAGGGGGACGACATGGGGCAGGGGGATGACATGGGGAGGACAGGGGCGACTACCATACAGCCTAAATGTATTTTCTGGTTCTTTCTCAGAAGGAATCTGAAAAAGCATTTAAAAAAAAAACATGAAGAATAAACTTATTTCAATAAAATAAACATATGTGTTTAACATATTTAACAGGCAAGGGATTTTTTTTAAAGGATTTTGTGTGTGTGTCTACAGGTGTCCACAGAGACCAGAAAGGAAAGCTATGGGCAGATGTGAGCTCATTGACAAGCTCTAGAAGACCAGCAACTGCTCTTAATCACTGAACCATCTCTCCAGCCTCAGCAAAGAAATTTTAAACCAAGTTCTAAAGATGTTCTCAGTGGGCTATGGAGATCACAGCTGACTTTGGCAGCTTCAAGCCACTGTGAGCAGAGAAAACCCCAAAGCTGGTCTCAGAAAAAGCAGGAAGGGGGAACGTCTCTGAGAACCAGAGCAGAAGGCCAGGGAACCACTCAAAGCGTATCTGCAGAAGTGGTGTGTGATTCTGCAAGCTCTGGGCTGGCAGCCAGCCCACTGCCTGGCAAAATTCTGGCCAGGCTTTCTATAAAGGAACTGAACAGGCTGAACAGACACAGTGTGTCCACGGTCTCTCAGACCCACATTCTCTTCCTTAATGTGAACACCTGACAACAGTTTTCAACTTGCTTACAACTAATTCTGCTAGTCAGCATACCTACTGGACTCCATCCCAAGGAAAACCTCTACTAACAGCCCCATTCAAGAGACATGGTAGAAGGAACCCACCCTCTGCACTAACTAAGGCTTCTTTTTTAGATGCCACCAGAGAACCACACTTAGCTCAGCAAATGAGAACCAGAGCATGGAAAACAAGGTAAACAGAAAAACGTCCTCAAGATGAGTCAGCAAAGGGAGCAGCCCTACAAAGACAGAAAGAACTGTGTCCTCAATTATGTCATGAACAAGGACAGAGCACTACAGAGCAGGATCAGAGAACAAGTATGATGACTGGAATAAAGTCCCAAGAAGTGTTGAAAGATAAACAGAATTACCCAGCCAGCGAAGGAGGAAGCCGACACAGTGAGAACGGGGAGAGAGGTTCTCAGCCGGCCATCCCAGCGAGAGGAGAAAGACTTCCTGGAGTAGAAGGGTGACTCTGAACTTCATATTTAAGGCACCTACCAAGCTCTCAAATCTTGAATGAAACAAAGGATAGCCTAGCCACTAAACACTTCATTATAAATTCTATGACAACAAAGATTAAAAATATGATTATAAATATAAAGATGAAAAATTTCCAGATACTTTACTTGTAAAAGTTAAAACCAATGCCATCTGACTTCTCAGTGATAACATGAAATGCCGGGAAACAAGGAGACTGCAGTCATAGGATTTTAGGCAAACTCTCTGGAGCAGCTGCAGCAGAGAGGACACTTCCCAGTCTCCTCTGCTGCCCAGCTTTGGTGCTGTACTTGTGCACTGAGGGGATCTAAGAGGGTAAGAGCAAGAAAGCAGCACTAGGGTAACATGCCAGGAACTGACAGAACCTGACAACCAACGAGGTATTAGGTAAAACATTCTTTTTCAAGTGAACAGGTACTATGGTACCGACCAGACCTATAAAAACTGAAATGTATCTCTGCTATACAGAACTTGGTGGTCTGGCAGGGAGCATTTGGAGAGTCACAACCATGCACATGATGACATTTACTGGATTTCTTGTTCTGTGAACCACCTGTAATAACATGGAACACCTGCCTGTGGTGTGGAGCTGAACATACGCATGTGCATGCACAAACAACACTGGACAAAACAAACAGTTAATGCAAGGGAACAGGGTTTCTCTAATCAGAAATACAGACGGGTTAGAGAAGATGGTGCTGAACTTGACAGATGATTAAATTAGTAAATAAATAGAGGGAGGAGGAAGGAAGAGGAAAGGAGTAATACACTATGAGCACCAGGATGAGGACCAGTGTGAACTGAATGTTCACCAAAGTAGGGCTGGAAGAAAGGATTCTTCCCGGGTTGTAAGGTTCTCTCTGCATATGAAGTAGTAACACAGTGTCCAGGAGAGACTGGTTGGCTGTGTGGACAAAGACTGTCTGTACGGACTGGTGCTCTCTCTCCTAACCCACTTGATGGTATGACATGCTACCTACTGTGTCTCACACGGTGAACTTCAAAGTTCCTCGTTAAAAACACAGAGGCATACTACACCCATGTTCCCCTCTCTGCTCTTTCCTCTAAGAAAGTGCCAATTTGGTTTACACACACTTACATCACTGAATTACAAATCTGGACCAGCTACTACTACTTGGAGATGTTTTCCTGCTCAGTCCACCAGTGTTTACTGTAGCTACTTCTAGCTTGATGGTTCTGTCTACGCCTTTACTCAGAAAAGAATGATCTTGGACAAGCTCTGGCTTCCCACCACACCACAGACTTCTTTCTGTCAGTCCACCCAGTGGTCTGTGAGCTGTAAGAACAGCTTTCCCTAGTTCCCCACCTCCTAACTCTTCTTATGAACCTTTCCCAATCCTGCAGGGAGCCTTTTTCCTTTCTAGCTTCCTCATTGACATTCTGTCCTCAGTGCTCTGCTTCTTGTATTCATTCCCTTAACAATTTGCATAAGTTAGTTATTGTTCCTCAAACAGGCCACTATTTCTAATTTTATTACTATCTACAACAGTGGTTCCCAACCTTCCTAATGCTACAGCCCTTTAACACAATTCCTTTTGTCGTGGTGACCCAAACCATAACATTATTTTGTTGCTACTTCATCACTATAATTTTGCTACTGTTATGAATCATAATGTAAATATATGATATGCACGAAATCTGATATGTTTCACCACCCCCCAAAAAAAAAAAACGGGTCAAGACCCACAGGTTGAGAAGTGCTGATCTACAAGGATGTAAAATTTAGCTTAAAATCCGAAACTGAAAACAGTACCAACCGTTTCCCTTTGCACTCTCTCCCGGTCATCAGCCCATCTTCCCTTGGTTCCTGGTTTATGCTTTACATTTTTATTCAGCCAATTCTTATCAACTGTCAAATCTTGTCAGTTACTCATATAAACATCTTTCTCAGAGTCATCTCTCTTTCTTCATTCTACTGGCCACTACTCATAAATAACCAACAAAATCAGTATCGACGGATGTTTTTTGTCAAATAAAATTTTATGGTTGGTTCTTTTTTAAAAAAAAAAAAGAAAAAATAAACAAAACCACAAAAAAACAAAAACAAGGTCACCCAGGGTGGCCTCTAATTAATTATATAGCTGAGGGCTGGCTATGAACCCCTCATCTTCCTGCTTCAACCTTCCAAATTCTGGGATTACAAGCATCTGTCTTCAGGTTCAAATCTTACTTTGTATGGAAAGGGGAAAATCTACATTTGCCCAATGGCAAAGCATTTACAGACTGAAGGACCCATCTCTAACATTACTTCTTAATTTGCCTGGCTTCTGACAATAAGATTATCATATATCAGGTGTCTTTACCTACTCTATAGCTTAAGGCATCAAAGAAAAGAGTGACAGTGTTCTCCCTTCAGCCTGTATTTTATACAACAAAACTACAATTTCTCCAGCAGCAATTCTGATTGTGACAAAGAGCTGAACAACCAGAACACCTGACCTCTGGGATCAAACTGGGATGCCCTTCTCAAAAGCACTCCTTTGTGCTCTATGCCAGCGTCTGTCTCCAGGGTCTGAATGCTGTGGTTGGGGGTGCTCAGAGCTGAGCAGCACTGCATCATCTCAATTTCTCAATCTCAAGCTGTTTATATGACACTCTGAAGTGCTGCTGTACCTCAAGTTTTCTATTCACACAAACCACAATCCTGCTGCTAGTCTCTGACTCCACACCCCAGTGTCCCTTTATCACGCCTAATGATTCTAGGGTTCTGAATTCTAAGAATTTATCAGGCAGGAGTCACCTCTTTAAAGGTTACCTCATGTTATGCTTGTTCCTGTGGTATGTGTGCACACATGCAAGACCTGAGCATATATGCCTGTACACCACATGTGTGCAGGAGCCTGCAGAGGCCAGATCACCTGGAAGAGGAGTCAAAGGTGATTGATTGTAAGCCACCGAATGTGGGTACTGGGAACTAAACTCAGATCCTAGGCAAAAGTACTCAGAGCTATTGACCACTGAGCCATCGCTCTAGCTTCGGTGTAGCAAGATGTTAGAAGGTCTTATTAATAAAAACAAAACCTGGAGCCAGATATTGGGGTGAATGCTGGAAGATCAGAGAAGCAGCACAAGCCACAGCTACCTCGCCTCGCCAGTTCCTCAGCTGATCCTGTTTCCTCAGACTGGAAGCCTCTGAGTCCTCATCCAAATGAATCTCAGCTGAACTGCTTCTAGAAAGCCTGAATGATTAACCAGCCTAGTTCCTGGTTTTCACGCCTTATAAATCTTTCTGCTTTCTGCCCTCACTTCCTGGGATTAAAGGCATGTGTCACCATGCCTGGCTGTTTCCAATGATGTCCTTGAACTCACAAAGATCCAGAGGGATTTCTGCCTCTAGAATGCTAGGATTAAAGATGTGAGCGCCACCATTTTCTAGCCTCTGTATCTAGTGTCTGTTCTGTTCTCTGACCCCAGATAAGTTTATTAGGGTGCACAATATTTTGGGGAACACAATACTACCACACTTCGGTCTTTACTTTTTAAAATAAACCTAAATTATTTGTATGCTGCTCTCTAAAGCTGGAATTAGTTATATTTGTTTCTGAATTTAATCTGTCTCTTTGTGGTTGAATTTCCAGGGGCAAGCAACGTCACTTCTTTTGCATGTTGTAGATTCAACTATAGGACTCTGTCATGGTGATTATTTAACAGACAGTGCCCCACCTGATCCTAGACTCCATAGAAACACTTGCTTCTGAATGTGCTCCACAACCACCACAGCAAGCAATCCAGTAAGATGATGATGTTAGTTGGCCATGATAATGAAGTATTTCCAGAGATGTTTATCTCCTGAAAGTGATGCTTTAGACACAGATGCAGGCAGGAGGAGTACGAGCAGCCCACCCACTGGCAGGAGAGGCAATGGGACTGTCTCCCTTGAGATGGATGAGCAAGCAGGAAAACAGATAACACAACTTGTCTTGAAAGCAAGCAGCAAGATGAGGCAGTAAAACCCCATCAGCATACATCATCCTCTCATGGCCCAGTGTCATCCCAGCCTCTATTAGCTGCCGCTGCATCAGCTCAAGTCCCACACACTTTATCCTGTTTGTAATTGCTGATGAGCAGTAATAAGGCCTCCATGCCTCAGCTCCGTCCGTTCCACTTCGGCACCCACCTATTAGGTAATAACTTTTATTTACAGCCTTGCTTGATGTGCTGTTCTATTAGTATAGCCAGGAACCGAGTAGGACAGGAAAAAAAAAAAAAAAGTCTCCTTAATGGGTAGTATCATTGCCAGGCACCGAAGATTTATACCTCAGCTTTGGGGCTGTTCTACAGTGCTCATTCTGGTGAGCCTGCTGGGGCCACAAGGCTACATTCCTGTCCCAATGCCTTCTAACAAGCACACATATCTAAGCAGCAGCAGCACCTGAACAGCACTGTCTAGATCCAGCCAACACCCAGAGAAACACAAAAGCACCAAAGAGGAGTAAAGTAGTAAACGTCTCAACATCCTTCAGAAATGGTGTAGGCTCGGGCCTCTTGCCCCATTGGAGCAATAGAACAGCTCATTAATGGGTGTTTGGGCCTCTTTCTCCTTGGTAAGAGTGCAAGCTATGATAAAAGAAATGACCATAAAAGTTTTTTTAAAAAATGTTCTAAGTGTGTTCATGAACCTAAGCAAACTGAATTTGCTCAAAGCACAAGGACAGGAAAGGTTAAAATTCAAGGGTCAAGTGTTTCATTCATCCACCCCTTCCCCCATGCCATTCTAAAACAGCAACAAGCCACATCAGATGCTAAGCTATAACACAGACTCATGCACCTGGGGGCAAGATGATGTTGCTCCCATTTAAGGGCACAGGTAAAAACAAGGACGTATTCCATGGCTTTTTCTGAAATCCATATACCATGGATGCCCAGCATCAAGTCATCACATATCTAGTGCCTCAGTCCCTCATTTCATTCTCTAACACAAACAATTGAGGCACACTGACTAATAGAAAAACAAGCCAGTAATAACCAATACAAAATACAGCATAGACCACTTCCCTTTACCTCCTCAACTATTAAAACCCACATCCTGGCCGGAGTCAGCCACTATGACATACCATTATAGACTTCAGTGGGAAGTACTTATTTAATTGGGCAGAACACGGCAAGGTAGTACCTTTTCAATTAGGAAAAAAATTTGCAACTTTGTCAAATATTTTATATTCATTTTGCCCCCCAACTCCAAGGATCAAATGAACTCCCTGAAGACCAAAGATGATGAACGCACAAGGTAAAAAATCTGTTAATACTTTTTTCCTTGCCATGGCAGATTTACTGTTTTGATCTTTCTTCAATGGTTACATTAAATGCAAATAAAAAAGAAAGGTTTATATCTTCCCTAATACTCTACTGATGGGAACTTGTGTATTACATAAGTAGGTCAAATTTCTAATTTTCTGTCTCAAATGCTGAGACTGCAGACCTAAGGATGAGCTCTATCTGGAGAACCAACAAGAAAGAAAAAGTGACATACAGTTGAGCTCACACCTGGAGAAGAGAGGACAGGACGTCATTTTTTAGCAGAGCCACCTATGGTGAATACTACTGACCACTACAGCTTGGATCACTGACTCAGTTCTTCAGGGTCCAATGCACCAGTTGAAGTGTTTTCATGAATACTGACTATGTGGAATTCAACTATACAACTACAGGTTCTGTGAGATGTGCAGGACACCTCTGACTCAACACCGCCCCCCTTTAGCTTCTTAATCAGTTGAAAGGATTTTATAGAACCTCTTGGAACACAGAGCAATGAAGCATTCCCTCTAACTGGCTTCTGAACACTGATATGAAGTGCATTTAGCACATCAGTCTTCTCTCAACTCCCAGGTGGAAGGGGCTTCTTCTACCTTTGTAAGAACACACAACAATATCACAAGCAGGCTTCCTAAAAATAGGGAAGAAAGGGTTGGGGAGGAAAAAAGAAACAATGAACAAGACAAGGCTATTCTAGTCTGTCATTTTGTCACTGAACTGAAAGGAAAAATAGGTGACCCAAAAGGATAAATATGTAGGGAAGAGGAGGAGGAGAAAACCGAGCAGGCCAGGATACACTCTGTGCTTCTTACAGGGTGCAGAGACAGTACTTTCTGGGAAAAGCGCTTGATGTTTAAAGGGACACTTTCTAATTCCACCTGCTTTCATCTCAGGCCCCACAAATAGTTATTTCACTGGCTACTCTACTAATTATAACTACATTTCAACATACAAACAACATTTTAAAATCATCATTTTTCAAGTGTATCAGCAAGTATTATCTAATTAACATACATGCTGGAAGAGAGTAAAAGGGAAGTGTGGATACAATGGAGAAAGTCTGCTGGCTGTGGGCTCTAGTCAAATCTGCCTGTGAATATTTTCTCATCTAAACTTCAGAGAAAAGGGGACTGTAAAATAGAAGGAAAAAAGCCTTATGGGGTAGTCAGCTAAAGAGGCTTTCCCTTTCCCATATGCCAAAAGGTCTACCCTGGACACACCCAGTGCACCACTTGAGTCCCTTGAGTCACTGCTTAAAGATCCTGCTAGATAATAAGACTTTCTCCAAAGCAATCTAAAACCAGGCATGGTTCCCTGCCTCTTTGTCCAGGATAGGTTTTTTTGTTTGTTTGTTTGTTTGTTTGTTTTTAAACCTGCCTCAAGTCAGAGTTATCTGGGAACAACTTCAATTGAGAAATGCCTCCATTCACACTGTCTGTAGGCAAGTCTGTAGGGCACTTTAATGACTAATGATCAATGTAGGCACATCAGGTCCAGCTCACCAAAAGAGACATTGTCTTTGGGCAGGTGGTCCTAGATGGTATAAGAAAGCAGGCTGAGTGCACCAGGAGGAACAAGCCAGTAAACATTACTACTGCTCTACTGCCTCTGCTCCAGTTCCTGCCTTGACTTTCTTCAGTGGCGGAGTGTGACCAGAAAGTTGTAAGATGAAATAAATCCCTTTTCTTCCCCAAGTTACTTTTGGTCATGGACTTTTATCACAGTGATAAAACCCTAAGACAATGTCCACTCCAATTTCAATTTTGAGGTTCATGAATATCACACCCCAGAAAAAAGGACTTTTCTTTTGTTATAGCTGTAAATAAATCTTTAAACAAGAAAGCCTAAGAAAAAGCCAAACTTCCCAGCTTTCCTACAAAACACTTTAACCACAAAAATAAGACCACATGAATTTCTACATAGAACTGGTACTGTGAAAGGATGCTGACCAGAGCTACAACCACCACGCTCATGCTTTTGGTACCATGTGGTGATTAGAGAAGATGAAGGACAAAAGGAATTCTTCTAGTGGCTTGTTGCCAAGGAAGCAGACTCTCCTTTACAGCACATTTGATCTTGGCAGGATGGTTCTGAGAATTAACAAGGAAACGTGTGCAAAACACTCAGAGCTCTCTGAAGAAAAGTGGGCTCTGCAGTCATCTGTAGGTGTGGTGTGCTTGTACTCTCATTCTCTGGCCAAGGCAACCCAGGACACACAGAGCATCTTTTAGGCCTTTGCTGACAGACCCTTTAGTGTTCAACCAAGACTGAATAACCTTTCACTTATTTTTTTTTCTGATTAAAAACCAAAATTATCACGATGCTGCTTATTTTTACCTACCAAGGGTTATACTGAATTTAATAATAATAATAGAGGCAGGGGGCATGGCTCAGCAGTTAAGAGCACTTGATGCTTTTGCAGAGGACCTAGGTTTGGTTCCCAGCACTCACATAGTGGCTCACAACCCTCTCTAGCTCCAGTTCCAGGGGACAATGTCTTCTTCTGGGCTCTTGGGCACCAGGAAAACATGTGATGCATATCCATATATGCAGAAAAACAAACACAAAAATAAACATAAAATAAATCTTTAAAAAAAAAAAAGGCTCTGCATGGCTAAAACCCAGATTCAGAAAGTCTTTCCAGCAGCTCATGAGTAGAACTGATCTTTAATTTGTCATTAGGGCTCCTATCTGCAATCTGCATCTTAGAGCTACTACAAAGGATTTCCTGTGTTCTCTCTGTCTCCTCCCTTTCCCTCTGTCCCACCCCCTTTTCTCACAATGATGACTGCAAGCCAAGCCATTTCTGTATCACCACCACTGCACTTGCTGGCCACCCAAGTTACGACATTATCCTCTACCAGATCCTAATGAACTCACTAAAAATACAAACTGGGATGCCCTACTTAACCACTCAGGTCTTTACTAAGCCAAACAAAAACAAGTCTAAAGCTGACCTTAGACCCAAACAAAAACAAAAAACCTTTTATCACTGTACACTCTTATCTAAAATGTCCATATGCCTTTCTATGTTATTTATGTGTACATTCAGATATATATATATATGAATGTGTGTGACTGAATTTACAAAACATGAATTTTAAATGGCTGAGATAAAGGCTTTTATTAGTGTTCTTCATGTCTCACAAACTACATTATGTGTAACTTTATTCACAAACTACACCAGTGCCCTTATTCACAGACTACACCTGTGTGTCCTTATTCACAGACTACACCTGTGGTGATATTTTATTGTGCTGAAATGTGGTGATATTTTATTTATATGTTAATAAATAAAGTTTGCCTCGAGATCAGAGGTCATAGCCAGCCATAAACAGAAGTCAGGGGTGATAGCACATGCCCTTAATCCGATCACATGGCAGGCAGAGTTTCTGTGCGTCCCAGGACACAGCCAAGTGTGGTGACACATGCCTTGAATCCCAGTACCAACCATAGAGACCTGGAGGTCTGTACAGACAGACAGTTATGAGGAAGTGAGGTGGCTGGGCTAAGAGCCAATGAGAAGGCAGAACAGTAAGGCAATAAAGGTGCAGGTTAGACAGGAAGAAGCTGGTTTGGTTCTCTTGGGAAGCTATGGTGGTGTGGTGAGCTAAGATTAGTTTGGTGGCTATCACTATTGCTCTGATCTCTACGGCTTTCACCCCTGTATTTGGCTCTGTGTTTCTTATTTAATAAGACTGTTTAGAAATTCCTCTATATACACCTGTCCCCCTAGTCAGATACCACTAACTTAAACAACTAAACAAGGTAGAAAGACTTGATGAAGGTGCACCCTGGCAAGAAAAAGAGCACACCAGTGTTTAGAACTGGGGACAAACTAAACTATGGCTGAGATTAACGCATCAGCCAGGTGGTGGCACACATCTTTAATCCAACACTAGGAGGCAGAAGCAGGTGGGTCTTTGAGTTCAAGGCCAGCCTGGTCTACAGAGTTCCATGGCAGCCAGGACTATACAGACAAATCCTGTCTCAAAAAAACAAAAGGAGGAAGAGAGAGAGGGAGGAGGAAGGGAGGGAGGCAGAAAAGGAGGGAGGGAGGCAAACCAAAAAAACTCTTAAAATTTTCAATGAGGTAACAGAAAAGGTGTCTTAAGGACAAGGCTCCTCCCTTCAAAGTTTCCACCATTAAAAAAAAAAAATGCAAACTCATAATGCACACACCTTTAATCCCAGCACTCAGGAGGCAGAGGCGTGGTGATCTCTGAGTTCCAAGGCCAGCCTGGTCTACAAGGCAAGTTCCAGGATAGCCAGGACTACACAGAGAAACCCTGTCTCAAAACAAACAAACAAACAAATGAGAAACTCAAAACTCCTTAGAGACTTCTGATAAAATCTGAGTATCTGAAGAGAGATCCTACAGATACCCTTCTGGAAAAGGGCCATGTAGGGTTCAGACACCCAGGCAAGGGACTACCAGTTGTGGTAAGAGGGGGAACCTGGCATCTTCCACGTAGTGTTTGTTGGTTTTTATAGGCACATAGAATTCAAGAGTTATAGAGTTTGAACCAAGGTTTAAAGGAAAACCACTATTATCACTACAACCACCACCATCTCCACCTCCACCACCACCTCCTCCTCCTCCTCTTCCTCCACCACACCACCATCACCATTGAGCTCAGGAAACTCCTGAGTAGGTTGTGTGAAGATGGAAAGGTGATGCATCAGGTAAAGTAGAGATGCTGGGGTGTTGGAGAAGCCAGGAGCATGAGATGTCATCAGGAAAAACTAGAGCCACTGCGAGGAACTTGTTCAAGGAAGAGGCTACAAGGGATTGCAAATGGCAAAGCTGCCCAAGTCTGCTGGAGTTCAGAAGATGCCACCACAAGTTCTGAATGGTGGACACAGAGCTCACAGGTTTGGCATTTTTCCCGGCTGGTTTTTGAACCTGCTTTGGACCACCCTTTCCTGGCTATATCCTTGTAACTCCCTTTAGAAAGACGTACATGTAATCTGTTCACCTGGATATTGAAGTTTGCTTGCTGTCTCAGATGAGACTTTGGACTTCTGAACTGTGCTAAGACTGTGGGGATTTTTGAAGTTGGACTGAGTACATTTTAAATTGTAGGTTGGTCATCTGTCTTTAGGGACTTGAAACAGAATGCTATGGCTGCAATTTAAAATGTCCCCTATAGGTTCGTGCTTTCAACAGTCCCCTAGTGTTTATGCTATTTGAAATTAGTGGCAACTTTTTTAGAACATGGGGTATGGAA